>NC_044036.1:76525401-76827233 GCF_901765095.1 Microcaecilia unicolor
GAAAAAGTTAACTGTACTTTATATACTCAGCTGAATTTTAAATGAGGGGAAGTGATTTTCAACTATTATCATGAGGCTCTAGATACTGATTTCCCTACTTTGTTACTGGATTGCCTGTGAAATTTATGGTGATGTTACAAAGATAGATGTATGGTAGTTAAGAGATCAGTAATCTTACTAACTCACTTTTTTTTTCTAGATAATCCAGGACATTTGTAAATGTTCCTTGGAATATTTCATATTTAGCTTTCTGATTCAGGAAATAAACTCAAATCACAAATTAGGAGGTCATTTTCAAAATTGTCTAGATTAGGGTGAAGTCTGAGGGTACTTTTTACCTGTGATCTTTGCAGCAATTTTCAAACAGAAAATACACACATACCTAAGATGCCTACAGGTAATGAAGAACATGGCATTGAGACTCATGATGGGGGAGTGGGGAAGATGAGATCATGCTAACTCCCATGCCACAGTGTCTCCATTGGCTGCTGGTCTAGGCCAGAAGTTGGTATAAACCCTGATTGGTCTGTCATGCCACCTATAGAGGATAGCATCAAAATTTAGAGATAAATTGAGATAAGCCAACTAAGCTTTTAGGATCTTCACAGCAGGGATTGCTTTTTCAGCTATTTGGACCCTGCATTGTAGAATTAATTACCACTGGTCTTGAGAGAAGAGAATATCTCTGCTGTTGCATAGGTTTTCACTCAGGTTTATGTTGATGCATTGTGATGGCTTTACCATTTTTAGTGGAGCAACCTGCATATATTTCAGCCATTAATGTGTGTGTATATCCATACCTGTCTATCCATAAAGGATGCAGTACAGGACATACCAAGTTTCCTTTCTACATTCATAATGCATAGCTACTACCACTATAGGTCTAATTTAGGTACACATACCTATCTAGTACACCTGTCCTATTTAGGTATATCAAACTTACTTATATATGTCTTACCTACGTTTTGTTTTTTCTCTCGATCTAAGGTCACATATATGTTAATCATTGCCTGTATGCCAGAAAGGTTTACTTTGCTTTTACTCCACAAACATATCTGGCACAAATTCTTTCCATATTAAATTGCATATGCTTATTGCTTTCCTATGCTGGTACCAACCCATGTATGGTACTTTCACAACTAGCATCATCATGTCTTCTGACAATAGTGTGATCTGTAATATGTCTTTCACATCCTAAATGTGCCACATTTTCACATATGTCCTATGCTTGGCCATTACATCATTGTTGTTATATAAGAATATGTTGTTCAACATTATTCCTATTACTGCAATAACTATAAAGGGTTTTTATATTACAAATATGTTTTACCTATATCAGTGCATTACATATAGTTATACAGGCACATGTTTATTAGTGCTTTGCTATGATGCTACCAAGCTATTTATTTGTTGTCAAAGCCAGGTATGTTTAGCTTTATGTTACACAAACCATTACATACATTGTTTTTATTATTGCTATTGTTTATACACCATTGAAATATGGTTTGCTATATGCTATATATTGTCATGTTTAGGAGGATACCTGAGCCTCAGTATTTGAGCATGACCCCAAAGTCCCTATTCCAAAGGAAATGATTGTGAAAGGAACACAGGATATACCAGAGAATTCCTAATCTGGAGAAGGGAGGAAGGGTCCCAAGTGCACAGGGGGAGGAGCTAGTGAAGGGAAGAGCCCCTTGGAAGATGAGCCTTCCTGGATCTGGAGACAATACATAATGGCTTCCTAGGGAGGGGGAGCTCTTAGCAGGACATGAATGGCTTAAGGAACCCATCCCTATGGAAGTGCAGGGTTCTGAGATAATTGGGAAGGATCAAATGTCTGATGAGGAGGTTATGGACTGCTCTGATGCAGCCAATTAGATGGAACCCCAAAGTATGTAAATGTGAAAGGGAAAGGCGATTCTTATATACCTTGGAAGATCTACTTACAGCTTTCTTGCTG
Organism: Microcaecilia unicolor; assembly: GCF_901765095.1. Classification (NCBI taxonomy): domain Eukaryota; kingdom Metazoa; phylum Chordata; class Amphibia; order Gymnophiona; family Siphonopidae; genus Microcaecilia; species Microcaecilia unicolor. The sequence goes on from NC_044036.1 coordinate 76,527,365, forward strand.
ACAGCTATGGGGCTGGAGACTGCCTAATACATGATAAAAATATCTCAAGGGGAGGAGCTGTCTGGGATCTCAGAACTCTTAAGGCTGGGAGGCTCTAACTAAGCAAGAGACTGAAAGAAGGGACTGGATTTTCTAGAACCAAATTTGCATATGACTGATGGATAGTTAAAATTACAGAATTATGAGAGAAATGCAAAGTTGGAGTTTACTTTATTGACTTATGCAAACTGATCTCAAAATATACAGTGGCAATGCCAATGTCTAGATTGGAACTTGTTTGTTCATCCTGAGTGTGAGAGCAATGCAGAACCAGGACCTTGGAAGCAGTCAACAGGGTATGGTAGACACTGGCTATCTTGGGCCTTCCAGGGTTTTAGACCCATCCTGAAGGGAGAAGAACCCTTTTTCTTGGTGGAGCACTGCATGGACCTTACATTTGTGTGTGGACCCCAATTGCTGGCAGAGGATCCCTATCTGTTACAATAACTTATGCATTATTAATGTGGAATATCAGTTATGCTAACTATCATGCTCATATGTGGATTCACTTGCTGCTTATCCAGCAACGGTAGTCTTAGTGAACTATATTAAAAACTTGCAACCATATATTGTCTGCAGCCACCATGCTATCTACATGACAAGACAATCAATGTGATGTGTTGTGCACTACATTCAACATTATCTGCTTTATTACTTGTTACAGTTACCACATGAACTGTACTTACAAAAGTGACTTTTTCTCCAAAGAACTACAAGTCATCCGTCCTGCAAATATTGGATTCGCAGAAGGGAAGCGAGAAAACATTCTACTTCTATTCACATTTTGCGTTTTATGCTACATTACAGCATTTCCAATTGATATTACTTACTGCAGTTACATTTGCTTACTGTATTACATAATCATATGCCCATTCCCTTAATGTGTGTATTAAGCTTGTTGCATTACTGAATTGTTACTAGTGCTGTTTTCATATTCTACACTAGCATATGATGTATTAGTTGACATGCATTCACATATGTTTGCTATTTTCATTGCCTACGTGCAAACTGTTGGATAAACACACATACAAACTTTAGTGTTTTCAGATGCCAGGCACCCCAGGAGTGCTATCCATCTGAAAACAAGGGGTGGGGGCTGTAAAGGTACAATCCCTGCCACTATACTAGAGTGATACAAAGCTTGGTCTACAGCAGTGGTGTAGCCACAGGTGGGCTTGGGTGGGCCAGGGTCCACCCATTTATTTCTCAGGCCAACCCAACAGTAGCACATGTTTAGTGGTAACGGGTGGGAATCCCAAGCTCCACCAGTTGAAGATTTCCCCCTGATGGTAACGACAATGCTACTCTCCACAACACCAACACCTGCGCATGCTCGGTTTTCAGTGCATTCCTGCTGTCAAGGTGGAAAGAAGCGTTTTCCCACCAGCTGAGATTTTTTTTTTGGTGGGGGGAACACTTAGTGCCCACCCAATTCTTGCCTAGGCCCACCCAAAATCTGTTGTCTGGCTATGCCCCTGGTCTACAGCCTCCTGCAGTCCAGAATACAAATGAGCAGTGCTGATGCTTCAATACATCATGAGGAAAGTACCTGTGATTCACTTTGGCTGATGCAAGAATGGGGAAACCATTGTAAGAGTCTTTAGTCAGGGTGACCCTGCCTCCCTGGTGCCGGAATTCCTAGAAAAGTTTCCAGAATTATGTCAAAATACATTCTTGAGGTTTTCTAAACCATAAAGTACAGAACACAGCCAATCATTTATCTAATCTTCAGAGACATTGCCTTTATAAAAATACTATAAAAAGTGTATTAACTGTGTCAAGAGTTATCATCTTTATCTCTCTCATGAACTCCACAGAACTTATTTCTACTCATCTAATCAGTTCATCTACTGTCCAGCTACCACTTTCTGATCCCGCTGTTCCTGGGGAAAGAGACTAGCTTCACTATCAGGTTGTATAAGACAAACACTGCATTTGCTATCAGGTGATAAAACAGATGTCTTGATTGTGAGCCATAGGGAGTGTGTTTACTCAACTAGTTTCTTATAAATGTGCATTCTAAAGCTTTTAAAGAACATTTATTTCCCAGTTTCATTCTAAGCTTACCTAGCATTTTTTCATAGCTTTTAAGTCTTGTTTATTTTCTATTTTTGTTCTGGGTTATATTATTTTCTTTTAAATAAAGCTTCATTGTTAATATATTTAGCACTTGTGTTACGTTGTTTGTCAGTCTATCCAGGAGGAGTGAGACTTAGATTTGTCCAGTTAGGATGTGAGACTAAGATCATTCTAGACTGCTTTACATAAATATTATTTGTATGTCCCATGTATGATGTGATAGTGATAATTTCTTCCCCCTAATTATTCATATTTTTGAGGTTTCTTTAATTTTTTTATACCGTCTCTCTATATTACATTCACCTAGAGTATCTTGTTTGCCATTTATGTTTGTCTTGACTAGATTATAAGATCTGTGGAGAAAGGATGGACTTTTATATGAGCTTGTACAGTGTTATGTGTACCTGGTAGTGCTTCAGAAATGATAAACAGTACTTCCTGACACTCAGGGTTCTCTTTCTAGATTACTCAATTGTATTTCTAAAATAGAATGCTGGGATCCTCAGCTCCACCCCATATTCAGCCGGTGGCAGGCAGCATGGTTAGCTGCCGCTGGCAGGGCTGACCCCAGATATTTAATGACGGGCCATTTCCAGTGACCGGCATCAAATATCTGGGTCTTTTTTGGACGGCTCTAACTTAACCAGCTGTGTGAATATTCAGCGCCGGCCAGTTAAGTTAATAGTGAACAAAGGACTGCTATTTATACAGTCCAATTTGCCCACTAAACTTAGCTAGCCAGCACTTCAATAGCGGCGATAAAGCCTGTTAGCTGCTATCCCCTGGATGTTAGTAGCAGCAGCTGCTTTGCAAGCCTTTCAGTCTATAGAAGAAAGTACGCAAATCAGTGAATCCTTTTCTTATAATTTGCCAGACTTTCCAAAAATGTATGCGTAGTGTTATAGAATAACCTGCTCCATGCCTAAAGTTAGGTGTGGGTATTTACACCAGATTTTTATTGGCATAAATGGCTACACCTAACTTTAGGCACGGTTGACAGAATACACCTAAGCGTGTTTTCCTTCAGTGCTGATTTGTTTTAGGTGACATATATAGAATTAGGTCCAAACTGCTTAAATATGAAACATCCAAAATCCTGTTCCATCATTAAACTTGGAGAAGCATCCCGAAGAGCAGAAGGAAAGATTGAGAATTCACCAGTGCACATAAGAAAGGAAATAACAGGATTTACAAAGCAAGGAAAAATCCCCATTAGATCAGCATACAAGGAAAAATATTTATTTATTATTACATTTGTACCCTGCGCTTTCCCACTCAAAGCAGGTTCAATGCGGCTTACATGGTAATAGGGATCACAGATTATTGATAGTGAAACTTGATAGGAAAAATATAAGTTAAGTAAAGCAGAATAATAGAAGATATAGGTGGGTAGAGATGTGCGAGTGTTGGGTAAATGGGTTCATAGGATTAGTTTGGTTCATTTGGGTAGGCTTGCTTGAACAGATGGGTTTTTAATGATTTCCGGAAGGGTAGATAGTTCCTGATTGATCGGATAGGTCGGGGGAGGGCATTCCAGAGTTGGCTGCCTAAGAAGGAGAAGTTGGATCCATAGTAGGTTTTGTACTTAAGTCCTTTGCAATTGGGGTAATGTAGATTGAGGTAAGTTCGCGAGCTTTCAGACATGTTTCTGGTGGGAAGGTCAATCAGATTGATCATATAGTCAGGAAATTAGGAGGCAAATGCATAAATATTGGGAGAATTCTATAAATGGCACCCAACATTAGGCATTGTGAAGATCTGTGCCCTTTGCAGAATAGCAGTTTAGGGCCCCTTTTAAAAAAGTCATGCTAGTGTTTTTAAGGGCCCTTTTACAAAGGCGCAATAAGCCCTCCACACATGCAGCACATGCCAAAATTAGACTACCGCCAGGCTAGTGTGCCCCTTGGCGGTAATTTTGGATTTGGCACACACCCATTTTGCCAGGACAAATTATTTTACAATTTCCTACTGCATGCAGTGTTTCTGGTGTTAATTGGCTGTTGGCATGTGCTGACTGGTCACCGTTCATGGAGCGTATGGGCTCTTATTGCTAGGTCAAAGGGTAGCGGTAAAAATCTCAGGATGAAAATGGATGAGCATTGGTTCCAATTTTAGCACACATCCATTTTCCGGCCCCTTAAAAAATGGCCCTTTTTCCTAGACACGGTAAAAATTGGCCAGTGTGCGCCCTAAAGATGTGCTTGCACTACCACAGGCCACCTTTTACCACAGCTTAATAAAAGGACCCCTTACTGTGCACTGAAAAATTAACGTGTGCTAAGCACTAAGATGCCCATTATATTCCTATGGGCATCTTAGCGTTTAACACACATGAATTGTTAGCATGCGCTAAAAATGCTAGCGTGCCTTTATAAAAGATCCCCTTAGCATGGCTCTCACATCTAACTATGTATTTCTCCTATCCGGAACTGGTAATCACCACTTGTGGAATTATGTAAGCCACATTGAGCTTGCAAATAGGTGGGAAAATGTGGGATACAAATGTTATAAATAAATAAATACAACTTTGGGCACCAGCTGTACAAGCTTGCCCACTAGTGAATTTTTTCACCTAAACCTGTATCTGTGGCTTAATCCTTGCATAGAACATAATCATCTTATTCAGATCTCCAGCCTGAACCGGCTAGATGTAACTTTTTCCAGCACATGCTGTTGCAGTGAATCCATCATTTGTAATTATTAGTATATTGATGTTGCCTACAGGTGTCCATTTGTTACCAGCCTTTGCATCCCATTGATTAATTTGTGTTCTTAGTGTTAATCCCATGTTAATATTCAATGAATATTCAACAGGCCAAGAAAAAGGATATCAAGCTTCACAAAATTAATAACAAAGGCCAGAACTGTCCCACAGTGATGCTAAGCAAAATAGCAGAATTACATTTTCCAGGAAACTGGAAACTAATTGATTACATCATGCAGTAGCCTCATCTCCTGCTGACTTGGTTTTATAAACAACATAAAAAGATTCTTTTTAACCTTTTTTTTAAAGAAGATATTTTCCATGTTACAAAAACAACGGCAAAAACGCTTAGAACCTTGTTTACTAAGGCGCACTAGTATTTTTAGCGCGTGCTAATGCTAGAGACACCCATATATTCCTATGGGTGTATTTAGTGTTATCGCGTGCTAATTTTTAGCATATGTTAAAAGTATTAGCATGCCTACAATGCGGCTTAGTAAACAGGGCCCTTATGAACAAATGCAAAAGTCAGCTGATCCAATTGATCAGACAGTATACTTTTATGAGAGTGGCTGACTGCAGTGGCATACCAAGGGGGGCGGGGGGGGCGGTCTGCCCCGGGTACACGCCGCTGGGGGGTGCCGCAGCGCGCGCCTGTCAGCTGAGTTCGCTAACTTCGCTGCAGCTCCCTCTGCCCCGGAACAGGTTACTTCCTGTTCCAGCCGGGGGGTGTCATTTCGCCGGGGGGGGGGGGGCGCTGCACCCGGGGGGGGGGGGGGCGCATCGGCAATCCGCCCCGGGTGTCATGCAGGCTAGGATCGCCACTGGCTGACTGGCTCCATTATTGCAGAGAAGTTTGATCCATTTCTGGTTTTACTCCTGCAGCATACAGAGGGGGTCATTTACAAAGTCTTATGGTGGAGTACAGTGCTGGTGTTTGCCTGGTCACCAAATTTATCACCAGACTCACTTGCTTCAGAGGCAATGATAAATTAATGTTTGGTGCTTTCAAGGTGTAAAATGTAAGTTTGATTTTGTGGGATATAAATTTGATAAATAAAAATATAAAGAGCTAAATCCCATGTCAGTGATAATAAGAGCCCTGCAGATTACAGATCAGCGGCAAACATGTTTTCATTCCACTGATTTTTTAAAACAGGAGAAAACCTGCAAGTTTATCCAACTGTTTTGCATAAACATTAAAGTTTTTTTTAGCGTCTAGGAATGTTTTAAAACTTTAGCAAGAAGGCTAGCCTGTGCTTTTCTAAAATAGTGAATGAAGATTTATAGGACAGGCTCATTTTTTTAATCTCTTTATGCAGCCTGCCTCCTTTGAAAGGTTGGTTGATCCAGAGAGAACAACCCATTATTGGGGTAATTTTATAAACTGGGTGCTATCATTTACATGTGCATTATTGGCCAGATTTAGTAAATGGTAGCCAAAGTTAGTTGCCATTATGATCCGTGCTAAGATAGTATTCTGTAAAGGATGCTCTACACAGGGTGCCCTTTACAGAATACTAGCTTGGTGTGCTTCTCACACCTAACTGTGGGTGCAAGCACTTATGCCTGCCAAAAGTTGGTATAAATGCTCTTGCCCAACTGATGGCAGTTAAGCGAACAAATACAGGTATTCTGTAACATTGCATCTAATTTCTGGTACCATCCTTGATCCACCCATGCTCCTCCCAAGGCCACACCCACTTTGGAGTTGCACACTATGAAATTTAGGCTTGCATGCTATAGAATAGGGCAGAGCTACCCAGACTATAGGTGGGGATCCCAAATGGGGTCATAAAACCTACCTTAGTGGTCATGAACTAAGTGGGCTCTCTAGGTGCATCATTGTTCTACACCTCCTGGGGGGGTCACACCACATTTTTTTGGCCACACAAATGGGGTCTTATGTACAAAAAGTTTGGGAAGCACTGGTATAGATGTAGGGAGATCCATGCATAGTTCCTAATTACTGCTAATTTAAGTGCTTGTGAACCCTAATAATTGTTAGCACCTAATTGACTAATTTGTTTATGCATGGATCTGGAATCCATGCCCAAATTTGTGTGACCAATACAGAGTCCGGGATATATGCATAAATGTTTAGGATACTAGCATACTACAAGCAAACTAAGCAAGGGTGACTTACAGGGGGTGGAGCACAGGCAGGGGCCTCACTTATGTGTATGATGTGTGGAGGAGTGGCCTAGTGGTTAGAACACCGGTCTTGTAATCCAGAGGTGGCCAGTTCAAATCCCACTGCTGCTCCTTGTGGTCTTGGGCAAGTCACTTAACCCTTCATTGCCTCAGGTACAAACTTAGATTGTGAGCCCTCCTGGGATAGAGAAATATCCAGAATACCTGAATGTAACTCACCTTGAGCTACTACCAAAAAAGGTGTGAGAAAAATTTAAATAAATACTTACAGCATAATATGTTATGTGCTAACACTTCTGCTAGCTCTATGGCTGGTGTAAGTACTCACTGCTTAATCTTAAGCATATATATATACCTAGTTAGGCTATTATTCCATAAAGTAGGCATCTACTTTACCTTATAGATAGGGCTGCTACTGTACACCCTGCAGCATTATTCCCTTCAAGCTGAGCGGGAGTCCTCCACTTGTAGTCCTGCCGATGGGTAGTGCTGTTTCACTATTACATTTTCAATAGTGAAGGACAGACAAGCTCTGCAGGATACCAGGGAACCTGCTTATTCCTAGCAATGGAAAAACAATATTGAAGCACTACCACCCACTGGCAGCAATGAAGTAGGAGGAACCCTACTCAGCTAAGAGGGAACAGTGACCTTCAGCCCCCTAATTGTAGTTGTTCTGTTATAGATTTGCTCCCTGTGGCCCATTTTGAATTTACCTTGCCTAGCCAAGATTACTGAGAAAGCAGTGCAGGACCAGCTCATAGAGATCTTTGATAACACATCACCCTAAGCACTTTGGTTTCAGGAAGAAGCACAACAGTGAAACTACTTTGATTGGAAAGCTTAGTGAAATTCAAGTACACATTGACACAAGTTATTTTGATACTGTTTGATATGACAGCCACCTTTGACACCATTGATCATGCTCTGTCACTCAATGGGCTTTATAATATTGGAATCCGAGATACAGCCTAGAAGTAGTTTTGAATCTGTCTAACTGCTTCTTCTGTCTTTTCTCTGGCTCAGAAACATCGTCATCTTTAAAGTTAATGTCTGGAATGCCCCTAGGCTCCATTTTGGTCCCCATACTGTTTAAGATTTTTCTGGCCCTTCTAGTTACAATGGTGCAAAGCTTTGTGTATAATATTTATATGTACCCTGATGACATTCAGCTTTTATACCTCCCTGATCACTGAAGGCTGCACTTCCTTTAAGTCTTGGCTTTTGTTTTGAGTCTATAGGCTGCTGGGTTAAATATTCACCACCTAAAACTAAATTCCTCAGAGTCTGAGACCATTTGTTTTTCTCTGTTCAACCATTAAAGCTAGCATCAAACCCGACACAGTCGCTGCGTTTCACCAAAATGCGTCATCAGGGGTTTAATTTATTGAAAATTCTAACTGAATATGAAAATTGAAGAGTGCTGCCTGGCTGTAAGAGCACAGCAAGATTCAAGCAGATAGATACAAGTTTTTCACATGATCACTGAAGGACATAAGGAATTTTGGATACACTAATGGACACACATGCTATAAGCACCGGCTAAGATGGTCATCTTGAATGTGCATTATATGATGGACATACATGTCATAACAATGGTGATATTTGGATATGGTAGTTATCTTTGATATATATTGCTGTGGTGTCACAAATGTCAACATTTGAAAAATACAATAGAAAGTAATGAAGCTGTAAAAACATCGTTTAAGTAGTATGCAGCTGGAATGAGCATTTTCTTTACTCCTTCAGAAGAATGAGAGTTTATTTTGATAGTAGATGAGTGTGATTGATTAGGTTGAATGAGTATGAATGTATTGTGATATAAGCAGCAAGGGAAAGCTGATTAGATTAAAGATGTGGAGGATTTTTCAATAAAATATTTTTTTCTAAGAAAGTTAAATAAGATAATAACAGTTGTAGTTACTTTTGTGGGATGTATTGATTTTGTAACTAGAGTGAAATTGAGTTACTCATTAAGAAGGGAAAGTATTAAAATAATGGAAACTGACATTGTTGCAGACCTAACAATTGTCTCCGTGTTACAAAGTTCTGAAAAATAAATTGCTCAGGAATACATTTCTAAGGAATGAAGCAAAATATTGTGATCAACTCAGGATAAGGGCAGCGGAGAACCCTTGTGATATAGGATGCCAAAGAAACTCCCCAAGGCTTCCTGGCTGCTGATGCTGGTAATACAAAAGTTTGGTCAGATCATGACTCAACCCATTTCATGCCTATCATCCACAGCTATTTGGCCATGATAATGGCTCTGGAATTAGTAGAATGGAGGCATCTGTGGTCACCAACATATTTTCTTTTTATTTGGACAGACATGATAAACAGTGAGATGGTTTCCTCTTGTCTCTTTAGACTTCCAGCTCAATTAGAAACATCTTTTATTGGGCTTTGCTGTCATACATCTTTAATTGAAATTATTCAGACTTGATATCTCTATTCTCATGTCTTCCACTCAGCATAGCCCAGCCATCACAGCAACAGTCCTCAGCCAGTGGACTATTTGTCGTGGCATCTTTTGTAAACTCAGCTAATGCAGGCTTTGGCTACTAGATGCTGCCATTAAGCAATGGCTGGTATACCGCTTCTTTTCTTGTCCTTTCTCCAGAGATTGTGAATAACAGCTCTGTAGCAACCTGAGAACGGAATCCTGACCTGAGAACTGAACCCAGAGCTCCCCTGCATGGTTGGAAATAGTTTTAACATACAAATTTGTTGTCGTTTGCATTTCATGTAAATAAAAATGTAAGAACCAAATTTAAATATGGAAATAAAAGGGAATCCAGAGTTGATGTTGCATGTGTCACATTACTTACCTGTGTTGTAGTACTTGGGTGCATTATGGAGCTAATAACTGAAAGATGGCCTTAACTCAATATTTCTATGCTTCGTTAGGTTTGAATTAGACCCTTGAACTGAGATTTTCTACTAAATGTGTTTCACTTGTCAAACAATAGTCATTTACCTTTATTTGTCTCATCAGCTTTTCTTCTAGTTAAATACCATTGAAATCACCATGTACCTATAAATTTCTAGGGGACTGCTGCATGTATGATCTTTAGATCATCACCTAATGGTCATGTTGCTCCGCTATTGCGATCTTTGCACTGGCTACCTATCAGAGCAAGATTAATTTTTAAACTATATGTGTTTATCAGATACATTATGGTATATATGTCATCTCTGGTTCAGTAGCGTAGGAAGGACGGGGCGGTGGGGGCGGTCTACCCCGGGGGTACGCTGCTGGCGGGTGCAGAGAGCAGCCGCACGCCTGTCGGCTCCACTGGTTCCCTGCTCCCTCTGCCCCGGAACAGGTTACGTCCTGTTCTGGGGCAGAGGGAGCAGGGAGCCAGTGGAGCTGATAGGCGCGCGGCTGCTCTCTGCACCCTCCAGAAGCCAAGAATGCACCCGGGGGGGGGGGGGCTTGATGCGCCTGGGAAGGGGGTGTCATTGCGCCGGGGGGGGGGCTTGATGCACCGGGGAGGGGGGTGTCATTGCGCCGGGGGGGGGGGGGTCGTGCTGCACCCTGGGGAGACGGACACCACTGCACCTGGGGGGGGGGGGGGGTGCACAGCGGTGATCCGCCCCGGATGGCAGCCGACCTAGGATCGCCACAGCTCTGGTTGACTTACCATTATGAAATGCTGTTTTAGGCACCAGGGATTACCTTGTCCTCCAGTTCCCAAGTTGTAAAGGCCTGACCTATAAATCAATTTTCACAGTAGGTTTTAAGTATCAGACTACTAAATGGTGGAATGCACTTCTTAAAGACACACTGTGTTCCCCATTATATTACATTTTCAAAAGCTGTTATAGACCTTTCTTTTAAAGAAATTTCTCTTGATGGATGAGGCTTGATTTGGGAAACTGACTGATCTTTTTCTTAAGATTCATTTCACCTGAATCTCATTTTCTGTGTTTTTACAATTGTGCTGATCCCATTGATTTAATGTTTTCTTTCATATTATCTATAATTGCTGTAGAGCCGAATTGTCATTTGGACTTTTGTAGGATAAAAATATCATTAATAAAATGAAATGAATGGAAGATAAACCTAATGATCAGAACAACTGAGTGGAGGAGTGGCCTAGTGGTTAGAGCACCAGTCTTACAATCCAGAAGTGGCCAGTTCAAGTCCTGCTGCTGCTCCTTGTGATCTTGGGCAAGTCCCTTACCCTCTATTGCCTCAAGTACAAATTTAGATTGTGAGCCTTCCTGTGACAGAGAAATATCCCGTGTACCTGAATGTAACTTACCTTGAGCTACTACTGAAAAAGGTGTGAGCAAAATCTAAATCAATAAATAATGAGCTGGGGAAGCCAGGGTTCAAACTCTGCTACTGCTCCTTGTGATCCTAGGCAGGTCACTTTACCCTCCATTTTCTTAAGTACAAACCTAAATGTTAAGCACTCTGAAATAGGGGAATATCTATCGTACCTGAATGTAACTCAATTTGAAGTAACAATTAAAAGGCATGAGCTAAATAAGAGGTCCTTTTACTAAAAGGCATTAAGACCTTAAGTCACAGTTAGTACAAATGAACAGGCTACCACAGAAATATGTTAAAGCAGGGGTGTCCAACCTCAGCCCTTGCCAGATCGGGCTTTCAGGATTTCCCCAATGAATATGTATTAGATTTAGTTTCATACAATGGAGGCAGTGTATGCAAATAGATTTCATGCATATTCATTAGGGAAATCCAGTAAACCTGACTGAATTGTGGCCCTTGACGACTGAGGTTAGACAATCCTGCACTAAAGTTTTTTTGCAGAATTTTGCCTGTTTGCATGCAGTAACCTGCATGTTACTGATTTTTTATGACTAGTTTTGGAAGGGGCATGTCATGAGCAGAGAGTGGGTGTTCCCGCATTATCCAACCAGCATATTATGATTAGTGTGTGCTAACCAGATAATGCAGAATTAATGCAGAAAGACCTAGCAACTCCAAAATAGTAGAGAGTAAGTGCTCTCTGATTCATTTGCAGGTAGCATGCTAATAGGAACATTAGTGCATGACCCGCAATTAAAACAACAGAAGGATCCCCCAAAATTCTGCATTCCATTTGGGCTTAGCTCATGAGAAATCCCACATTAACCTGTATTAAGCCCAGATTTTACCACAGCTTAGTAAAATCAACCTACTACTACTACTACTACTACTATTTAGCATTTCTATAGTGCTACAAGGCATACGCAGTGCTGCACAAACATAGAAGAAAGACAGTCCCTGCTCAAAGAGCTTACAATCTAAACAAATTATAAAATTGTAAAAACAATCTTCCATATTCAGAACATATAGAGATGGGCAAATCTTTTGAAGATGAATTAGGCAAGTTTCAGTTTAATTTGAATTTGATGGGAGTTTCAGTTTCTTCTCTCAGAGGCCCTTTCACAAAGGCGCATTAGGCGCTACATGCATGCAGTGTGCACCTAAATGACAATACCGCCAGGCTACCGTGCCCCCCCCCCAGCGGTAATTTTAGATTTGGCACCTGCCCATAATGCCTGGATGATTTATTTATTTATTTCCTCCCACGCATGTTGTTTCCAGCTGTAATTGGCACTTGGCACGCGCCGACCGGTCACCATGTGTGTAACGCATGAGCCCTTACTGCTAGATCAATGGGTGGCGTTAAGGGCTCAGGCCAGTTTTGGACACGTGCTGGTTTCAATTTTACTACATGCCCTTTTCCCGTCCCATGAAAAAAAGCCCGTTTTTGCAGACACGGTAAAAACTGGCCTGGTGCATGCCCAATACACATGCCTACGCTACTGCAGTCCACTTTTTACCATGGCTTAGTAAAAAGAATCCTCATTCATTCCCTAAACATTTTAAGGTTTTTTTTTTTAAGAGTCTGGGAGAATTCTGATTTGATGCAGATTTGCCAATTTGAGGGTTTAGTAAAGGGGCCCCTTTGTTTGCTCCACACATTGATCCAGAAAGTGTAAATAGAATATGAGGTTAACTCACTGATAACAAGATTAAATTAATGAAAACCCAATAATATTGTTGAGTGTTTAATGACATAAGCTTGAGTCTAGGATGGTCCCGTAGGAGAGACCTTAGCTGTCTTCAAAAGTTTGGTCTTTGAGACATTCGTCAGCCTCCTATTAAAGTATATTGTCTCTTGACTATTTAGTTGGCTTTTAATAAGCTAATTTTTTTAAATCCATTCTGCATTAGCAGTTGATCAAAACTAATGAAACGTCTTTGATAGGAGACACTATTTCAATTGTCTGGAGTGGTTTACTGTGCAGCTTGTTGCTGATTTTATTATATACCTTAATTTTTGCACCCTCAACTCCTGTAGAAAAAAATGTGAATTATGAAACTTAAAACATATTCTTCCTTTTCAAATCATTGTTAGTTAATTTGTTGGCAACTTTTAGATAATGGCACAGACAAAGCACAGCCCAAGTCAATTCAACTGTGCAATTAGTGAGAATGAATAGAAATTATTGAACAGTCACATACATAGAATTAAAATCTAAATTGCTTTTCAGCTAGTGGTAGTTCATGCTTGTTGCTTCCTATGCAGTTGAGAAAGTGACTCAATTAAAACACCTTGGACCCTCCCCCTCTCTCTCACATCTCCCCTCCTGTGACTAATAAATAAAGAGGCCAACATCCAAAACAATTTAAAAGCTCCTTTTACTAAGGGGCGGTAAGCCCAATGCGGGCTTACCGCTCGCTATACAGGAAGTACTACCAGGCTACCGCAGCAGTCCGACGGTACTTCCTAACCCTAGTGCGCTGTCATTTCTGGGGTTACAAAAATGTATTTATTTTTACTAAAAGGCCGGGTACACTCTGGCGCTACAAAAATGTATTTATTTTTGTAGCACCAGAGTGTACCCGGAGGTATTTGTTATCGCTGGGTTAACGCGGGAGCCCTTACCACCACCTCAATGGGTGATGGTAAGGTCTCTCCCTGAAATAACTGCACAAGTGCTTTACTTGTTGCTTGGCCATTTCCTATAGGAAAGTGAGATTTCCCTTTTACCAGCTGCAGTAAAAGGGGGCCTCGGCGCGCATGTAAAACATGCACCGACGCCAGCGCCGGCCCCCTTTTGCCTAGCTTAGTAAGAGGTACCCTAAATGGGCAGGAGAGGCTCTTGCCCTCATGCTGAGCTGGTTGGGAAGGAGTATTCAGCAACATTTAATCAGACAATGCTGCTGAGTACTCGCTCTGACTGCAACAGCAATGACAGGGTTGGTCTGGGGGCAGATCCAGGAGTTATACAGGCACTAGTGATATTCCATGCTGGTGTGTCTGTAGCTAACCAGGCAAATAGGATTGCATTAATAACTGCATAAATACCAGTCCTAACTTTGCCAGTTAACTATGCAGGTAAGGCATGAACATCGGCCATACCAGGATAGCTTCTGGGGAGCATAAAAGACGTGAATATTTACTATCGGTGCACGGATAAGACCCAACATTGACTATCTAGCCTAATTTAACTAGCATTGATCAGTTAAAAAAATGCTGACTGTTGCCAGTGCCAGGTAAATATTGACCCCTAATTCCCTAAACCAAAGAAATTCACATTGCTACATCCTTAAGAGATTTTTACTGAAAGAACATTGAAATTATGTGTCTTTTTGACATTAAAGACAGTAGGAGCCAATATTCAGACCACACAAGGTAGCCGGGCCTGCCTCCCATGGTCGGCGCTGAGCCCAGATATTCAATGCCAAGCCATTTCCGGTGACTGGCATTGAATATCTCGTTTATTCTGAGCAGGTTTCAACTTAACTGGCCAAGTTGATGTTCAGCACTGGCTGGTTAAGTTGAACCCAGCCAAAGATAGTTCCGCTATTTCAGTGGCCTAATTTGGCTGCCAAACTTAGCTGGCAATGAACTGAATCTCAGCAGATAGCCAGTTATATTGCATAATATAATATAATATAATATAATATAATATAATATAATATAATATAATATAATATAATATAATATAATATAATAAGCATATAATAATATATTCCCTTCACCTGATTGCTTCATTCAATTTGCCACCAATGAACATTAATGATTTACCCCTTATCTCTTTGCTGAAATGAACTGTTTATCTAATTTACTTTATATTGTACTTTAACATTTATGAACTTTACTGTAACACTACTTTGTATTTCTCATTCCGTAAATGGCGATCGCCATTACGGCATAATGTAAGCCACATTGAGCCTGCAAAAAGGTGGGCAAATGTGGGATACAAATGCAACAAATAAATAAATAAATAATATAACCAGCTAGCCACTGAGGGCCTGATTCTACATATGGTGCCTAAAATTAACATGCATTAGGCAATTACATCTAAGCATATTCTAAATACCGCACGTAAATCTATGTGTGGTATTTAGAATACGCTTAGGCATAACTCATGTGACTAAATCTATGTGCGTCCATTTATACCAATGAAAAACTGGTATAAATCCCTGCATGCAGATTTACGTGCACTGGCCCATCTTTTATAACAACGCGCATATATTTTGGAACACACCCATGAAATGCCCATTTCCATGCCCCCTAAGCACACTCCTTTTTGCCTGCATGTGTTAGAATTTAAGCGCAGTATATTATAGAATAAGCTTAGCAATGTACATGCGTAATTTCTAATTTTTGCCAATTAGTGCTCGTTATTGCTTGTTAAGAGCTGTTAACAATGCTTAACAGCTTGTTAAAACAATTAGTCTTCATGTGTAGTTATAGAATATGCCTTGATTTACACACAGAACCACCTGTAACTCTAGGCATGCTATATAAAATTCAGGGGTAAGTGCTAACTGGCAATATTCAGCAGGAGATAACCAGCTGTCTCCCATTGAATATTGTCGGATAGCCAGTTAAATGTCTAAAAGCATAACTAAAAATAAGCATAACTAAAAATAAAAATAAAAAAAATACAAATATCCCCTACTAGGACCCCCCCCCCCCCCCCCCCAAAGAATGACTGAACACAGATTTTGACTGATTGGTGCTAAAATCAAAACTAAAACTCATTCAACCTCTACTTCTTCTAACGGAATAACCTGATTAAGGTCTATCGGGCTGCCATTACTTTTATGTGAGACTGGCAAGGTGATTCCTTGGAAAGAGGCTGAGCAAACTGCAGAGCATAATTGTCCTGAATAACTTCTATTACACAAAGATCTGTGGTTATCTGGGTGCATCTCTTGTAAAATGACTTTAGTCAACCTTCTACCAAAGGCCCCTGAGAATAGGCTCATAAACCTTCATTGTGAACTCTTGGTAGTGGAGAAATCTTTGCCTTCTCTATGGCTACCTTGAAAGGACTAACCTCTGAGAGGAACTCTACTAAGTTGAGTAGCACTCAGTCTTTCTAATCTATATCTCCTGGACTCCCTAAAGCATCTTCTAGATGAAAACCTCTAAAATAAGGTTTGATGCAATCTTTTGGAAGCCAAAGATCTTGGACTCAGAAAGACTTTTAACCAATTTTTTAAAATCCTTACCAAAAAGAAAACCTCCTTCAAAAACTAATTTAGTGTGAAGCGCTTTAAAGTAACTTCTGTAGACTAATTTCTGAACCAGAAACCATGCCAAGCAGCTACAAGGAGAGCCATATTATTTTCCAAAGCTCTGATTAAATCATAAAATAGGTCTTTCTCCAATCTAACAAGGTTTAAATCTAGCTTCTCCTCTGCTCTAGAGGTTACCAGGGACTACAGAGAGCCTATTATCCAAATCTTCTACCTTGTCCAACCTAGGCTGCTTAATAGCTACATTAGTGAAGAAACAGGGACATTAAAGCAAAATAAGCAGAGCACATTTCTGCCCATACAAAAGGCTCTGAGCAACAAGAAAATAAATTCCTGTTGAGAAATTTTGAGCAAAACCTAAATCCTTCCCCTGCCTCACAAGGGAAGTATCCATTGCTGCCAGCAGAAAAAGAGACAGCTGAGGAGGTCCGTCTCTGGCAACAACCACTGCAGGCACTGCAAACATGGTGGCGGTTCATGCCAAAATTGGGTCTGCCACTGCTGTAGCCACATTAACTGCCAGCTGTGCTTGTCTAGAGGAACCAGAGCACTACTCATCTCATGGTCATTTGGCACTGAGAGAAAAGGAAACCACAGCTTTCTCATCACACTGTAGGCATTTTCCCACTGCTGTGGTAGCAGACCATAGTGAAAACTCACCAGCAGCCCTGCATGGAGGCTAGCCTATAAAGACCACCAATGAAGTCAGGAACAAAAGCCTTTCCAGAGCAGCATTTTTTTTCCAGGTAAACCACGGTAAATAAAGACGAAAGAAACACTGATACAGGCATCTACTGGTTAAACTGTCTGTTAAGCAGCAATTAAGACTGGACCAGTTTTTCCTCAAGGGAAAGGTCCAGGACACAAGAAAAACCTAACCTCTTAAGAAAAGGGTTGTTTGGGGAAGATGGGGGAGGGACCTGAGTCCCTTGGGTGTTATATCCCTAAAATCTTTCTTTCTTTCTTTCAGAAAGTCAGAAAACATCTCTAGGCAGCTTCTTTTTCTTCTTTTTTTTTTTATATGACTGACCTAGAAAATGGCAATATGTCCTACCAGACAAGCAAAGATTGACAGGAGGCCTACCACTTGCTGGAGACTATGAAGTACTGACTGGTCAAGGGGTTGCAAAGGGTTCTTAAATGGTGACATCACAGCTCAGTAATTCTCAGTCTCCACTTGCTGGCAGGACAGCACAAACCTATACAGTTGAACTGGTCTGCTGGGGTGAAAATAAGTATCATCAAGTGCGAGTATAGGCTATGATGAGCCTGTTCATAGATCCACTGCAGGAGAAAACAAACCAGAGAAGCTAATAAAAATAATAAGGGCATTCTATATAGTTAATTGGACCCCTGAAGATGGGAATGAGATAAGGTACTGTTATTTTGATGCCACAAACCCTATATTTAAATAAAAAGGCTACCAAAAGAAAAAGAACACTAAAAGCTGGAGTACAGAAGGATCATATCAAAGAAAAAGCTGCAAAAAGCAACCAATTTAAGATCTCCAACCAGAAATATACAGAAATTATCCCAGTTCTCTTGGGTGCAACTAGCTGTTTTTTTTTTTTAATTTTAAACAAATTTACAAAGTAATTTCAAGAATACATCTTGATAC
Organism: Microcaecilia unicolor; assembly: GCF_901765095.1. Taxonomy (NCBI): domain Eukaryota; kingdom Metazoa; phylum Chordata; class Amphibia; order Gymnophiona; family Siphonopidae; genus Microcaecilia; species Microcaecilia unicolor. Next base: position 76,545,482 of record NC_044036.1, read on the forward strand.
AGAAATGATGAATAATATTGAGACAAACTGGTAAATACAAAATTAAAATAAGCAAAATACTATATTATCCAATCTCTGGTCCACGATAAGAGAAAGAGAACAAGGCACAATACCAAAGAAAAACAAAACCACTAATCAAAATTAGAGGCAAGAAGAGAATAACACAGGATTTAGATTAAATTGATTACGGAGTAGATGAGAATACTGCTATTGGCTGCGAAAGTGGAGTTACAACAGTCTTGGATTCCAAATTGAACTTAAATGTGTATGATCATAAAAAACATATTTCACTGAATTCAATTTCAATACACACTTGCAAGGAAAATTACCCAAAAGAGACCTTCTAATTGTAAAACTTGTGGGCGGAGTTTAAGGAAAAGTTGGTGCCACTTTTGAGTTGCTCTAAATACATCCGGAAATACTCTGATCTTACAATTCATAAAAAGTTCATCTCTATGACGAAACAATTGTTTCAATATCCAGTCTCTGTCAGGTTGTAGTACAAAATCATAATGTTGTAGGTTTTAAGCCCAAAGTGTCATCTTCAAATATCTGCGTAAAGTTTAAGCACTCAAAAGCCACTGGCAGGGTTTAAAAGAACTTCCAAGAGTACCTGCCCCCCATCTCCACCCACCTCCAGCCTGGCATGTGATGCTCATGCATGTGAATCAGATATATGACTTTAATTGTAACAAAGAACAGAGTAAAGAATGTTGCTAATACAGTATAATATGAAACATCACACTTAGCATATTTGGAATTTGTTGATTAAAAATGTTTCTTTCCATTCTTAGAGTAATGCATTAATGGATCATGCTTCATTGCATATCTGATGTATTACCAGTGTTATTCATTTTATGGAAACAGCCCTCAGAAGTACAGTAACCACGGAAATAAGGAGGGAATGGTAATCAGATGGAATAGAGGAGGTCAATACAGCATCTGGTCTTGGGTCTTGTGCTGTCTTCATAATAGTGCACAGCTTTATCAGGTTTTTAAGCACCCAACTCTTGGAATACTTGGCTGAAACAATCCATTGATCATGCATGCAAAGGACCATACAGCTCTCAGGCAATGCTCACAATTCTACTTCATTAAAAACGTTTCTCAATTGAGTTACATACAGGGTAGTTAAGTTAAATGATGAACTGTAATTCCCTACAAAAAAACTCATTAGAAACTAAGTTGGACCAGACTGTTGGCTCAGTAGCAGTGATTTGTAATTTTGTGCAGAAGATCTGGGTTTAATTTCAAGATGAGAACTCCACTCCACAAGCTGATCAGAGCAGGAGGTGGTGCAGAAGGTAAGGAAACATCGGGCATCACTCAACAGTGACATCTAGCAGTCAGATTTGGGGGTGGGGGTGGGTTCCAGGGTTATTTTATTTGCATTTGTCTTAATTCATTCAGGGCCCTGTTTACTAACCTGTGTTATAGGCGCGTTAACGTCTTTAACACATGTTAACCATGTATGTGCCTACCATATCCCTATAGGTGCCTACACGGTTAGTGCATGCACTAATTGTAGGTGTGCTAAAAACGCTAACACACCTTAGTAAACAGGGCCCTGAAATTTCATATATCACTGATAGAGACATGTTTCCTAAAGTGCGGCCACACAACCTGTGCCAAAATAGAAGTTGAGTGCCAAAATGAGGCACTTAGGCGCTATTCTACATGGTACCACTTAAGCACTTTAGGGGGTCCCTTTACTAAGCTGCAGTAAGCAATAATGCGTGCTTACCACAGGTTAAAATGCACTACCATGGGGTGCACTCAGGTGTCTCACCGTGGGGTGCACTCAGGTGTCCCATGGTAGTTTTGCATGTGCATGTGCTACCCATTCGCTAAAAAATAGTTTTTATTTTTTAGTGCTGGGGGCAGGTCTGCAGGGTGGAGAGAAGGTGTATTCTGTGCTAATCGGTTAGTGCAGTTACATTGCCTCGCACTAACCGATTAGCACATGAACCCTTACCACCTACAAAATAGCTGTGAGCAAGTGCTCATGTGCTAATAGCCATATGCTAAGAGTGGCCTGAGTGCACAGGAAAGACCAGCACTGGGGATAGTTCAGGACACTTTTTAGCGTTGCTTAGAAAAAGGGCCCCTTAGTGCATAACTGCAAGGGGGCATGCATGGGGATGGTGCATGGGTGGGCCATTGGCAGGTCACATACTTACAGGCAAAACTTATAGAGTATTTATTTATTAATTTATTTATTTATTTATTTATTTATGTGAGTACTGTAAATTGTGCGCATATGTGCCAGCATTTATATGCTATAGAAACTCTATCCCAGCATATACATGCTACTTAACAATTGTCACCAATGTCCAAAAACTTATGCAGATCTTTAACACATTTTTTCACATTTTTGAATTTTTAAATTTTTGTGGTGGATCCTCAGAAGCTTGGCTAGCTGAGGGCCCCTTTTACTAAGCTGCAGCGGTACTGCCCGCTTACTGCCGCGTACACTCCAGCGCTACAAAAATAAATACATTTTTATAGCGCCAGTTGTGATGGCATGCAAGGGGTGGGAAGTACCACCGGCCTGCTGTGGTAGCCTGGCGGTACTTCCTGTTTAGCGAGCGGTAAGCCTGCATTGGGCTTACCACCGCTTAGTAAAATGGGCCCTGATTCCATGTAACTTTTTCAATTGCATACACTGCCTTTTTGTCATTTGATCCAATTTTTAAAGAATTATATACGAGCGAAATAACGAACTACAGACCAATAGCATCCATACCACTAATAACCAAGATAACCGAAGGCATGGTAACTAAACAACTCACAAACTATCTAGACAAACATTCGATACTGCATGATGCCCAATCAGGATTCCGTTCGAATCACAGTACAGAAACAGTATTAGTCACCCTTATGACCAAATTCAAACAAATAATTACAACCGGCAACAATATACTCCTCCTACAATTTGACATGTCAAGCGCCTTCGACATGGTTGACCATGAAATCCTACTACACATACTTGAATACTTTGGCATCGGAGGAAATGTCCTCAACTGGTTCAAGGGGTTCTTAACCCTGCGTTCGTATCAAGTCACATCAAACTCAACCACGTCCAAAGCATGGATACCTGAATGTGGAGTCCCACAAGGATCATCTCTCTCACCAACCATATTTAACCTAATGATGATCCCTCTAGCGAAACTCCTATCAAACCATAACCTCAACCCATATATATACGCCGATGATGTGACAATATACATCCCATTCAAACAAGACACCAAAGAAATCTCAAATGAAATCAATCAGAGTCTACACATCATGAACACATGGGCAAATACATTCCGCCTGAAACTGAACGCAGAAAAAACCCAATGCCTGATACTCACCTCCCAATACAACACAACTGAATTCAACGTGTTAAACACACCAAACCTTAAACTCCCTATCTCAGAAACGCTAAAAATCCTTGGAGTGACTATCGACCGCCACCTAACACTCGAAACCCACACAAACAACATAACCAAGAAGATGTTCTTCTGCATGTGGAAGTTGAAAAGGCTAAGACCATTCTTCCCAAGATTCGTCTTCCGCAGCCTAGTTCAATCCTTCGTCCTTAGCCACTTGGATTACTGCAACTCATTATACGCAGGATGCAAAGAGCAAATACTGAGGAAACTTCAGACAGCCCAGAACACAGCAGCCAGGCTCATCTTCGGAAAACCTAGATACGAAAGAGCAAAACCACTACGAGAGAAACTACATTGGCTTCCACTCAATGACCGCGTTACTTTTAAAGTCTGCACATTAGTCCATAAGATCATTTACGGCGAAGCCCCAGCGTACATGTCTGATTTAATAGACCTACCACTCAGAAACGCTAAAAGATCATCCCGAACTCACCTCAACCTCCACTACCCAACCTGCAAGGGCCTGAAATACAAGACGCTATACGCGTCAACCTTTTCCTACAAGAGCACGCAATCTTGGAATACACTACCGCGCAACCTAAGAATGATTAACGAACAAGCCTCCTTCCGTAAACTACTGAAGACTCACCTGTTTGAACAAACCTACGGAAAGAGCCAAAACACATAGAGACCACACTCACTGTTCACCAATGCAATGCACATCCACTTCTTATCCCTCATCCCGCTATCCAGTCAATCATATATTTATTCACAGAACTATATACACCAAATGTCTTGGTGTCCAACAATGAATGTTTTTTCCCATTGTCTCTTTCCAATGTTTCTAAGTTGATGTCCCATTGTTATATTCCCAATGATATTCGAATGTCTCGCACAACCCTGTTCAATGTAATCCATAACCTAGTTGTAACCAATGTATTTCTATTATTCATATCTTATTGTAAGCCACACTGAGCCCGCAAATAGGTGGGAAAATGTGGGATACAAATGCAATAAATAAATAAATAAATAAATAAATATATGCTACTTAATTTTCTCAATATCAACCTCAGAGTCTCTGGATCAAATGATGAAAAGACAGTGCATGCAACTGAAAAAGTTACATGCATGTAAAAATTAAAAAATGTGAAATGTGTTAAAGAATTCCATAGGTTTTTGGACATTGGTGACAATTGTAACATGTAGATGCTGGGATAAGTGTTTCTGTGGTTTATGCTTCCCTGTACATTCAGTTGGTATTTTTAATTTGATTCAACATTTATGTGCTAACATTTACACCTGCCTTTCTCATGGCATAAGCAGTAGCACCTAAATGTTTGCACATGTTTGTTGACTTGTGCTCTATTCTATAATGGAATTTGGGTGCCCAGATACTGTTATAAAATGTTATTTTAGCACACAGAGTTTTAGTGCCTACATTTTAATGCTCATAATAAATTATCACCTATGTGCATAGCTCAAATTTACATATGTTAATATGCCTTAATACATAAGAACATAAACATCACCATACTAGGACAGACCGAAGGTCCATCAAGCATGGCAAGATCCCAAAAGTGTAAACAGATTTTATGCTACTAATCCCAGGAACAAGCTGTGGATTATCCCAATAATAATGGCTTCCTGACTTTTCTTTTAGGAACGTGTCCAAACCTTTTTTAAACCCTGCTATACTAACTGCTTTAACCACATTCTCTAGCAATGAATTCCAGAGTTTAATTACACGTTGAGTGAAGAAATATTTTCTCTGATTTGTTTTAAATTTACTACATTGTAGCATCATTGCATGCCCCCTAGTCCTTGTATTTTTGGAAAGAGTAAACAAGCAATTCACATCTACCCATTCCACTCTGTATTTTATAGACCCTTATTATATATTCCCTCAGCTGTCACGTCTCCAAGCTGATGAGCCTAGTTTCTTTAGCCTTTCCTCCTAGGGAAGCTGTCTTATCCCCTTTATCATTTTTGTCGTCCCTCTTTTGTTCCTTCTCTAATTCCACTATTGGGCTCATTTTTGAAAGAGAAGGACACCCATCTTTCGACATAAATCAGAAGATGGACATCCTTCTCCCAGGGTTGTCCAAATCAGTATAATCGAAAGCTGATTTTGGACGTCCTCAACTGCTTTCCATCGCAGGGACGGCCAAAGTTCAAGGGGGCATGTCAGAGGCGTAGCGAAAACGGGACTTGGATGTGCCTAACACTTGGACATCCTTGACCCATAATCAAAAGAAACAAGGACGTCCCTGATGAACACTTGGACGACTTTACCTGGTCATGTTTTTCTTATGACCAAGGCACAAAAAGGTGCCCAAAATGACCAGATGACCACGGGACAGAATCGGGGATGACCTCTCCTTACTCCCCCAGTGGTCACTAACCCCCGCCCACCCTCAAAACTTATCTTTAAAAATATGTTGTGCCAGCCTCCATGCCAGTCTCAGATGTCATACTCAGGTTCATCACAGCAGTATGCAGGTCGCTGGAGCAGTTTTAGTGGGTGAGTGCACTTCAGACAGGTGGACGAAGCCCCATCCCCCCCTACCTGTTACGTTTGTGGAGGAAACAGCGAGCCCTCCAAAACCCACCAGAAACCCACTGTACCCACATTTAGGTGCCCCCTTCACCCGTAAGGGCTATGGTAGTGGTGTACAGTTGCAGGTAGTGGGTTTTGGGGGGCTCAGCACACAAGGTAAGGGAGTTATGTACCGGGCAGCAATTTCTGAAGTCCACTGCAGTGCCCCCTAGGGTGCCCGGTTGGTGTCCTGGCATGTCAGGGGGACCAGTGCACTACAAATGCTGACTCCTCCCATGACCAAATGGCTTGAATTTGGTTGTTTCTGAGATGGACGTCTTTGGTTTTGAAAATCGCCGAAAATCAGAGACGACCATGTCTAGGGACATCCATCTCTAAGGACGACCAAATTTAAGGATATGGACGTCCCTGACGGTATTTTTGAAACGAAAGGAAAATACGGGTTTCCCCGCCCCTGGATCAGGACGTTTTGAGAGGACATCCAAATCGAAACGTGGATGTCCCTTTCAAAAATGACCCTCTATATAACTTTGTATGCTTTGAAAATACGCCTCCATGTCATCAAATGCCTTCTAAAAATATGTTTGCCTATCCATAGAACATCTTGCTAATTTAACAACTTGATAAAATATTCCAAGATTAGAGTACCTAAATCCTGCAGTGCACACATTTCTAAATAGCAAAATAGACATAGAAAAATAAAAGATAGTGCCAGATAGCGACTATTTTGTTCATCTCAACTGTGTTTGTCTACTGTGCTACTCAATCTCTTTTCTCCTCTCTCCCATGCTGTGCTACCAAGATCCTTGTATACTTGTCCACAGCATGCTGATTTCTGTCAGTATTGAAAATTCCACTGTCTATGCTGAAAATTTATTACAGGTGTTCCCCAGTCTCTAAGTTAAAAAAAAAAAAAAGAAGACGCTTTATTTTTTCTTTTTCATTTTTTTAAAATCTAGATGAATTGCTGACTCATATGTAGCAGGGTTCAGATTCTATTAATAAAACTTTAGAAAAATGTGACTGTCATTTTCCTATGATGGTCTTTTGAAGTACTGTAGATTTTCTCTGTCAAATTCCTCTCTTTGTTGGGATATAAATTATTATTTTCTATTCCATTGAGAACACTATTTTATTTCTCTATTCAGAATGCAAGTTTTATGGTTAAATTATTCTATGTTAATAAAGTGCACATGAAGCATTTTCCTGTTCTACTAGTGAAAGAAAGAGCAAATGTCAAATACTGGATAACAATTTTAGGCCTAGATATAGTATTGTGCATTTTTATGTTAACATGTTATGTTTGTTTTTCTTATGAAGGATCCTATTTACTATACTGTGCTAGGTGTAATGTGGGCTCTAACATGTGCTATTACCATGACGCCCAACATGCTATTAATGCACTTATCAGTTAGAGCTACTAATGGGCGCTATTGTGTTAGCCTGCACTAACAATATTGCACATCCCTAGTTCTCAAACCCCATTAAGCATAGGTGTGTCAGGATATCAAAAGGGGCATCCATGAAACGTTCCTTTCACAGGAAGACAATAGGTGGCTATGTCTGCCCTGTTCATCCAGGGCCACTAAGGGGGGGGGGGATTCCCTAGGCCCGGCCTCCAAGGGGGGACCTTGCACCGGTCTGTCTCTCTCCTGTTCCTATCGGGAACCGGTTCCGGCACACTGGAGAAGGTGAGAGACAGACTGCGGCACAGGGACCCCCTTGGAGGCTAGGGAGAAGCAGATGCATTGATGTAGGGGGCGGGGACCCCCACATCAGTGTGTCTGCTCCTCCACAGCCTCCAAGGGGGGCCCAACGCAGGGATCTGGTGGCAGCCCAAGAGTGAGTGAGGAGCGGCAGCAGCAACTTCATAATAGGTTGGGCCTGGCAGCTGCATCCCGAGTGTGGATGAATAGGACAGACAGCAGAGCCGACAGAACTTCTCCAAGTTCCTTGAGTATCCTCCGTTGTATCCCATCAGGCCCTATTACTTTGCCTACTTTTAGTTTAGCCAGCTCCTCACGAACACAGTCTTCCAAGAATTGGTCCTGGTCTACCATATATCCATCCTTATTAGCATTTGTCTTCTGCGGTCCTGCCCTGGCCTTTCATCCTTGAACACTGACCAGAAATATTTGTTTAGCAGTTCAGCTTTACCTTCATCAGCTTCTACATATTTCTCCCCCTCAACCTTGAACCTCACAATGCTATTCTGGCACTTCCTCCTGTCACTTGCATATCTAAGAAATGTCTTGTCCCCCAATTTACTGTATCGGCTATCTTTTCCTCCGTTTGCCTCTTCGCTTTCCTGACAGCTTTTCCAGCTTCTCTGAGCTTTTCTAGGTATGTTTGCCTGTCCTCCTCTTTCTGAGTCATCTTGTAATGTATAAAGGCTAAACATTTTGGCTTTACCTTTTCAGCTACTATGTTTGAGAACCAGAACAGACTTCTTTTCCTCTTATTTTTATGTAGTTTTATAAAATAAAGGTTTGTCGCTTTTAAAATAGCTCCTTTCAGTTTCACCCACTGCTGTTCTACTTCCTTCAGCTGTTCCCATCCAGCTAACTCTTTCCTGAGAAATTCTCCCATCTCGGCAAAGTTATTTCTTTTGAAATCTAGGACCTTCAATTTCAAATAAGTCCCCTCCTCCTCTGGCTTAATATTGACCCACACCATCCGGTGGTCACTAGATTCCAAATGATCTCCCACCGTAACATCAGAAACATTCTCCGCGTCTAGATTCGCTCCTTCCCGATTCAGTTCCGTCAGCCACTGCTGGAACAATTCTTCCTATAGAGAATCTGAGATCCCTTTGCTTCTAGATGATCCTGCAGCAGGGACGCCCCAAGCGATGTCCAGCATATTAAAGTAACCTATTAGTAGTACTTCCCCTTTCTTAACTATCTTGTGAATGTCTTCAATTAAGTCTCTGTCCATTTCTTCTGACTGTGAGAGTGACCTTTATATTACATCAATGTAAATACATTTTCCTTTCCCTCTTACCAGTTTAAGCCACAGTGCTTCTTCTTTACCCCATATGTCCTGCAATTCTGTCACTTTAACTTTAATATTATTCTTAACATACAATGCCACTCCTTCACCCTTTTTTCCTACCCTGTCCTTCCTGAGTAGATTATAGCCAGGAATAACTTTGTCTCAGTTATGGTTCTCTGTGAGCCACATCTCCTTGAACACCTCTAAATCCAAGTCGGCTTCTATCATTGCAGCCTCTAGGTCTTGAAATTTCTTTCCCATACTACGGGCATTGGTATACAAGGCTTTCCAGATGTTACCTTTTTTCCCCTTTTCTATAATGGTATTTGATGTCTTACCTCCCTGGGGGTTATTAATTACTTTGTGGCTTTTCTCACCCATCACCAACAGATTTAGTTTAAAGCCCTCTTAAATACTTTATTGGATAGCAGAGCCGGTAATGGGAGGCGGGACTGGAGGTTGGGAGGCAGGGATAGTGCTGGACAGACTTATACGGTCTGTGCCAGAGCTGGTGGTGGGAGGAGGGACTGGAGGTTGGGAGGCAGGGCTAGTGCTGGGCAGACTTATACGGTCTGTGCCAGAGCTGGTGGTTGGGAGGCGGGGACAGCACTATCCCTGCCTCCCACCACCGGCTCTGGCACAGACCGTATAAGTCTGCCCAGCACTAGCCCCGCCTCCCAACCACCTGCCCCGCCTCCCACCACCGGCTCTGGCACAGACCGTATAAGTCTGCCCAGCACTATCCCCGCCTCCCAACCACCTGCCCCGCCTCCCACCACCGGCTCTGGCACAGACCGTATAAGTCTGCCCAGCACTATCCCCGCCTCCCAACCTCCAGCCCCGCCTCCCACTACCGGCTCTGCTATCCAGTTCTTTTCTTTTCCTGCCTTTTATATATATTTTTATATTTTGTGTACAAACCATCTCACTGTCCTGTACAAGAAGCGGTCTATCAAACATATCAAACCATAAACCATAAGAGAGGACTGGGGATTTATTTATTTAGGGGCCCATTTACAAAATGCTTGCCATATGCCAATTTGTAACTACTGTTGGACTACCACAGGATCCCAGTGGTAGTTCCTACCCCCAGCACATACCATTTCCGGTGCTACAAAAACATTTTGCAGTTTGGACCCTTCAATGACTCTTGCAGATCTTTTTCTTGTTTTAATGTCAAATAAATCTTGCCTTTGTTTTCAACATATGCCTTTTGGTCCACCCTACTTTTTTTGTGTGTTACTCTTCAGTCCATAGGGGAATCTTCTCCTTTCTTTTTGTGTGTGTGTGTGTGTTTTAAGAAGCATTTTGAGTTAATTGCAATGTTTGGCATTCAGTGGTGTAGCTAGGTGGGGCCATGGGGGCCTGGGCCCCCCAAATTTGTTCTGGGCCCCTGGTTGGCTGGCGGGGGTCCCCAACCCCTGCCAGCTGAAGAATTCATCTAGTGTTGGTCTGCGGCAGCACTGCTGCATTGCCTGCCCTGCTCTCTCTTCCCCTCACGTCGGGCACGCTCCTTTTAGTGAAATTGAACATGCTCAGTTTCACTAAAAGGAGTATGCCCAGCCAAGGTATTTGCGGTATTGCGGTGGTGGTGCTTTAGCTGGCGGGAGTTGGGGACCCTCGCTAGCCAAGATATACTGCGGTGGCAGTGAGCAGTGGAGGGGGTGGTGAAGTGGTGGTGGCGGAGGGGGCAGTGGCAGAGCAGCAACCAAAATGTGCCCTCCCACCTTGGGATCTGGCTATGCCCCTGACTGGCATTGATTTTGAGACTAACCTAAGTACATGATACTATAGCAGTCAAGTGTCAAAAGAGCAAAGAATTGTACAATGGTCCAAACGTCAACAGAATCCAATATTGCCTTTAATCTGCTAAGCAATCACAGTCGATAGAAAATAGCTTGTATAGCTGCTCACATCTTTGGTCACGTGGTAAGCTGCGAATCCAGAATGACACCCAAACTGGTAACCTGTTGTGACAATACAACATGAATACCATCGATGATCAGTAGTGAAGGAATGTCACCTACAGTTCAGCACCCAAATACAATGAGTTTTGACTGATCACTAGTCTAGATAAGTAAAACACTAAGGGAGTCTTTTACTAAGCCAGGGTAGCATTTCTAACTCGGGGCGTCTCGGCGTTTACCGCCGGCTGATGTCTACTGCAAACTGAAAATGCTACCAGGGCTTAGTAAAAGACCCCCTAAGTCAGAATAGAAAATAGAATCCTAAGTTCTCAGTAAGTAAAAGTTGGCTAGAGCAATTGCTATTTGAGACCCAGTATTCGGCTGGCACATCTCATGCATATACGGTGTTGCCTTGGAAACAAATGACTGTATTAAAGAGGGACTAATGACAGCTTATATGCATTTACAAAAAAAGAGAGGAAATGCAGTATTTTGTGAGAAATATAATAGCACAAAATGTTCTCTTTCAAACACCAACAGATAACTGTATCAACCTGCTCATTCTTACATCAGTTTGAACTGAACCCCTCAAAAGAGTTCTGTGATGCTTCAGTTCATTTGACTGATACATTGGGATCCTGAGTACGAGATACATCTGCCCACACCAGGCTAGCAATTCTGCCAGATGTAGCATAAACTGTGCAGTCAACTGTGGAGAGGCAGTTAAATACTGTACATGTTTAGAATTAACCTTACAACTCTGAGTATATAATTATTATTATTGTTTGGATAGCACTTAATGGCAATGTGCTTTATAAAACTGAGAAATGCAATGACATTAAGTAGAGCTCCTAGGAACTAGTGAAAGAAAAAAACAAAACTTTAGGAAGTCTGAATTTACTGAAAGACATACTCTGACAGACATATCTTGGAAAATGGATTGCCAGAACAGTATTATGAAAGAGACACAAACCCCCTCATTCTGGGGTCCTTTTACCAAGTCATGGGAGGGCTGACATGTGTGTAGCATTCTCCAAATTGGTACTACTGCTGGGGTAGTGCATGCACCCAGTGGTAATTCCGAGTTTGGTGGGTGTCGAATCCCGCAGTAGAAAACATTTTTCTATTTTCTATTGCCGGAGCGGGGGGGAGGGGGGTTGTCGTGTGCTGCATGGTTATCACATGGGTTATGCGTGAGCCCCTACCACTAGGTCAGTGGCTGGCAGTTAGGTGCTCAGGACGTAAATAGGAGCGTGCTAGTTTCAATTTTTGTGCACGCCCATTTCCCGGCCCATTAAAAAAGGGTCCTTTTATAAAGCCACAGTAAAATGTGGCCTAGAGCACGCAAAAAAGATGCACCCACACTACCGCTAGTCTCTTTTTATTGTGGCTTTGTAAAATGATCCCTCTGTTACTTGCTGCCTAGATTTAAGAACCATTTGAATGGATATAAAATAGAATATTAGCAGTTACATGGAAAAGTTTTACACTTGTGTGCATAATTTTTATTTTATTTATGTATTCATTGATTTACTAAACCTTTTCATCTGCCAAGTGGTTTACAGATTAACGCACAAATACAAGGAACTTCAAAGATATGACAGGACAGAAATCATTCATTCAACAGAGGAAAAAAAGGAAAAAAAGCCTTCAGAAAGTGGTCTACCATGAAGTTGCAGCCTACTGAGCATTAGGGGAGTTGGCTTGCTGAAAAAGCCAAGTCTTTAAAGCAGATTTAAAATGTATTAAGGATAATTTATTATATATATAAAATGGCAAATTATTCTATAAATAGGGGGCAAGAAAGAAAACTGCACAATTGCTCATAGTCTCAAATCAGGCTACCCTAGGACTAGGAAGCACCAAGCGATGATCAAAAGTGCTAGATATGAGCTCAGTTGTATTCTGTAAATGGGAAACACAACTCACTTAGCATATAGACACAAAGGGGCACTCATAGGGGAGGACATGGGTGGGGCATGGGCAGGAACAACAGTAGCAAATCTCCTGGACCGGATGGTATTCATCCTAGAGTACTGATAGAACTGAAAAACGAGCTTGCGGAGCTACTGCTAGTGATATGCAACTTATCCTTAAAATCGAGCGTGGTACCGGAAGATTGGAAGGTGGCCAATGTAACGCCCATTTTTAAAAAAGGCTCCAGGGGAGATCCGGGAAATTATAGACCGGTGAGTCTGACGTCGGTGCCGGGGAAAATGGTAGAGGCTATTATTAAAAACAAAATTACAGAGCACATCCGAGGACATGGATTACTGAGACCAAGTCAGCATGGCTTTTGTGTGGGGAAATCTTGCCTGACCAATTTACTTCAATTCTTTGAAGGAGTGAACAAACATGTGGACAAAGGGGAGTCGGTTGATATTGTGTATCTGGATTTTCAAAAGGCGTTTGACAAGGTACCTCATGAAAGGCTACAGAGGAAATTGGAGGGTCATGGGATAGGAGGAAATGTCCTATTGTGGATTAAAAACTGGTTGAAGGATAGGAAACAGAGAGTGGGGTTAAATGGGCAGTATTCACAATGGAGAAGGGTAGTTAGTGGGGTTTCTCAGGGGTCCGTGCTAGGACCGCTGCTTTTTAATATATTTATAAATGATTTAGAGATGGGAGTAACTAGCGAGGTAATTAAATTTGCTGATGACACAAAGTTATTCAAAGTCGTTAACTCGCGACAGGATTGTGAAAAATTACAAGAGGACCTTACGAGACTGGGAGACTGGGCGGCTAAATGGCAGATGATGTTTAATGTGAGCAAGTGCAAGGTGATGCATGTGGGAAAAAAGAACCCGAATTATAGCTACGTCATGCAAGGTTCCACGTTAGGAGTTACGGACCAAGAAAGGGATCTGGGTGTCGTCGTCAATAACACACTGAAACCTTCTGCTCAGTGTGCTGCTGAGGCTAAGAAAGCGAATAGAATGTTGGGTATTATTAGGAAAGGTATGGAAAACAGGTGTGAGGATGTTATAATGCCGTTGTATCGCTCCATGGTGCGACCGTACCTTGAGTATTGTGTTCAATTCTGGTCGCCGCATCTCAAGAAAGATATAGTAGAACTGGAAAAGGTGCAGCGAAGGGCGACTAAAATGATAGCGGGGGTGGGACGACTTCCCTATGAAGAAAGACTAAGGAGGCTAGGGCTATACAGCTTGGAGAACAGACGGCTGAGGGGAGACATGATAGAGGTATATAAAATAATGAGTGGAGTGGAACAGGTGGATGTGAAGCGTCTGTTCACGCTTTCCAAAAATACTAGGACTAGGGGGCATGCGATGAAACTACAGTGTAGTAAATTTAAAACAAATCGGAGAAAATCTTTCTTCACCCAACGTGTAATTAAACTCTGGAATTCGTTGCCGGAGAAAGTGGTGAAGGCGGTTAGCTTAGCAGAGTTTAAAAAGGGGTTAGACAGATTCCTAAAGGACAAGTCCATAAACCGCTACTAAACGGACTTGGAAAAATCCAAAATTCCAGGAATAACATGTATAGAATGTTTGTACATTTGGGAAGCTTGCCAGGTGCCCTTGGCCTGGATTGGCCGCTGTCGTGGACAGGATGCTGGGCTCGATGGACCCTTGGTCTTTTCCCAGTATGGCATTACTTATGTACTTATGCGCATAACTTTCATAATACTGCAAGTTATATATTAAAGGCCACATTTAGGTGCCCACATTTACGCCTGCTATTAAGATGGCACAAATGTATGCATGTAGATGCCAACCTATACTAGTATTCTATAATGGAACCTTGGCACCAAGATGCCTTTATTGAATTAGTGCTCAGCATGTTGCATCTAGACATCTAACTTGTGGTGCCCAGTTATAGAATTGCACACAAAGAATTGAATAAGAAGAAAGATGTCAAGATAAGCCAATGAGCAGAGGAGTACTACTACTACTACTACTACTACTACTACCACTTATCATTTCTATAGCACTACTGGAGTACATGCAACATTGTAAGTAAACATGCAAGGGACAGTCCCTGTATGATAGAGCTTACAATATATTCAAGATAAATAGGACAAATAAGGAGGTTTCACCTGTAATGGGAATAATTAATACAACGTGGATACTAAATAGCCAAAATAAGGAGATAAGATTTAAAAGCAGCCTCAAAAAGTGGGTTTTTAGCCTGGATTTGAATAGGGGCAATGACAGAGCAGGACGTATTGACTCAGGAGGTCTACTCCAGCCATATGACACACTAAAATTGAAGGAATGGAGTATGGAGTTGTTGGTGGAAGAGTAGTGTATAGATAAGGGCGAGTTGCCGCATGAATGGCATTCCCAGAGATAGGTGTAGAGAAAGATAAAAAGAAATATTGAAAAATTGCAGAGTGAATGCACTTGTAAGTCAGTAAGAGAAGTTTGAACTGTATAGGGAAATGGTTAGGGAGCCAATGAAGTGGCCTGAAGATAGTGTAAATATAGTGGTACTGGCAGAAGATGAGTTGTACAGCAGAATTTTGAGCAGAAAAAGATAGTTTAGCGGGAGATTTGTAAGGAGTAAGTTGTAGTAGTCTAAGGGTGAAGTGATGAGAATGTGTATTAGGATTCAGAAAAGACACATTTTGGTGATGTTATAGAGAAAAAAAATGACAAGTTTTAGCAATCTGTTGGATATGTAGAGAGAGAGAGAGAGAGAGAGAGAGAGAGAGAGAGAGAGAGAGAGAGAAGAGTCGAGTCAAAGATGATCTCAAGGTTATGAGCTGAGGAGACATGTAGGATGACTGTGGTATCCATGGAAATAAAGAATTGAGGAAAACGAGAGGTGGGTTTATGGGGAATATAAAAACCTCAGTCATGTCCATGTTCAGTTTCACATCATAGTGGGACATTAGGGTGGCAAAATGTCAGAAAAGCAGGCTGAGATTTGGGCCTGGATTCCTGATGAAATTTCTGATGTAGAGAAGTAGATCTGAGAGGCAACACTATAAAGATGGTACTGAAAACTATGGAAGGAGATCATAGCCCCAAGGAAACATATAGAGATAGAAAAGAAGAGGTTCCAAGACAGAGTGCTGAGGTGCACCAACTGATAATAGGAAAGTAATGGAGGAGGATCCAGCAGAGCATAAACTAAAAGTGTGATGGGAGAGATAAGAAGAAAACCCAAGACAAAACAGAGGACCAACATCCAAGTGAGGACAGTGTATCAAGGAACAGGTGGTGATCAATAGTGTCAAAAGCAGCAGATAGGTCAAGAATGATGGTGATTGAGTATAAGCCTTGGATTTGACTAGGAACAGGTCACTGGAGAATTTTGGCAAGGACTGTTTCTCTAGAGTGTAGAGAGTGAAAGCAGAATGTAGATGATCAAGAATAGCTTGAGATGGGGGGAAAAAAGTCATGACAGGCCATGAAGAGCAGATTCGATTGCTTGGAAGTGAAAGGGAAGAGGGAGTGGGTCAATAGTTGGAAGGGCAGATAGGGTCCGGTAAAGTTTTTTTGAGGAATGTTTTTTAAAGACATCAGGAACAGTTGCATTGGAAAGTGATAGACTGAGCATATGACAGATGCAAGGGATGGGTTTGGGGAAGATATAGCTGAATAAGAATGCATATGCAATTTTATGAGCAGCACAATAATTGGCAATGACTGCTGGTGCCAGTTTGAACCCTGCAAACATAACAGGACTGTTGTCTTATTTTCCTAATCTGAAAAACAGATTGTAGCTTTATTTCCTGCTTCTATTTCCTACCTACATCACATTTTTTGTCCTATCTGGTTGATTGTCATTATTGTAAACTGCTGTGATGAAGAGGTATATCAAATGGAAATAAACTTTAAACCGTAGATGAATGGGATCAGAGGGAAAGGCAATGAGATGGTTTTTTTTTTGTATTTATTAAATATTTTACATTAATATTTTAAGAAATTAAACAGTCAATCCTTGTATCAGAAAACAGAGTGGCAATGGTACAAAATGGTAATAGAGAAAAATCATACAACATGAAAACACAAAACCATCCTTTATCAAACCTCCAATGAAAGAAGAGATCCAAGCAGAAATATAAGGGAAGACAAAACAGAAGAAACAAATGAATAAATCACAATCACTTAGGACCTGTTTTACTAACCCGCGCTAGCGATTCTCCTGTGGCAAATGAAACACAGCTCATTCAATTTGAATGAGATGAGGTGCATTTGCCACGCTAGGAATAGCTAGTGGGGTTTAGTAAAAGATGCCCATACACAATTCTCATTTGTCAGAGATCCCTCACCCCCTGGGAACCATTAGACGTCTGTGGAGAAAATCTTTTCAACAGTTATTTCTTTCGGTGCACAGGTTCAAAAAATATATATCTAACGCCAGAAATTCTTAGGGATGGGAAGCCAGAAAATTTTAATGTTATTTTTAAATATATATTTTTTGTTTCAAAACAAATATTGTTAATTGTACGCACTGTTGGGGGAGGGTAGCTGCCCTTGGTTTTATAACCTGAACACTAGATCTAAGGTGATTTTATAGTTTACATTGTGTTTTTTTTTCAGCCATGATAACGAGAATCATTAAGTCCAAGAATACTTAGCTAAAATTGTATTCTATTTGGAGAGGAAACCAAGAACTTCATTCTAGAGCTTTAGGTCAATGAATACTCTTAAGGCAAGTATGATCCTCTGCACTTAACTCTATCCAAGTGTAGTGGTGCACTTTGATTCTAATCAAACATTTGTCAAGATGATAAATGTGTGACCAGGATAGATCAAATGATCCTGTTGATTCTTCCTCTAAAGGTGGCTTATTTTTTTCACATATTACATGAATCCTCATTAGAACAACTGTAGGTGTTTTCATAAGGCACATAAGTCATACTCGGAATTTATTATGAAATGAAAATCATAAAAGACTACAAAAGAACTACAAACAGATAATAGCAGAAAGTGAAGTACAACCCCATCTTTATTTAGTCTGAGTTATTTTATTTTAAGCAAGCCAACAAGCAAAAAACAACAGTGAAAAAAGAATGTACAGGGCTGATGAAAAGAAAAGAAAATGTATACCAGTTTGATATCAGCTGGCAGTGCCAGAGGACTCTACCGTTAAGTAAATAGTGCCAGTGGAATTGACCTTTAAGTAAACCTCAGGATCATAGGAACCTCTCAATTTGCATGCTCTAACTTGCTGCAGTCGCCTCATACTTGTAGGTAAGGTACATACCCCAGGATTCTATAAAGGTCGCTCAAATTTGAGTGTGATCCTGAGATGTGTGTGCAATTTACTTGGTTAATGAACAATTAAGAAGCAATAATTGGGTGCTAACAATCAATTATTGACATTAATTGGCAACAATTAGGAGTTACGCACACATCTACCTGTGTACTATTCTATAACATTGGGTGCCCAAATCCATTAGCACACAACCCAAAGGGGATATGGTCATGGGAGGGGCATGGTTGGGTCGGGATGTTCCAAAGTTTTAGGTGCAGTGTTATAGAATACTGGGGATGCGCCCACAGGTGTAAGTCCTCACGCTTAAAATTAGGCATGGAAACTGGTGCTATATGCTATTCTATAAAGGGCATTGAGCAAGGAGCATTCTTTATAGAATAGCTGTGAGGGATGTGCTGAGTATTCTTCATAGGGAAAGGGATTGAGACTTGACATACCGCCTTTCTGTGTTTTTTTTTTTGCAATTGCAACTACATTCAAAGCAGTTTACATAGTATATATAGGTACTTATTTGTACCTAGGACAATGGAGGGTTAAGGGACTTGCCCAGAGTCACAAGGAGCTGCAGTGGGAACTGATCCCAGATCCCCAGGATCAAAGCCCACTGCACTAATCACTACTTTTCCACTCCATATAGCATTATGAGATAGGCAAGTGCTTCTTCAATCTCTAACCAGGCAGGGAGGAAAGAGCTATCATTTATAGCTATCTAGTTACAACCCTGGTGAAGAAGAAAGGCCTGAAGATATAATGTAAAAAGAGTATAATTCACCTCAACCTATTGAGTCTATTATTTCAGTTCAGCATTTGAGATTCTAAGGACTTTACCATTCCATAAAGGTTTTGAGAGGAGGTGCTCCATCATTGCAAAAATCTAGGGGGTGGAAATTAAAATGGGAGCATACTTAGATCATATAAGACTTTGGCCACAATTTTTATAGAGTCCAACTGACCCCACCAGAATAGAGACCAGCCTTGTAAAACCTGTTTTACGTTGAAGAGAATATTACCCATATTATTTTGTAGTGTTAAGGTCTTTACCAAAATAGTCTCACAGGTATTTCATCATAGAAGGACCCATTACACAGGATATGTCCAACTGAAAATGGAAAGCTGAGAGTTTGAGAGTTTGAAAAAGCCCACAATAATTTAAAATTGCACAGGGAGCAATTTTTTGAGTTGGATAGATACCCATTTGTGTAGGTAGACAATTTATGTTCTCACCCTCCAATGGTTACCCTCTGTATCCCCTTCTCTTGTTTAATTAAGCACAGTGGGAGTTTTAGAGCAAGATTAAACAGGAATGCGGACAAAAAGCAACCTTACCTAGTGCCATGAAGGAGCTGGAAGTGAGGGGAAAAAGTGTTATTTAGGAGAATGCAGGCATAAGGGGAACAGTACAAAGCAAGATCAAACTCATTAGGAAAACCAAAGTATTTACCCCCGGATTCTATATAGTGCACCTAGAAATCCGCACCAAAACCAAAGCATATTCTATAACAACCCACATAACTTAATTGGCTTAACAAGCTAATCATCGTTGATAACAGCTCTTAAGCAATAATGAGCACTAATTGGCAATAATTAGAATTTATGCACACAACTCACTAAGCGTGTTCTGTAATGCAGTGCGTCTAACTTCTAACGCATACAGGCAAAAAGGGGCATAGTTATGGGTGGACAAATCGGTTTATCATGGGTATTCCAAAATTTACACAAGTAGTTATATGGCCCAGTGCACCTAAATCTATATGCTGGGATTTACACTACATTTTTGTTGGCATAAATGGAAACATGTAGTTGTAGGTACTGAGATATCAACTAAGTGTATTTTATATACTGCGCCTAAATCTAGGCACCACTTATAGATTACGCTTAGTCGGCACTGATTTCCCAGCATCTAAGGAAATTGAGTTTGCAGAAATTGTTGGTCTTGGACATGCTGGGGAGCATGGCAGAAGAGTCAGTTATTGCCTGAAGTACAGCCCTTTCTTGTTTGATGGTTTTGTTTTACAGCTGTCTGTAATATTAGTCTTTGCTGGGATTCCATATGTCTTCATGTTCTATAGGGCCTTTTACATTGTTTTATTACATGTCATGTTTATTGAAGGAAGGTAATATGTAAACTACAGGTGTAGTGGCTGAT
Organism: Microcaecilia unicolor; assembly: GCF_901765095.1. Lineage (NCBI taxonomy): Eukaryota > Metazoa > Chordata > Amphibia > Gymnophiona > Siphonopidae > Microcaecilia > Microcaecilia unicolor. The sequence goes on from NC_044036.1 coordinate 76,565,660, forward strand.
CAAAGTGCCTGAATTCACATCCAATAACAGTCGTTTTTAGTAAGCCAGGAGTTCTATACTGTATGATTTAAAAAAAATCTCATATAGATATTAAATAGCCATTGTTTCTTATTCTAGTCCTGTTTATGGAAGAAGCCATATATTTTTCAGGATACATCTCATTAATAATGCCATTTCACATAAGAGAGAAAAATTAAAAAGGTTGCCATGGTATCCAGAAACAATTTGTTATAGTCAAGTGTACAGGTACAAAAATGAAAATACCTAGAACTGAGACAAATTGTTCTGTATTCCAGAAGGCTGTTTTCCACTAACATTTTCATGCTATCTGACTCCAGCTACATTTATACTCACAAATTTTCCTTTCACAGCTTGATTTTATACCACAGCTGAAATCTTAATACACTCTTTGCTTGTAGATTTCCTCTTATTTTTCTTTATCTACATAACGATTTTCTCTTTATTCCAGTGTTCCTGAAGAAACGATCAACATCATAGCTATAGCATAAGCATAATATAATTAAACTAAGCTTTAAGAGCTATAAGGACTGGCTTTGGATTTAATTTCTTACATTTACAAATCCAAGCTCAAAGCAAGCTACAAATTCAGATACAGTTGACAGTTCCCTGTCCCATTGGTATAGGTGTAGTTTGGAAGGGGGGCGAGGGGACATTGCCCTCCCAAATGAGCTCTCTCTACCTGGGCAGGGGTAAGGACAAAGGCACCTTGTATAAGGCTCCTGAACCACTAACTTCTCCTCCCATTTGCTTGCTTCTTGGAATCCATGATGGCCTGGTGAAACCATGAGCTTCCATCCCTGTCGCTCACTCACTCGCTCCCCACTCCCCACCCCTGCTGCTGCTCCATGGCTGTAAACAAACTAAAACCATTCACAGGGCTGTAGCCTTGTGCACACTGCTGCTGGCTATACTGGTTTCCCTCCTCCTCCCCACCTCCTGATGTAACCCTCAGCAGCACACAGTCCCATGCACAGTTTCAGTCTGTTTGCAACCATGGGGCAATGGTGGGGGGGGGGGGGGGGGAACAAGTGAGTGAGAGGCAGGGAAGGAAACTCACGGTTTCTCCAGGACACCATGGACTATACAGGGAAGTCACCAGGAGGCGGTTTCAATAAATAACCAGGTGGAGGCAGGGCAGAGACAGAGACAGAGAGAGAGAGAGAGAGAGATGGGACAGTAGTGGGGTGAAGGAAAGACAGATGGTACAATGCTGCTTAAAGAGCGAAGGGAAAAAAGAGAGAGAGAGAGAAAGACAAGAGTATTGATGGAGAGAAAGGTGATGCTTAATGGAAGGGAGGAAAGAGACAGGGTAATGCTGGATGCTGGGGAATGAGAGACAGATGAGCAATGTTTGATGGGGAAGAAAGGGAAGTGATGCTGGATGGTGGGGGTGAGAGAGGCAGATAGGGGATGTTGGATGGCTGGGGTGTAAGAGAGAGAGAGAAAGACAGAGGAAATCCTGGATGACTAGGGCAGGGCAGGGCAAGGAAGTGGGGGTGAGATACCCTGGATGGCTGTAGTGGGGAAGGGAAGAGAAAGATGAGATTCTGGATGGAAGGGGACGACACTAGATGGAAAGGGGGAAGGGGGAGACAATGGATTAAAGATGAGAGAGAGAGGGGAGACAGTGGAAGTGGAAGGGGGAGAGAGATAGGAGACACTGGATAGAAGTGGGAGGTATAAAGAGTGGAGACACTGGATAAAAGGTGGATAGAGAGAAGAAGGAGATGCTGGATGGAAGGGGGAGAGAGGAAATGCTAGGTGAAACAGGGGGGGAGAGAGAGGGGATGGAAGGAGATGCAGGATAGAATGGGGGGGGAGAGGATGGAAGTAGAAGAGGACAGAGTTAGTGAAAGTGGGAAATATGAGGAAGGGGAATGGGAGGGCTAGGGTGAGAGAAAGCTATGGAATCCTGTAGGTTGATGAAGTAAAAAGAGGAAAATTGAAGACTGGTTAGTAATAATTAAATCTGGACAGATTGGCACACAAGTAAATGGAAGAAACTGAAAGTAAAAGATCAAAGCTGGAGATGGATATAATGGAGGAAGTGAAGAAGACAGGAAGAAAGAGAAAAATGACAAATGGATAGGAAATCCTGGCAAGAGACTTAAGAGAAGACAGATAAAGGCAGAAACCAGAGACTGTCATCAGCATAGTAACATAGTAAGTGACGGCAGATAAAGACCTGAATGGTCGATCCAGTCTGCTCAACAGTCACATTCATTATCAATTCAAGATTAAAATTAACAATGAATGTGAGATTATATACTTGATCATGGTCTTTATTTGGTGTTTCTGGGACATAGACTTTCCTGTTCGAAAGGGCATATCCTAATGATCCAACTTAAATACCTGAATCCAACAACTCAAATTGACCCAAATGTGATATGAACTTAATGAACTTTACATAACCTTACTCTCTATCCAGCTCATTTTCGAAAGTGATCGCCGGCCATTTCCCGACATAAATCGGGAGATGGCCAGCGATCTCTCAAAAGCGGCCAAATCGGTATAATCAAAAGCGGCTTTTTTGACAGCATCGCCACTTTCCTGTTGCCTCGCCGGCGAAAGTTCAAGGGGGCGTGTCAGCGGTGTAGCGAAGGCGGGACATGGGCGGGCATGGGCGTGGCTAACAGATGGCCGGCTTTCGCGGATAATGGAAAAAAAAGCGGCGTTAAGCAGTATTTCACCGGGTTTACTTGGTACTTTTATTTTCACTACCAAGCTTCAAAAAGGTGCCCCAACTGACCAGATCACCACCAAAAGGAATCGGGGATGACCTCCCCGTACTCCCCCAGTGGCCACCAACCCCCTCCCACACACACACAAAAAAATAAAACATATTTTACCAGCCTGTATGCCAGCCTCAAATGCCGTACCTACCTCCATGACAGCAGAATGTGTTCTATCCTTTGACAGCCGTTCCCTGGTTGTGATGTGGCTCTCGGGTGAGTGTGACACCTTTTCTGTTAGGTGCACTGCAGAGTCACATCAGCAATGCATTGTGGTGGGTGTAGGGTAGTGGGCTCTACTCCCATGGTGCTTTTCCCCCTGCTAACTGGGTCAGAGTGTGTCCAGTTTTGTTTCCGATAGTCCATGAGATAGTGGCCATTTTTGTATGCCACTTTTAGATCCCTTTCATGTGTTACCCATGTTAGAGAACTTAGTTATTACCTTGAATGTTGCTGAAAGAGGGCATTGAACACCATTCTGCTAGCTCTGACCTACTGCTCATCTCAGTACCAGGGAGACTCTTTGCCAGTGGGGCACAACCTCTGATCTGCAGTTAACTGTGAGTAAACGTGCTTATTCCAATAAAGGACTTTTTCAAAGAGATTAGTCTTCAGGTGTCAACTGGTGTGCCAAGGATATACAGCAGCAACAAGTCCTAGAGGCCTGTGTGTATGCAGGTCCCTGGAGCACTTTTAGTGGGTACCGCAGTGCACTTAAGGCAGGCAGACCCAGGCCCACCCCCCTACCTGTAACACTTGTGCTGGTAAATGGGAGCCCTGCAAAACTCACTGTACCCACATGTAGTTGCCCCCTTCACCCCTAAGAGCTACGGTAGTGTTCTACATTTCTGGGTAGTGGGTTTTGGGGGGGGCGGTTGGGGGGCTCAGCACCCAAAGTAAGGGAGCTATGCATGTGGGAGCTTTTTCTGAAGTCCACCACACTAACCCCTAGGGTGCCCAGTTGGTGTCCTGGCATGTGAGAGGGACCAGTGCACTACAAATGCTGGCTCCTCCCATGAGCAAATGCCTTGGATGTCGCCGGGTTGGAGATCGCCGGCATTTTTTTCCATTATCGCTGAAAAACAAAACTGGCCATCTCAAACCCGGCGAACTCTGGCATTTGGCCGGGTTAAACCGTATTATAAAAAAAAAAGATGGCCGGCCATCTTTTTCGATAATACGGTTCCGGCCAGCTGTAGTGCCGCCGCCAAAATAGATTGCCGGCGATCTATTTCGCCGGCGACATTCGATTATGCCTCTCCACGTTTCCTTATTTCTCTGTTCATATTTATTTCATTTAGCAACATCACTCTGTATTTGTTTTTCTTAACCGAGGAGGCTTTGTCTCATGGTGCTATGTAAGCCACATTGAGCCTGCAAATAGGTGGGAAAATGTGGGTACAAATGTAACAAATAAATAAATAGATCATAGAATTCCACCCAGCTCTGTACGTACAGTATGTTCCAACTACTGGAGTTGCCATCAAAGCCCACTCAATCCTATCCAAATCTGTCATGTCATTCATGGGACATAGACCATAGAAGTCTGCCTGGCACTGTTCTTACGTTACAAATTACTGGAGTCTCCATCAAAATCCTCTCAAGTCCTATTGAATTCCAGGACATTCACTATCCTTTTTTAGCATTGCTTCCATTACTTTTCCTATAACCGGTGAGGCTTTCCAGTCTGTAATTTCCAGCTTTTTCTCTGTCACCACTTTTGTGAAGAGAGACCACAATCACTATTCTCCAATCCCATGGAAACTTTCCCACCTCCAAGGATTTATTAAATAAATCTTTAAGAGGCCCCACCAGAACTTCTCTGAGCTCCCTCAGTATCCTAGAATGGATCCAGTATGGTCCCATAGATTTGTCCACCTTCAGATTTTCAAGTTGTTCATAAACACTTTCTTCCATGAATGATGCTATATCCACTCAATTATTTATCTTTGCCAGTCAATCGTGGTCCTTCTCCAGGATTTTTTTCTGTGAACATAGAACAGAAATATTTGCTTAACAGATTTGCTTTTTCCTCATCATTCTCCACATAGCGGTTCACAGCATCTTTCAGTCTCACAATTCCATTTTTAGTTTTCTTCCTTTCACTAATATACCTGAAAAAAATGTTGTTGTCCCCCCCCCCCCCCCTTACATTTCTAGCCATTTGTTCTTCCACTTGCACTTTTGCCAGAAGTATATCTCTCTTGGCTTCTTTCAGTTTCATCCAGCATTCCTCTTTGTGTTCCTCTTCTTGAGTTTTTCTGTATTTCATGAATGCCAACTCTTTTGCCTTTACTTTCTCAGTCACTTGCTTGGAGAACCATATTGGTTTCCTTTTTGTCTTGATTCAGTTACTCTCCTCACATAAAGGTCAGTAGCCATATTTATAGCTCCTTTCAGCCTGGATCACTGCCACATGTTTAGAAAAATTAAATGACCTGACTACACAGGTAGAAAAAAGATTTTTTTATTTTTAATTTAGGATGAAGTATTGTTGTAGCTATGTTATTCTACTCTAAAGATTAATAAATGAAATAAAACAAATATGTAGACAAAAATTAAACTGAACCCTTAAGAAGCCAGACCTCTGCACACAATGCGGCACCATAGAAAGAGATACAGTAACGTGTCCCCCTGTGCTGAGGAAAACATAAAAATAGCAATTGTAAATTTCAATAACTGACTTATTACAAATAATATATTACAAATAAAATATATATTTAAAAAATGGATAATAAATTGCTAGCTTTTTTACTAAGCTGCACTAGCGGCTGCCAAGCAGCAATGCCGACACAGCCTACTGAAAGTGAATGGACTGTGTCAGCATTAGTGTGTGACAGCTGCTAGTGCGGCTTAGTAAATAGGGGGTAAGTTGCTGTACTTTTAGCTTTAAGAGGCTAAAACCTTCTTTCTCTGGTTAGGACAGTATACCATATTACTACTAAGGGTAATTTTGTTTTTGTAGATATCTTTGTACATCTCCCTGGCACACTCTCTTTGTTATGCAATACCATATTTTGCCTTTTTCTTTACTGTTATATGTTGTTAACACTATATTAAAACCAATAAAATATCATGGAAAAAAAGTATACCATATTTAGTTTGTAATGTAGTATTTGGAATATGTTAGATTTGGAAATTTACACCTGATCTCTTTATATTTTGCACTGTATAGGGGCACACATGTTGCTGTTTCTCTGGTGTTGTATTGTGTGTAAAATCTGACTTCTTGGGAGTTCAGTTTTATTTTTGTCTAGATATGTCTAGTTTTAGTTTGTAGTTACTTATTCTATATTTGGTGAGGCGTGTTAGGGTCCAGATTTTTTTGATTTTGTGAGCAAGATGCCATCTGCTTAAAGGTTTTTAAGCATATGCACTGTGTTTTTTTTACATTGTTTTATGGCTGCCTCAGGTGCATTTAATGTGATGCATCTTTGACCTTCAACATGCAACATATAAATTTGCTAGTTCATTAGTGTGGTTGTTTTTCTGCTGACCAAGGAGGAAGAGCTCTGCTTAGCAGAGATATTTTTTTACTGTGAGTAATTACATTATAATGTAATTTTTAAATGTTTGATTTTTAATTCATTGGTTCATGCTCATTTTGAACATTTCTTTTTTTAGTTGTTGCTATTTTTAGGCTTTTGTAGAGACATTGCTACTGTTTATGAGTAGCTGCATTTTAATGAATCTTCTAATTTGTGTTTACAAGCCACACTGGTTTTAAATCTCACTTAAACTCTTTCTGCTGTTATAGGCTTTGATATTATTCACTATTAGGGGAAAGTTTTTTGAGAGACCCTGATAGGTATGTGTCCCTTTTGAAGTGTCTTATTACACATGATTATATATGTATATCCATGGTTTTATTTATTAGTGGACATTTTATGCATGTACTAACTCTTATTATCCCGTTATTGGTTGATTGGTTTAACTATTTGCATGTTTGTTGAATATTTTGCATGTGCATGGTTTTAATTTATCTATTTGATTTGTGAGATAAAATACTATTGGACTCATTTTCAAAACAGAAAAATGTCTAAACAGTGGCATAAACCAGCATTTGGACATTTTTCTCACAAAAACGTTCAAATCGGTATTTTCGAAACCTATTTTTAGATGTTTTTCTATGAAATCTATCAGAAGAGTGTCCAAATCTCAAGGGGGCATGTCAGGGGTGTGTTCAGGTTGGGACTTGGGTGTTCCTAAGACTTAGATGTTTTTCAGCCATAATGGAACAAAACAAAACCATCCAGGACTAAAACTAAGACGTTTTGAGCTAGACCTGTTTTTATAACGAAAAAGGCACAAAAAGATGCCCTAAATAACCAGATGGTCCAAGAAAACAACAGGGTAATCGATCTGCAAACTCCAAGATGGAAAACAGACGAAGCAGATACGTACGTGGAAAACAATATTTAATAAATATAGAACAATAAAAAATTAGCAAGCCCGACACAGGCTGTGTTTCGCCCAACTGGGCTGCATCAGGGGCTAATAAATAGCTGTATGATCATATAATCTCCACTTGAATATCTATTTGTTGAATTCGCAATTGAAACACACACCTTGACAGATGGTACTTCACGGAAAAGAATCGTTCAAAAGCCGTGAGTCGACATATGCCACCATAAAATTTTATCGTGAAGTGCCATCTGTCAAGGTGTGCGTTTCAATTGCGGATTCAACAAATAGATATTCAAGTGGAGATTATTTGATCATACAGATATTTATTAGCCCCTGATGCAGTCCAGTTGGGTGAAACACGGCCTGTGTCGGGCTTGCTAATTTTTTATTGTTCTATATTTATTAAATATTGTTTTCCATGTACGTATCTGCTTCGTCTGTTTTCCATCTAAATAACCAGATGACCACTGGAGGGAATCAGGGATGACCTCCCCTTATTCCCCCAGTGCTCACTAACCCTCTTTCACCCTCAAAAATATGATGAAAAACATTACTTGCCAGCCTCAGATGTTATACTCAGGTCCATTAGAACAACATGCAGGTCCCCGGAGTAGTCTAGTGGTGGGTGCAGAACACTGCAGACAGGTGGACCCAGACTTCTATCTCCTCCTACCTGTTACACTTGTGGAGGAAATTCTGAGCCATCCAAAACTCACCAGAAACCCACTCTAGCCACATATAGGTGCCTCCTTCACCCATAAGGGATATGGTAGTGGTGTACAGTTGGGGATAATGGGTTTTGGGGGGCTCAGCAGACAAGGTAAGAGAGCAATGGTGAGATGTGTACCTGGGAGCATTTTATGAAGTCCATTGCAGTGCCCCCCTAGGGTGTCCTGGGATGTCAGGGGGACCAGTCTACTAAAAGTGTTGGCTCCTCCTACATCCCAATGGCTTAATTTTATGTGTTTTACACTTGGATGGTTTTTTTTTTTTAATGAACCAAAAAACAAAATGTCCAGATCACAAAACCTTGTTCAAATCAGTATTTTCAGAAAAAAAAGACATTTTTTTTTTGAAAATGAACTTCTTTCTTATTTAGATTTTGGACGTTTTTTGCAAAACGTCCAAAGTCATACTTAGACGTCATATTGAAAATGCCCCTTCACATGATTTAACTGTTATATATGTTCCAATTGAACAGTGTGGCACCTGACACAGCCTCTTGAAAAGCAAAGCATGACCATGTTGGGCATCCTGAGCAATGAATATCTGTTTCCTTGATTTGGTGGCCTGTTCTGTATTATTTGTGGACTATCTACATGCAGATCATCACCATTTTGTTGTATTATTTTGGTGTGCATTATTTACATTTTTTGGCACATAATTCCCTGTAGTAGTGTTCAGTGTGTATATTACCATCAATAAGGGAGATAATAGGAGAAGGAGGCAGCTGGTGGCTCTGAACCAGAGACACAGTAAAGAGGACCTTTCCTGCTGTGTTCAAAAATGCCCCAACTATACCTTTACTGTTGAATGTAGATGTTGCCCCCTTCCATCCATAAGGATTTTAACTCACTCTATCATAGTACATCCTGCCCTACCTTAGTCCCACCTATCTGAGCCTCCCCAAACAGTTGAGTCACTGACTGCCTATGATGGCTTGGAGGGTGAAAGTGGAGGCCAGCATGAGGAGCAAGAAAATATGGAAAACTGTTGTGCAGAATCTTCAGGGAGAAAAGAGGGTTTGGAGGGATATTTTAAGGGCAGTTCTTTAACAGGACACTTATATTTACGTGGAGGGGCATAATCGAACGCAAACGCCTATCTCCATGGGCGTTTATCTCCGAGAATGGGTCCGTGAAGGGGCGGGCCAAACCGTATTTTCGAAAAAAATGGACATTTTTGAGCTGGGCGTTTGTTTTTTTTAGCGATAATGGAAACTAAAAATGCCCAGCTCAAAAACGTCCTAATCCAAGCCATTTGGTCGTGGGAGGGGCCAGGATTGGTAGTACACTGGCCCCCCTGATATGCCAGGACACCAACTGGGCACCCTAGGCCAGTGCGGTGGACTTCAGAAAAAGCTCCCATATGCATAGCTCCCTTACCATGGGTGCTGAGCTCCCAACCCCCCTCCCCCAAAACCCACTACCCACAAATGTACACTACCATAGCTCTTAGGGGTGAAGGGGGCACCTACATGTGGGTTCAGGGGGGTTTTGGAGGCCTCCCATTTACCAGCACAAGTGTTACAGGTGGGGGGGGGGGATGGGCCTGGGGCTACCTGGCTGAAGTGCACTGCGGTACCCACTAAAAGTGCTCCAGGGACCTGCATACACGCAGGCCTCTAGGACTTGTTGCTGCTGTATAACATTGGCACACCAGTTGACACCTGAAGACTAATCTCTCCAAAATCGTCCTTTATTGGAATAACCGCGTTTACTCACAGTTAACTACAGATCAGAGGTTGTGCCCCACTGGCAACGAGTCTCCCTGGTACTGAGATTAGCAGTAGGTCAGAGCTGGCAGAATGCTGTACAATGCCCTCTTTCAGCCACATTCAAGGTAAGAACTAAATTCTCTAACGTGGCTAACACAGGAAAGGGAACTAAAACTGGCTTACAAAAATGGCCACTACCGCATGGACTACAACAGGAAACACAACAGGGCACACTCTGACCCAGTAGGCAGGGGGAAAAGCACCATGGGAGAAGAGCCTACCAACTACTAACATCGTGAGACTGTAACACAAGCTAATGAAATCACGGAGCCCAATACCCTACACCCACCACAATGCAATGCTGATGTGACCCTGTACTGCACCCGAGAGCCACATCTGACCCAGGGAAAGGCTGTGACAGGATCGAACACATTCTGCTGTCATGAAGGTGGGTATAGCATTTGAGGCTGGCATACAGGCTGGAAAAAAAGTTTTTAAAGTGGGGTTTGTTTTGGTGGGAGGGGGTTAGTGACCACTGGGGGAGTCCGGGGAGGTCATCCCCGACTCCCTCCAGTGGTCATCTGGGCAGTTGGGTTACTTTTTTGGGACTTGTTCGTGAGAAAAAAAGGTCCAAAAAAGTGACCCAAAATCGCAGTCAAAATGCCTTTTTTTTTCCGATTATCAGCTAAAGACGCCCATCTCTCCTCAGCTGATAACCACGCCCCAGTCCCGCCTCCACCACGCCTCCGACACGCCCCCATCAACTTTATTTGTTTCCGCGATGGAGTGCAGTTGGAAACGCCCAAAATCGGTTTTCTATTATACCGATTTGGGCGCCTTTGTGAGAAAAACGCCCATCTCCCGATTTGGGTCAAAATATAGACGTTTTTCTTTTTCGATTATAAGCTGGATAGTAACATAGTAGATGATGGCAGATAAAGACCTGTACGGTCCATCCAGTCTGCCCAACAAGATAAACTCATATGTACCACTTTATATGTATACCTGACCTTGATTTATCCTTGCCATTTTCGGGGCTTAGACCATAGAAGTCTGCCCAGTACTTGCCCTGCCTCCCAACCACCGGGGCTACCACAGGAATCAATTCTGTGAAGGAAAGTGAGTGCCAACTTTCCATGATAGAATAGGTTCCTATGAGGTGCCTAAATATAAGTGCTCTTTTATGGAATTGTCGTGTGTGTGTATATGTATGTGGGTAGAAGTGGTAGGATCCCCGAACCCCTTTTGTGCTGTTGTGGGGAGAAGGAAGGTCGAATGGTAGAGTTGACAAGCCTCTTTTGTGGTGTTGTGTTTTGCTAGGGTATATTTTCCACTTAGGGATTTGTAACAGTCCAACTTGTTCTATTTTTTCCAGTAGGAGGAGTATTGGTGTTCTAGGGAAGTGTTTTATAACCAGTGATCATGATAAACTGGCGTACTGTTAATGTTCATCTTAACCTTTTCACTGTGTTTAGAACAGCTTCCTTCAAATATTTGTAAAGTGTAACATAGGTAAGCAGCATATCAACCTGCATATGTTGCTTGTCAATGTTACATCCTACAAATTTTGAAGGAAGCTGTTTTTGACACGTTGAAGTATTGGGATGAGCATTAACAGTACATCTGAGAGTCTGAGATAATCTTTGGGCAACATATTCTGATTTAAGAGTGAGGTTTAGTCCTGTATCTGTTACGGGATACACAAAACTAACCCATCTGAAGATGTTATTCTGCAAGATAAGAAATTACTTGCTCTCACTGTTAGCAATTTTGCCTCCCAAATACAGCATTTCTACATGTAGAGTCTGTATATTTCTAAGGTTCACTCTGGCATGGTATAGGGAAAATACTGGCGTACTGGGGAAAGAGGGAGTACTGGCTAAAGAAGGAGGGATGGAGTAAGAGGGAATGAACAGGACTTTGTAAAGGAAGGAAGAGAGAGAGAGAGAGAGAGAGAGAGAGAGAGAGAGAGAGAGAGAGAGAGAGAGAGAGAGAGAGAGAGAGAGAGAGAGAGAGAGAGAGAGAGAGAGAGAGAGAGAGAGAGCAGGCTGCAGTAGTGAGGGGGAAGGGGAGAGTGACAGTGTGCACTCCTCTTGCTAATTCATGGGGATGTGAGTGGGGACACCAAGAGACAAGCTTACTTGGTACTAACTTATTTCAGTGAAAAAAAATCTTCATTGTCATATAAACTGGGTTCCTATCTAACCAATTGTTTTAGATAACCATAATAAATATATACGAGAAGTCTATATGCAAATGGATATGCTAATGAATCACAGCTAATACTTTGCCCCACCAAATGAAACAGTCTAGTTATGCCTATGCCCGTTGGACTTGCAAGCGTAGTACCTGAGACAATGAAGGGTGAAGTGATTTGCTCAAGGTCATAAGGCACAATACTAAGAGAAGCAAGCTTTGAAACCTGGCTTCCCTGATTCTCAGTCCATTGTTCTAACTGCTAGGTTACTTTTCCAGACTTGCACAGTGAAACAATAGCAAATTTTCAGTGGATACTTAGGCAGTGGAATTGGGTAGGCTACTGGGGCCATGGCTCTCCAGTATTTGGTAATCATCCTTAGTATTTGGCCAAAGGTGGAAATCATGGGGGGGGGGGGGGGGGGGAGGGGATGATTGGTTATGGCAAAGGGGAGGGAGATTATTAGTGAGCATCATAATAGGTAAATGGTAAAGGAGGGTGTAGGGGGCAGGTCTGGGAAATCTCATTGGTGCTGGAGAGTTAAGAGCTAGCACCAATCAGCAGTAAAGCAGGGGATGTGAGTGACGGGAACTGTAGTGTTTCAATTCTGTCAGGGAGCCCGGGTGTGTGGGGTCCAGCAACCCGCCCACCCTCCCAGTATGTTTGGTGGTGAGGTTGTGGCTGTGGTTAGGTTCTCTGGGGCTTTTCCTCTTTTGACAGCAGGGGGTTAGGAAGTTGTTAGGGCTTTGTCGCAGTAGGTTTTGAGTAGAGAACTGTAATTTGCAGATATAATTCTAGGTTGTCTGAGGAGAAAAAGAAACTTGGAGTGGGTTCCAAAGGAATAGAAATTCACTGGCACGTTTTACAGCTATACTTGATTTTTTATTCATTTCCAGTAGTGGCATATAAACGAGGAAAAACTATAGGTGAATTATTTCCAGGAAAAGATATGATTTAGGGCCCAAAGAGAAGACAATAGGAACCCATAACCAATGTGGCCGATGCCAATAGTGATATTGCAGGTCCAGTGTAGACCAACCCACAGACTAATCGTACTACCACAGCAAAAACTATTACAACATGCCTTAGTGCAAATGTTGTATATTTAATAGAATGTCCTTGTAAATTAGTTTACATGGGTTGTACTAGTCAACATTTGAAATTAAGATTGACAGAACATAAATTGAGAATTATTATGACATGAACAAATAATAGAGGGGGTGGGAGGGTGGTTATTATTAAAAAATAAATAAATTATAAAAAGCAACATTGGATATTTTTATTAAACTCAGTTAGTCTTGCCAGTCTTATTAATAAAATAGAATGGCTGATGCTAGTTTAAACTAGGGATCTGTGACTGGTGGGCTCAAGGTCAAGTGTTCTCATAAATCAGAATTGTATGAACTTGGCCACCATTTTGACTGAACGAAGTAGTAGAGTCAGCAAGATGGGATGAGCTGACAAACATAATCTATTTTACAGGGGGCTGTCCTTGAAAAGGCACATAGCGAAACATTCATATTGGATGAATGACCACCAGATTGAGAGGCTATCTGAATATTAAAGAAATTTTATTATAAAACTGAATAAATAGTCTTTATATAGTAACAGGACCAATGATGAAAAGAGCATGTAAATCACGGTGGCTTGAGACTACATAACCACCGTGTGTCATGGCTGAGGTCCTAGAAATAGTAGAAGTCATTATGGGCTAGATTCTGTATATGGCTACTAAAATCTATGTGTGTCCGATTTACACACCTAGCGGTATTCTATAAGCTGAAAAACTGGTATAAATGCCTGTGCCTAAATCTAGGCACACTCCCCTGAATTCTGTAACTCTGTACATAGATTTGATTGATGGTCCCAACACGCCCACACTCCTCCCATTGCCATGCCTCCTTTTTGGCTACACACATTGGAATTTATGCGCACTTCTTTATAGAATATGCCTAAAAAGATGCAAGCGTAAATTCCAATTATTGCCAATTAGTGTTGATAATTGGTCATTATCGGCAATCAACACTAATAGGCTCATTAACTAATTTAACATGTGCTATTCAGCATGCCTTATACATAACTATATATGATTATATATGGATGGTGGTTAACGCAATATTTTGGGTCATGGACTTGCTTCAGAGTGTTTGATGTGACCTGACTGCAGTTATCAATGTCAAGACAAAATAACTCAAACAAGCTAGAAACTCTAGTATAGCAAATCACTATTATTTTAACAAGTTTCTTTGAAGACTCACAGCAACTCCACTCTGGCTGAAAATAAAACAATACCAATCAAATGTATCAAAAAATGGAGAAAAAATACCTCAGTAGTTAAGCCTATGTTCCTCATTTAAGTATAGAGCTAAAGGAATACTACCATCACAGGTCAAGAAAAAAAAACTCCACTATAGTACATGGCAGACAGAGTGAAATGCTGTTGTCATACAAATAGGAAGGCAAAAAGGCTACAACTTAATAAAGAATTGCTCCAGATTGGTACTCATCCTATCATTATGTTGCCAAATTTTCAACTTTCAACAGTCTCTTCACTGTAGCCCTCCAATATGCATATTGGAGGGCTACAGTGAAGAGACTGTTGAAAGTTTATTTATTGGGATTTATTAGCCACATTTATGAAGAGATTCACCCAAGGCGGTGTACAGCAGGTACAGTTTAACATAAAACTTACAATTTTGTTTACAGCATAACAATAGTAAAATAATCAAGAATAAACTAAATACAATAAATGAGGTAAACGTGAAAAAAGTAAATTGAAACCTAATAACAGAACTACCTTGAAACAATACCAAAAATATACACATTTAACAGCAATGGAATTCAAATACCAGAGGTATAATACAATGTCAGCATAATACTAATGATATACCTAATAAGCATGCATTAGAACATTCAACTAACATAGATATGATGCTAAAGATTTTCTACACTATGGCTTACCATACAGCTGAGGAACAAGAGCAATCATATGATGGGAACAAGTCATGAGACTTGAAACCATGAGACCAACCCAAACTTCTGGTACCACGCAGCTCAAGCTTGCAGAGAGCTGTTTTGCAGTGGGGAAGCAGGAATCCTGCCGTAAGCACCACAAGAATTGCCAAGCTTCTGAGAGCCAGAAAAAAAGCGCGCAGTGGGCCGGATTCTGGCTCGCGAGCCATAGATTGGACAAGCCAGTATTAAACTGTAGCATGACTATTTTAGGGATCCTTTTACTAAGGTGCACTGAAAAATGGCCTGCGGTAATGTAGATGCGTGTTTTGGGCGTGTGCAGAATCATTTTTCAACGCATCTGATAAAAATGCCTTTTAAAATTTTTGCTGAAAATGAACATGCGGCAAAATGAAAATTGCCGCGCGTCCATTTTGGATCTGAGACCTTTTCACCAGCCATTGACCTAGCGGTAAAGTCTCACACGATAACTGGGTGGTAATGCCTACGTGCATCAAATGCCACTTGGCGTGCGCCCAATATGCGCGTCTAAAAATAAAAATTATTTTTTGGATGCGTGCCAAAAATGAAATTACCGCAAGAGCTATGCGGTAGCTGAGTGGTAACTCCATTTTGATGCTTATGTGGCTTAGTAAAAGGGCCCCTTAGATCAGTGTGAGTTACTGATGCTTATTAATTAGCAGTGCAGAATGCTAGTATAGATACCTTTTGTTTTCATGTAGCCTTGTAGATCCAAAGTCCCATGAATGTCTGCTGTGTCAGAGAAGATGACAGTTATATATGAGTGTAACAGTTGATATGAATAAAAAATGTACACGTGTATAATTGAGACAGATATCTATAAAATCAAAATGATATATATATTAGTGTAAGACATGTAGTGTGATTGTCGTATAGGGTAATTAAGAGCAACTTTTATAAGGCAAGTGCAGAATCTCTATTTTAAAAAAATATAACCCTGCCCTTTAAAAATGACATTTGGTATTAAGGAAACAGTTTTACCTTTTGTGAGTAAGATCTTTTGCCACAGGGAATGAGGGGAGACAAAAGTAAATGTAATTCAACATTTAAAAAAAGAGAAAGGTTGTTAAAATTTATATGGTAATCTTTTAGCATAAAAGGAGAAAGTTTATTCTCGATTGCTTTCCTGCTTCACCCTGAGTAAAATAGGAACATTTAAATGCTTCAAAACATTCCCTTATGAGTCAGCTTTAAAAGAGAATTAGGGGCCCTTTTTCTAAGCTGCGTATGCACATCTTATGTGCGTCAATTTTGAACTACCACCAGGCTACCGCGTGGCCCGGGCCACTTAGCATGCCTATACGTCGGTTTTTCCCTCATGCTAAGGCCACTTTCTACTGCAGTTTAGTAATGGACTCCTTGATGCTCAGGTGTTTAGTGACCAGTCCAGGAAGAGCCAAGGGTTAGATGTTTTTTGAAAAGTACAATCTCACTCAGGGGCCCTTTTACAGACCGGCGGTAAGCCCAATGCGGGCTTACCGCTTGCTTTTTCGGGATTACTGCTAGCCCAACGTGACTGCTGGCGGTAATCCCGCCCAGAGCGTGTGCCATTTCTAGGGGAAAAAGAAAACCCCCAGAAATGGCTTGTATGATGATAACCCAGCATTAATTGGGCATCGCCATGCACTGCCCGGTTACCGCTGGGTTAGTGCGGGAGCCTTTATTGCAACCTTACGCTAGGTCATTTTTTAAAGGGGCTGGGGAAAAAGGCTCATGCACTACCCGTGCGGTAACCATTCAGCATATGCCAACTGCAGATTACCGCCAGGAACGCCCCTGTAGTAAAAAGTAGACATTTATTTTCTACAGCGGGATTTGGCGCATGCGCCTGACTAGTAAAAGGGCTCCTATGTTCTCAAATTTTTCTTGTGACTATCCTTTCTAATTTAAATGTCTTTGTAATTTCTTCATGAGTGGTTATATTCTGTATAATGGTTAGGTGACCAACTTCCCTGATGCAGGAATAGCAAAACATGACTCAAGTCGGTAGCTGGTTACCTATGTTCTATTTTGAAGGAAGGTTATATTGAAAGGAAGATACATTTTTTATTTTAATTTTTGGACTTGTATGAAGAACTTACAATGAGAATATGAGATGCTAACAAATTTGAATACGATTTTGGATTTGAATATTAGGATTGATGACGTGCTGTAGTGAGAGTTGTATCTGATATGAACCAAGTTCATCAAGATAGTTGCCTTCTGATAGTCCACTATACTAAAAATGGTTGTTTATTGCTGATTTGAGTTATTTTTATGGCACTGGGATAATACTGAAGGCTAAGTGATCTTGCTGCCCCACTAACAAAATCTTCTTGCCTTATATTTAGAGATCCAAAATAGTGCTTAGGCAGAATTTTGGCGTTTATGTACATATACATATGTATTATTCTAATTATTTACTCATTAAATCAATTCATAACTGTTAGTACAGGGCTGGGCAACCTTTATACACAGAAGGCTGCATGAATGTCAGTACTTTCCTTGGTAGGCCGCAACATTATGTTATTTTGGAACTAGAAATGAACAGAGAGAGACCCATAGACCTTCTGTAGTTAAAACAAAAAAAGTTTAAAAATGTAACTAAAAATGATAGAAACAAACTGCTAGAGTGGCTATTATGAATACAGTATTTAAAATCATCAAAACTCTGATTAATGCTGTTTTCTGTGTATATTTCCCACGGTCTTGCAGACCACATACAATGGCAGGCTGCATTTGGCCCACGGGCTGCAGATTGCCCACCCCTCTGTTGGTATGTATTTTATAGAATTAACCTCTTCGTGTGTCAGTTTCATGGCTTTCTTCCTTTGGATTTTCTAATTCAGCATTATGAATTTTGTATTTTATATATTTTTCTTTATAATTTTCACTGAATTGCTTTCAATGATTTATAATTGGAAATGGAGAATGAAAAAAATCTATCAGGATCTTCGGATGTAGGTTTACAGTCAAATGGAGCATATTAAGAAAGAAAAAGAACCAAGAAATGATAGGGCAAAGAGGCACAGGGAGTCAATTTCTGGGTTGTTTTTTTTTCAGTGTCAGAGAAAGCTGAGTTTTAAACATCTCATGGGCTCTTTGAGTCCAGACAGCCTGCCTACTTTAAGTCAGAGAGAAAAGGAAACAAAACAGTTCAGGCAGTTCAAATAAACAGAGACATGCAGATAGTCATCAACTGCTATTTATCATTTCTAAAGTGCTCCCAGGTGTATGAAGCACTGAACATACACATACAGGAGAGACAGCCCCTATTCCTTAGAGCTTACAATTGGATTTAATTAAATCATAATGCTTGAGAGGGGTAGGAATACAAATGGTAGAAGCAGAGGAAGGGAGTTTGATGCTCTGAAAAGAGGAACAGAGAAGACAGTGTCCCATCTTCTGTAGTCCATGAGCCAAGCTAAAGAAAAATATATTTAAAATAGTACCAACTACTACTACTACTTATCATTTCTATAGCGCTACAAGGCATACGCAGCGCTGCACACCATACACAAAAAGACAGCCCCTGCTCAAAGAGCTTACAATCTAGATAAAACAGGCAGACAGACAGAACAATTAAGGGTAAGGGAATAAAGAGATGAGGATAAAAGGACAGAGCAAATGAGCAGTGGTTAGGAGTCAAAAGCAGTGGTAAAGAGGTGGGCTTTAAGTTTGGACTTGAAAACGGCCAAAGAGGGGGCTAGACGTACAGGCTCATGAAGTTTATTCCAGGCGTGAGGTGCAGCAAGATAAAAGGAACGGAGTCTGGAATTAGCAGTAGAGGAGAAGGGAACAGATAAGAGAGATTTATCAACAGAACGGAGTACCCGAGGGGGGGCGTAGGGAGAGACAAGAGTGGAGAGGTACTGAGGAGCGGCAGAGTGAATGCACTTATAGGTCAATAAGAGAAGTTTGAATTGAAATCAGAAACGGATAGGGAGCCAGTGAAGTGACTTATGGAGAGGGCAAATGTGAGCATAGCGACTTTGGCGGAAAATGAGTCATGCAGCAGAGTTTTGGACCGATTGAAGAGGAGAGAGATGGCTAAGAGGGAGGCCGGTAAGAAGCAGGTTACAATAATCAAGACGAGAGGTGATAAGAGTCTGGATAAGTGTTCTGGTAGAGTGCTCAGAGATGAAGGGATGGATTTTGCTGATGCTATAGAGAAAGAAACGACAGGTTTTGGCAATCTGCTGAATGTGAGCAGAGAAGGAGAGAGAGGAGTCAAAGATGACCCCAATTGGGGAGAGGAGAGGTAGGTTTAGGGGGAAAGATGAGAAGCTCGGTTTTGGCCATGTTAAGTTTCAGATGACGTTGAGACATCCAGGCAGTGATATCAGATAGGCAGGCTGAAACTTTGGTCTGGATGCTGGTTGAGATTTCGGGGGTACAGAGGTAGATTTGGGAGTCATCAGCATAGAGATGATATTGAAAGCCATGGGATGATATCAGAGAGCCAAGGGAAGAAGTACAGATGGAGAACAGGAGAGAACTGAGAACAGAATCCTGCTGCAATTTCCACTGAAATTGTGAAAGGTCAGTTGCCTTCGCCCATCTCTTGAAAGGACAAAAGAAGACAAAGGCTGTGCAGTAGTATAGGATGTATACCTAGTTCCCTGTTGATGAATACAGAAGATATGAGGGACTTCCAGAATCCTTAGATACTCAAATATTTATAGTTGAGGAGGCACTGGAAAATGTAATTGTTAGAGTGCTAAACACTTGTGAAGGAGCAGGAAGTGATATTGGCAGGTTCAAGAGCTCCCCAGAGGTATAATAGGCAATGGACAATGTGAGAGATGCCCCAGTTCTATCAACCAGCCAGAATCTTCAATTAATAATTAGTTTTATGTTGGAGCAATGATATCAAACACACATTCAAAACACCCAGCTACTTAATTTTTTAATATACATTTTTTTTGAGGACCATCAGAAAATAATATTTAAACCTTGTGGAGAAATAATCTTAAGTTAATTCCATTACCAAACTTCCTTATTAGTCCATTTTCATGAAAAAGAATTAAAAACTATAATTTAATGTCCAAAAATAATATATAAATTTAAACCAAATTTTCTCTCATTTAGGGGTCCTTTTACTAAGGTGCGCCGAAAAGTGACTTGCGCTGGTGTAAATGTGTGTATTGGATGCACGCAGGTTTTGTGGCTTAGTCATTATTAAAATAGGTCTAGACCAAAACATCCAACTTTTAGCCCTGGATATTTTTGTTTTGTTCCACTATGGTCGACATAAATGTTGAGATGGTCAACCTTAGAGATGGTCGTCCCCGGATTTTGGCGATAATGTAAACTGAGGACGCCCATCTCAAAAATGACCAAATCCAACTCATTTGGTTGTGGGAGGAGCTAGCATTTGTAGTGCACTGGTCCCCTTGACATGCCAGGACACCAACCGGGCACCCTAGGGGGCACTGCAGTGGACTAACTGATGCACTAACTGAATGGAAAAAGCCCTTTCCTTACTGATCCCTTAGCGATTCGGAAAGGAACGGGCATGCATGAAGGAAATTGCATGCAAATGAGCTGCTCGCTGTTAGCTCATTTGCACATGATTTCCTTCCTAAGGAGGGGAAGCCAGTGCAGAGCAGCCAAGCATTATGCGTAGCTGCTCTGCGCATGCCAAAGATGGCTTCATACATGCAGACAAGCTGCATGTATAATAGCCATCTACAACCTTAAATAATTTGCTGTCTACAACCTTAAAAAAACACAAATCCATGTGAAAACATTGAAGTGCTCATCAGGGATGTCTTTTTTTTTTGAGTATGGGTGAAGGACGTCCAAGTGTTAGGCGCCTTTGCTATGCCTCCTGTGATGGGCAGTTGAGGATGTCCAAAATTATTATTATTAACATTTGTATAGCACTACCAGACGTACGCAGCGCTGAACACCTGACATAAAGAGACAGTCGCTGCTCAAAATGTGGATGTTTCTGTGAGAAGGACATCCATGCCTTTGCTATGTGTCTGACACCCCTTTTATTTATTTGGATTTTGGATCACAAGTAGCAGTAGTGAGATTTGAACCAGCCACCTCTGGATTACAAGACCACTGCTCTAACCACTAGGCCACTCCTCTTCACTTCCTTGAAATTTGGCTGTCCCTGTGGGGGGGGGGGGGGGGGGGGGCAGTTCAGGACGTCCAAAATGTTTGAAAGAAGGATATCCATGCCTTCGCTATGCCTCCGCTGACACACACACACACCTCCCCCCAGGGACCTGCATACTGCTGCAATGGACCTGAGTATGATATTTGAGGCTGGCAAAAAAAGTTTTTAAAAGTTGTTTTTTTCAGGGTGGGAGGGGGTTGGTCACCACTGGGGGAGTCAGGGGATGTCATCCCCGATTCCCTCCGGTGGTCATCTGGTCAGTTCGGGCACCTTTTTGAGGCTTGGTCGTAAGAAAAAATGGACCAAATAAAGTCAGCCAAGTGCTCATCAGGGACGCCCTTCTTTTTTCTATTATCACTCGAGGACGCCCATCTGTTA
This sequence comes from Microcaecilia unicolor, assembly GCF_901765095.1. Classification (NCBI taxonomy): domain Eukaryota; kingdom Metazoa; phylum Chordata; class Amphibia; order Gymnophiona; family Siphonopidae; genus Microcaecilia; species Microcaecilia unicolor. The sequence continues at coordinate 76,586,938 of NC_044036.1, forward strand.
GGCACGCCTCTGACACGCCCCAAGAACTTTGGTCATCCCCGCGATGGGAAGCAGTTGGGGACACCCAAAATTGACTTTCGATTATGCCAATTTGGGTGACCCTGAGAGGACGCCCATCTCCCGATTTTTGTCGAAAGATGGGCACCCTTCTCTTTTGAAAATAAGCCTGCTAGTTTTCTGTCCAAATTTTCAGCTGGTTTTGGCATGTCTAGACCAAATGCATAGGCTAGACAAACAGGCACCCAAAATCAGCACCTATATTTATAGAGTAGGAATACCGTGGGCTATGTCCCTTTCATGCTCATTTCTCTATGTATTGTGATAAATAAGAGGCTGTCCTAGCCGGGGCAGGCCAATAGATGGCGCTGTTCCCCTAAAAATGTCCAGGATGTCCGGGGTAGGCCACTAGAGGGCACTAGGAGAATAGGTGGAGGTCGCTAGGACCGGGGAGAGCCCTGGGATGTCCACAGGTGGAGGAGGTTATGGGCTGGGTCCTGTGTAGCTAATTAACCAGTTTATACCCCACCTGAGTTGTGTGAAGGGGAGAGAAGAGAGCTGGTAGCTGAAGAAAGAGGATCCCCCTGGAAAGAACTGGCTAAACCCTATGGACTTGTGGTGGACTGTGTGCTCAAGGAAGAAAAACAGGCTGGGGTAAGAAGTCCCTAAAGCATTAGTGTTGGACTGTGTAGCCTCAGTACTTAGAGGAACTGTGTGTTCAAAGAAAGGACTGTGAGTCTAAAGAAAGAAAGAACTGGGTGTCCAAGGAAGGAAGGACTGGGTGTCCAAAGAAGAAGTAGGGCTGTGTGTCCCAGTACTGCAAAGCCTGGGGTTAGAAGTCCCCAATGTATTGAGGTTAATGCTGAGCCCAGGAATCTGTGTGGGGAAGCTCAGTGTGAAGATATGTAAATGTATAAAGTATTTAAGCTAGAAGAACTGTGCCCAGGGGCTGGAATAAAGAATTGCCTGAATATGCTGTTGGTAAGACCTGTTTAATTTTGCCTCTGGAGAACCAGGTCACCCTGAGCGTGAAAGGATAACATGCTAATCTACATACAATTTGCATATTGAGAACCCACTCACCCTGAGTGAGAAAGGGGCCCAGGAGGAAAGGGGCCCAGGAGCTTGGGGTTGGATTGCTCAGGATGCTGGGAAGAGACTGTTTGGAGTCCTGTTCAGAGGCCACAGGCCAGTGAGGCCTGCTGGAGAGTGGGAGCAGAAGCAGAAGCCTCATCTTCACAGTATGTAAACCTATGTGTATACCAGAGTGTGTGCTAGTTGTATACATGCACTTCTACTGAACATAAAAGTGGCACTATCCAGCTTATAAGCGAAAGTGATCGCCGGCTATCTTCCAACACAAATTGGGAGATGGCCGGTGAGTTCTTAAAAGTGGCAAAATCGGTATAATCGAAAGCGGCATTATAGACAGCATCGCCACTTTCCCGTCGCTTTGCCGGCGAAAGTTCAAGGGGGTGTGTCAGTAGATTAGCGAAGGTGGGACATGGGCGGGCATGGGCGTGGCTACCAGATGGCCGGCTTTCGCCAATAATGAACAAAAAAAAAGCGGCATTAAGCAGTATTTCGTCGGGTTTACTTGGTCCTTTTATTTTCACGACCAAGCCTCAAAAAGATGCCCCAACTGACCAGATGACCACTGGAGGGAATGGGGGATGACCTCCCCATACTCCCCCAGTGATCACCAACCCCCTTCCATACTAAAAAAAATAAAACTAAAAACCTTTTTTGCCAGCCTGTATGCCAGCCTCAAATGCCGTATCCACCTCCATGACAGCAGAATGTGTTGTATCCTCCGACAGCCTTTCCCTGGTTGCGATGTGGCTCTCGGGTGAGTGTGACACCTTTTCTGTTAGGTGCCCTGCAGAGTCACATTAGCAATGCATTGTGGTGGGTGTAGGGTACTGGGCTGTACTCCAATGGTGCTTTCCCCCCCTGCTAACTGGGTCAGAGTGTGCCCTGTTTTGTTTCCTGTTGTAGTCCATGCAGTAGTGGCCATTTTTGTAAGCCAGTTTTAGTTCCCTTTCCTGTGTTACCCACGTTAGAGAACGTAGTTCTTACCTTGAATGGTGTTGAAAGAGGGCATTGTACACCATTGTGCCAGCTCTGACCTACTGCTAATCTTAGTACCAGGGGACTCTTTGCCAGTGGGGCACAACCTCTGATCTGCAGTTAACTGTGAGTAAACCTGGTTATTTCAAGAAAGGACTTTTTCAGAGAGATTAGTCTTCAGGTGTGAACTGGTGTGCCAAAGTTATACAGCAGCAATAAGTCCTAGAGGCTGTATGCAGGTCCCTGGAGCAATTTTTGTGGGTGCAGTACATTTGTGGGTAGTGGGTAGTGGGTTGGGGGTTTGGGGGGGCTCAGCTCCCAAAGTAAGGGAGCTATGCACGTGGGAGCTTTTTTGAATTCCACCGCAGTGACCCCTAGAGTGGCTGGTTGGTGTCCTGGCATGTCAGGGGGGCCAGTGCACTAAAAATGCTGGCTCCTCCCACGGCCAAATGCCTTGAATTTGGCCGGGGTTTGAGATGGCCGACATAACTTTCCATTATCGCTGAAAAACAAACCAGGCAATCTCAAACCTGGTGAACTCCAAGGCATTTGGCCGGGCTAAACCGTATTATCGAAAAAAAAGATGGCCGGCCATCTTTTTCGATAATACGGTTCCAGCCAGCTGTAGCGCCGCCGCCAACATAGATCGCCGGCGATCTATTTGGCCGCCGACGTTCAATTATGCCCCTCTATGACATCCAACAGAGCCCCAAAAGCTGTGATGTTTTAAAATTGCTTTCTTAGTGCATGTAAAATCGATTTTATAGATATTCATGTAGTAATTAAACACAGTAGAAACAAATCAAAACTTCACTCTAATGGTAAGCAAATATTAATTTATTTAATACATTTATAACCCGTATATCCAACCGTCTAGGCGAGGAACAATAAAACACACATAAAAAGCACAAACTGTACAAAAAAACAGTAAAACCCCAACAAGCCTCAATACCCATGAGTCAAATGCCTTACAAAACAACCAGGTCTTTAACTGCTTGTTAAATTGAGATGTAGATACAAGTTGGCGCATGGCCAACAGCATAATTATAAATGTAGGGGCTCTTTTTACTCAGCTGTGGTAAGCATTAATACTTGCTTACTGCAGGTTGTTTTTGGATTGGCGCGTGCTTCCCATGTGCTAAAAAATACTTTTTATTTTTTAGCTCTGGGGGCATGATTGGGGGTGAAGAGTAGGTGTGCCCAACACTAATCGGTTAGGATAGTTACATTGCCGCACACTAACCGATTAGTGCATGATTGGCGTGGGAGCCCAATACCATCTAGAAAATAGGTATCAGTAAGGGATCCCATGCTAATGACCATGTGCTAATTGCGAAAGTAGTGCTTGGCCATTAATGGGGGAAATAGGAAATGTGGCTACTTTACACACATGCTAGTCATAGCGCAGGCCACCTTTTAGTGCAACTTAGTAAAAGGGCCCCTAATAAATTATTTTTAAAAAGGAAGGGAAAAAAACCTCAGTGACTCAACAGTGCACTCAAATTTAAAATGTGCTACTGCAATAAATAACCTTTGGCTTAAAAACCTATATTTTTTAATAGAACCTATTAATTAACACATCGAAAGTCAATTTCTACATGTTAAAATATTCAAACATTCATTAACATTTTATTAAGAAAAGTTTGAAACAAACTGAAAAAAAAAAGATTGAAATTAGGGGAAATTTTTCAAAAATGACCTGAATAACAACCAAAATGTTCCTAATAATAATCCATCATGGCACTTATGTTGTTTGTTAGATTAAAAACATTAATTTTATGCATTTCTTGTTTCTTAAAGGATTTCTTTTTTTTTTCTTTTTCATTTTGAACTTATTATATTTTAAAACAACCTGCAAAGTTCAATACAACATAGAACACCTGCATAAGAACTATTTTTGTATCAATTTTTTAGTAACTCTGTAAATTCCCTATGCACATAAGCAACATTACCTATACTGAGAGAAGGACAATGGAGCTCTAATGAGAGGCTCTCTCCATGCTTTGTTGGAAACCATAGCAATGAGAGTGACTATTTACAGATTATAACAGTTGGTCGTTGAGTGCTTTATTTTCAGTCCCAGTTGGTTCAATATGTTCACAACTGATGCTAATGGCATGCCCGTTTGATTTCACATATGGCCAGCTATTTAGATCCTCCAAGGCTTCCTATTGTAGTCAGTCTAGTTTAAAACTATCAGGCTTGAAGTCATGCCTGAGCTTCCTATGAAATTTTGGACTGTAACAGTTCCAGAAGATATCAATAACTTTGTTGATCTTCTCTGAAAGAGAGGACTCGAGAAGCTAAACCAAGAGAAACAGCTCTTCTGCAAACACAAAGAACAAATGATATAGTACAGTCTGTGAAACTCAATATACAAAAGAAATCCCCTCTTCTGTTCTCTATTTCTCTGAAGCTGTGCTAAGCTTGGCCACCCTTGAGCATTCAACATGTTTGGATGTTAGACAGGCAACATTTTTTTTTTTACTGGATTGCTTGCTGATGCCTGAGAGCAGCACTGTGGGCAGATACTTACAACTGTGTTCATTTGATTTTTCTTGTTCTTATTTCTATGCGTGTATTGTAGGGATGGGGAGACTGCTTTATACTCAGTCTGAACCAGGACAGGCTGTAAGATATTGTAGATAAATTTAAATGTATGGGGCTGGAAGGAAATAAATTTTCTTTTAAGTTTATCTATCTATCTATCTATCTATCTATCTATCTATCTATCTATCTATCTATCTATCTATCTATCTATCTATCTATCTATCTATCTATCTATCTATCAACACACGCACACACCTCTAACATTAACCCCTTTTTTAATTCATGATTGGGTCTTTGTGTTGAATCCTGCCTTTTAATGGGTATATTTATCCTGGAGCAACATACTAATCTGTACTGTGGTGCTGCTTTGTTGATGAAATTTGTAAGCTCTCTACTGGCATCGCAACCCTGTTCCTGACAAGGACTTAAATAAGAATGTGCATTATTGAGTGAGCATTTGGGTTTGTTAGCACACCTTAAAAAATGTAGTGCATGGTAAATTGATTCAATGTGCATTAACTGCAGATGAACGCACATTAAGTTGATTAGCGCACATTGAGGCTCCTTTACTAAGTTGTGCTAAGCAGCTAAATGTGGGTTTTACCACATGGTAAATGTCAGCATAGACCCATGCTAATGTTTAATGCATGTTAAAACTAGCCAGTGCAGAAAAAATATGCCAGCTGCTTAACGCAGGTAGGGACATGCTGTGGGCATGACATGAAATGATTGGAAAATTAGCCAGCTGTGACAGCTAATGCATGGGTCAGTACCACCCACTAGCTGTCACAACTGTTGAGTTGATAGTATGGCTGCCCTTAACACCACATCAAGAGGTGACTCTAAACACATCCACATAACCAGCAGTCCAGCAGTACTCTTAACAGCCCTCCCAATTCTCTCCCAATCCTCCCAAACCCAATCATACCTCTTATCAACTTCCTCTCCCTGATCAATCCCCACATTGCCAATCCCTGCCCCTCTGATGAGTCCGCACCCCCATAGCCAGTGATCCCAGTTCACTCCCCCCACCACACTGCATCTCACTCTTACCATTTACAGACATATTCCCCGGTATGTAATGTATGAGGCAGGCACATTTCCCCTCTGCTTGTGCATCTGCTTGCCAAACATTAGATCACAACTCGAGCACTCGGCACATACTCAGACCTCGCCCCTTGCGTCACACATTAATACACCACAGTCCACTTTTTGACAGAAATTGGAATTTATTTAGGCCACAGCCAGGAACATCTAACTACCTTCCATTTAACTACCTTCCATTTAACACTAACAGGTATCTCCTACTCTACTATCTACTAACAACGACACATTGTAAGCCACATTGAACCTGCAAAAAGGTGGGAAAATGTGGGATACAAATGCAATAAATAAATAAAAATAAATAACATTGTATTTCAACATTGATATATAACATATTCCATTCCTTGCCAGAAGATCAGCTCGCAAATTTCTCAATCTGCACTTTCCCAGCTGTAAAGGACTAAAATACAAGCTGATACATGCCACCACCTTCTCCTACTTGAGCACGCAGTTGTGGAATGCATTACCTACAGCCCTGAAAACTATTGACGAAATAACTAACTTTCACAAATCTTTGAAGACACATCTCTTCAACAAGGCCTACAAAGAGAACCCATAACCTTACAAAACTACCTACCAGCTCACCCAGCTATTAATGTCCACCTCTATACTATCCTGCTTAATACCCTCCTTCTCACTACCCTTTCTTAATCTCTGTACATTACGAATTGTAACTGACATCCTGGAATGACTATGTCATAACAAAACTCTGTAAGCCACATTAAGCCTGCAAATAGGTGGGAAAATGTGGGATACAAATGCAATAAATAAATAACATTAACATTTTCTCTTGCCTGGGTACATAGCTTCTATCAACTGTTGCCCTTTTCTTTAACTCTTTCCTCACCTACCTCCCCTGTAGCTATTCTTTGTCTCTACTCTCTCCTTACCCCTCCCTCCCAGTCTTCATTGGACCTCGGCCCGTTTGTGGGCGGCCTCCCCCTATCGGGTATGCCTATTTCTTTCTTCCAATTTTTGTAGACCCCTTCTCATGTTATCCACTCCCTCTGGGGTGCCCTGCAAATTTTGGTGTCATCCACACAAAGGCAACTTTTCCTTTTAACCCTTTAGAAATGTTGTTCACAAATATGTTGAATAGAATCAGCTCTGGTATCAATCCCTGAAGCACTCCACTGCTTACCTCTCCATCCTCTGAGTAAATTCCATTTACCACCACCCTCTGTTGTTTGTCAGTGAACTAGTCTCTAATCTGGTTCACCACTTTGGGGAGGCCCCGAGTGAGGATCCTACCAGGATGTTTTGGCTGCAGTACCTGAGGGGAGTTTCAGAGAAGAGGCGTGCCCCAGGCTCAGATTTTTGCACCTTGTGTTGTGAAGAAACCCTCATCTATATGCTTCCAGGGATTATACCAGAGGAAACTAAATCCCGCCAATGTAGGCTATTGGAACTGTAGAGCTATGTCAGGGACAGGCTGTTAGAACTGTGATTATGGATGAGAAAGCTATTACTTAGGGCCCTGTTTACAAAGGATCACTAGTGTTTTTAGCGCGCACTAACCATATAGATGCCCATAATATTCCTATGGGCGTCTACATGGTTAGTGCTAATTTTTAGCGTGCACTAAAAACATTAACACACCTTTGTAAACAGGGCCCTTGGTGAACTGTGGAGCTGTGTCAGGGACAAGGTGCTGAATCTGTGATTATGCTTCAAGAGAATCTTACTATAAGTACCAGGTCTGTGAAGGAAACAGGGCTAGCTATTTTTCTATTTTCATAAACCCCTGGATTTTGTATATGGTGCCCAAAATTGCATGTGCAAATTTGTGCTGCATGTGAGTGAATGTGTCGAGTGACGCTTAGATGGTGACTCTGGCTGTGATGAACTAGGGCCGATACCAGGCAGACTTGTACGGTGTCTCATATACGGCAATCTGGTTTAGGGTAGGTTGGAAATAGCTTAGACAGCAACTTTAGTGACTGGAACATGAGGACAGTGCTAGACAGACTTTTACAGTCTGTGTCCCGCAAATGAGATGAATAGGCTGGAGTGGGCTTCGATGAAACTCCAGCAGTTGGAACATAAGGATAGGACCAGGTGGACTTCTATAGTCTATGTCCCAGAAACACCAAAGAAAGACCATAATCAAGTATATAATATCATGTTCATTGTTGATTTAATCATGAATTCATAATGATTGTGACTACGGAGTTCAAACATGCGTGGGATATGCATAGAGGAATCCTGTGCAGAAGGAATGAATCCTCAGAAGCTTAGCTGAAATTGGGTGGCAGAGCAGTTGGGGGGAAGAGGGGGTGGTGGTTGGGAGGCGAGGATAGGGGAGGGCAGACTTATACGGTCTGTACCAGAGCCGCTGATGGGAGAGGGGGTGATGGTTGGGAGGCGAGGATAGGGGAGGGCAGACTTATACGGTCTGTACCAGAGTCGCTGATGGGAGGCGGGACTGGTGGTTGGGAGGCGGGAAATACTGCTGGGCAGACTTATATGGTCTGTGCCCTGAAAAGGACAGGTACAAATTCAAGGTAAGGTATACACATATGAGTTTGTCTTGGGCAGACTGGATGGACCATGCAGGTCTTTTTCTGCCGTCATCTACTATGTTACTATGTTACTGGGCAGACTGGATGGACCATTCAGATTTTTATCTGCTGTCACTTACTATGTTATTATTAATCCTCTCTGATCCCAGGCTGATGCACAGATCTCAGCTCTGACATAGGCACGAGCATCAGATGTCACCTGACCTACTGGCACATGCATGTGTTGACCTTTTAGCACACAGTGCCAGTGAATCAGAGACAAGTCTTACATGTATGCACCAGTGTTTCAACTTCCAACTTCCATTCCTTCCTTGCCTGCTTTTGCTGCATTTCGAACCCAGAGATAGACAGAGAACCAACCAGAATTTTTTTTAAATGTACCTTTAAATTCTTGCGGGACTGGGTAGGGACAGGTTAAATTCTTGCGGGGATGGTTGGGGACAGGTAATATTCCAGCGGGGACAAGTGGGGATGGATAAGATTCCAGTGGGGAAGGGCGGAGACGGGTAAGATTTCTGTCCCCGTGCAACTCTCTAATTCAAAGGTTACAATTCTGTTTCAAAATAAAGAAGGGGAAGGGCATAGGACATTATTAATGGACAACTTAAGATATCAAAGGAGGGAAGGGATGGCAAAGACAAGACTCAGACAAGGTTGGTAGCTGGTTAAACCTAAATGCACCGTTGATGTAGTTTCATAATCTGGTTCTTCTATTTGAGCTGGAGGTCTGTAGAGTATCTCCAGTGTGGATCGAGGTGACTTCTCTTCTTTTCAAGACAATCCACAACACTTCTTCTTTCCCCCCAACCTCTTGCATTTCAGCTGCTTTAATAATATATTTGACATATAGAGCTACTTCGTCCCCTTTTTTTCACCTTTTCTACCTCTCCTAAACAGATTATGGCCAGGTATGGCTTTATCCCCAATACTTTTACACAGTAAAAGAGTGTTAAAAATTGACTCCATGAGAGGTTTATGGTTAAATGTAAACAACGTTATAATTTATACTCACTTTCTAAACTCTCATGGATGAATATTGTATACTTTAGGAAAGCAGGTTTTGTAGATTGATCTAAAATTACTTACTCTTGGAACATAGACTCCCCAGCCACAATGTAAATGAGTTGTTAACATACCACTTTGATGTTACAATAATTGAAAATCACCAGCAGACTTGATGTGTAGTAAGTGCAATGACTTGCTATTTGGGGAAAATGTAGTATGCATGTTGCAAGGTTCCTTGCTCATTCATGCTGTAAATCAACAAAGATCAGTGAAGTGAATAGAAGAATGAAAAGCTGATAGAAAGTGACACAGGCTTTCAGATGATCTGGGATGGCTGCATTCATTTTCCTTGGCTTGCTAGTACCACAGTTTCCAGTTAGATATGAGCACTGCAGAGAGTGACCATGTTAAGTTTATGAAATGCACATCAAAGTAACAATGTTTGCAGTTATAATTAATTAAAGGGTCCTTTTACCAAGCTGCAATAAATGGACCACTGCAATGGCATCAGCATGCTGAGGCCCTTTTTTACCACAGCGGGTAAAAGGATATTTTTTTAACGGAAATGGTTGTGCGGTAAGTTAAGCACTTGCCATGCAGCCATTTCCTGGGGGAGTCCTTAACACCTCTTATTTTGGAGGTGGTAAGGGCTCCTGCGCTAACCCGATGCTAAAATAAATACAAATTATTTCTTGAGCACCAGAAATGGTGCATGGCACATACCAGCACTATTGCCAGGCTCCTGTGGTACCCTACCGCAGCTTTGTAAAAGGGCCTCTAAATTGGGTAAATATATTGCTCTGCCAACAGGTTGGAATCAGAAACAAGGCAAGGGAGTGAACTGGGGAAGGGAGAAAGCAAGAATTGAATAGGCATGTAAGGGGTAAAGGGATTGTGTGCATGTGTAAAAAGGAGAATTGATAGGGGGAAAAGAGCAGGAGTAAAAAAAAAACAACCTACAGATTTAGTTAATCTGATAGCAGAAATGACCAAGAACTGAACTGAAGATAGAGGGGTAACAAACAGAATACAAGGGATTGAGCTGGCAAGTGAAAGGAAGTACTAGGAATGAATCCATCAAAAAAGGGAAGGCATGAAAAAAATGAGGTATTGGACTGGACAAAGGAAGGAGAAATGGGGAAGGGGAAGGAGAGGGATAAATTGCACAAAAAGTGATCAAGAGTGAGATGATGAAATAAAGGAGATGAATTCATGGGGAAGGTGGGAGAGCTGGAGGCTAGGTGGGACTGGAAAAATAAGATAGGAATGTGGAACTGGAAAAAGGAGTGAAAAGGGAGATAGATTAGAGGTGAAAAAGAACAGAAAATGAGCAGCTGGATGGGGTGTTTGGCAAAGATAGGAGGAATGAGAGGACATAATATCAAGGTGTGAGAAGGCTTAGGATGAGCAATTGAATAAGAAAATGAATGCATTTAATTTACAGTGAAGTAAAATATAAATAGTTAATAGGAGGATGTAATAGGGGATTGAAGGTATATTAAAAATTGATTTAAAAGGGATACAGGAGCAGTTGTTTGGATGGAAGTTTTGGAGATTGGGGTCTGGAAGCAAATTGATTGGTTAAGCAGAATTTCAGGGGCGGGGCTTGGTGAGCCTGAGGGATGCTAAAAAAAATTGGTGGGCTTTGTTGTGAGGAATTTTGAGGGTGGTGGGTGGCAGGGAGGAAGTTCATGCTATTTGAAGTTTAATTAATTTGTTATTGAATCTTGCTTACCTGGAATTCAGTAGCAGCAGGGCTTTTTTTGAGGGGGTACTCGGGGGTACTGAGTACCGGCACCTTTTCCAGTGTCTGCTAAAATTGACCCATGGACCACAACTTTTAATGAACGAGCTCAGGCTCAACACACCAATTCTGTCTTGTCATAGATTCTGTGACTGGTTGCAAGGGGCCTGGCTATTGTGGGGTGAGTCCCTCAGTGATCACCCCACCCCTGAAGGGTGGCCTGGCATTTGAGTACTGGCACCTTTTTTGCTAGAAAAATTACACTGAGTAGCAGTGTCAATGAGGCAGATCCATGTGTGTCTGGAGAGAAGTCTGGAGTTTTGTGCCAGGAGGGGGAATGTTTTTAGCACTTAACTGTTGTTATTCCAGTTTCCTATGAGCTGCAGTAAGGGAGAGCTATGTTTATTCTATTAGTATTCTGGTCCTTCAGTTAAGGGTTGTATAACTTAGCACCTGTTTGGTTTATTTTCTAAGGGGTCCTTTTACTAAGGTGCACCAAAAGATAGACATGTGTATTGGACACGAGCAGGTTCATTTTTCAGTGCACTTGCAAAAAAAGGCATTTTGGGGGGGAGGGGGCGAAAATGGACGCGTGTCAAAATGAAAATTGGCGCATGCCCATTTTGGGCCTGAAACCTTACTGCCACCCATTGGCTTAGCGGTAAGGTCTCACGTGTTACCTAGGTGGTAATCGTCAGCATGCGTACACTGCCAATTACCGCCTGGTTAGCACCACGCAGTAGAAAATAAAAAATATTTTTGGACTCGCATATCGGACGTATGTAAAAAATGGAATTACCGCCCGGGGCTCGTGGTAGCCAGGCAGTAGTTCCAAATTGATGCGCATTGGATGCATGTAGGCACCTATGCACTGTAGTAAAAGGGCCCCTTAGTTTCCTTAAGCACCAGTTAGAATTAATTCAGGCATCTAAGTGAAGGATTGGCACCTAAAAAGTGCAGCTGTAGTGGTGGTGGCAAGTCTGCTACAGTATGGGGGGGGGGGCACAAAGGCAGAGAAGGGAGTTGGGTATCAGCAAGGACAGCCATTTCAGCAGTACTGCAGAGGGAGCCTGTAGGAAGAAAAAAGCAGGCTAAAAAAGTACAGGTCATTGGGCAGCTGTCTCGGGGACTGAACTGAATGCTCATCAGCAAGGGAGTGATAACCGAATTGCACAAGTGCTGGAGCTGCTACAGTCTGGGAAATCCAATGTGATACCTCCAGCTGCTATTTTCCCTGGAACTTCGGGTGAGTTGAATGAACCTGTGGATGCACGAGTTAGGTTGTGGGGCAGTAGAAGAAGTTAGAGAACAAGGGCATAATGTTTCAAGGGTTGGGCAAAATGGTGGCAAATCATTAAAAAATGTTTAAGGGATAAGACATTTCTGAGACAATTACAACATGTGGTTAAGCACTTGCATAAAGAAAAGAAGGAGGAGAAGCAGGGTGAAGGTGACATGGGAGTCTTCAGATTATGAGAAATACCCCTGACATCTTTATACAAGGTTTGAGGGAATTTATTGCATCCATGTTTCAGTTAGGACTACTCCCAAAGAAGTGTGAGATTATATTAATATCTATCCCAAAAGCAGGAAGATCACTAAGGATGTTATTTCCGATTATAGACCTGTGGACTCCATCCCTTTGCTACTAAAGGTGATGGAGAGCATAGTTGCTAAACAACTTATGGAGTACTTGTTGTTAATCTGTTCATGAGCCCTTGTGCCTAGGCCGAGGCTTAGGGAGGATCTTGGCCAAGGCCTAGGGTAGACCAAACAGGCGCTATGCAATACCACTGCCACAAAGCCCCACACACTCAGGACACTCAACTAGCACCAGCAGAAAAGGGCATTAGACCACTCAGGCAGGCCTCAAGGCCGAACGGGAACCCATTTGTACGATCTTACCTGAGGAAGGTTGCAGGCAGAGAACCCAAGCAGGTGTCCAGTCCAAGATACAGTCCAAAACAAGCGGCAACCCCAGAGAGGTACCAAGACAAGTCACCCGGACAGGCGGCAAACAGGAACAGAAGGGAAGTCCAGGCCAAAATCCACTAGACAGGCAGCAAGCAAAGGCAAAGTCCAGGTCCAAGCGAAGTTCAAAAGGGAGGCAGCAAGCAAATACAAAGTCCAGGTCCAAGCAAAGATTCAAAGGCAGGCGGCAAGCAAAGCAAAGTCCAAGCCCAAGCAAAAGGTTCAAGGGCAGGCGGCAAGCAAAGTAAAGTCCAGGTCCAAGCAAAGGTTCAAAGGCAGGCGGCAAGCAAAGCAATAGTCCAGGTCCAAGCAAAGGTTCAAAGGCAGGCGGCAAGCAAAGCAGTCGTCCAGGTCCAGGCAAAGGTTCAAAGGCAAAATGTAGAGGATAGACAGAGTCTCCCAAGCACCAGCACTTCTACAAATAAGAAGCCGAAGCAACTCAGTGGGAAAAGGCTGCTCCATAAATAGCCCCCTCAATCAGGGAACGGACATCCGAGTCAGGAGCCACTGAGATAGAAATCAGCTGGCTGGGAAGCTAGGTAATAGGCCCATAAGAAGAGGAGGCGGAGTCCAGACCCAAGAGACCAATCCGGCATCAGGGGCATGGTCAGAGTTCCCGAGCCCCGCGCCTGGAAAAGAGGAACATCCTGGAACGCCGGCGTGCCCAACATGGCCGATGCTCCCAGCAGCAATGGAGCAAGATCTGCCGGCGCCGCCCCGATGGCCGGCGAAACAGGCCAGAAGCAGAGCAGGACCGCGAACGCGGACCCAGCAGGCTGCCTGACGCTCCTCGCTATGGAGGCAGGACCGGAGAGCGGGAGCGTGCTGCAGGTGAGGGGTATGACACATGGGAACTACAGGTGAGATCCTGACTTGGTTTGAGGGTTTTCCTATGTCACAGAACATTTATTTATATAGATATAAAACATATAGAGTGAAGATGTTGGGCAATTTATCTGCGGTGTGGACTCCAGAATGTGGAGTACCACAAGGTTCTCTCATTTCTCCACTGCTATTTAATATACTAATGGCACCATTGGGTCACATACTGGAACTTAATAGATTTAAGGTATACTTCTACACAGACGATGTCACTATCTGTATCCCATTCACAAATAACATCTTGATTGTGTTGGATGACATTAAGCGTGCATTAGATCTAATGGAATCCTGGGCTACAGTCTTTAAGTTGAAGTTAAACAGGGATAAGACAAAAGTTTTAGCGATTTCCAACCCATTCTAGTCCATTTCAAGAAATACTTTTTGTAATGATCAAAGAGAATATCAATTAATAATATCCAAGTTTTGGGAATAATCCTTGACCAGCATTAGCCATTTGAAGCTCAAACATATGTACTTATATCAAAAGTATTTTAATTGCTCTGGAAATTACGTAAAGTAAGGTCTTATTTCTCAAAACTAGCATTTCTTACTGTGGTCCAGAGTTTAGTAATGTATCAAATGGTCTATTGCAACATTGTATACACAGGATGCAGAGACAATGTCTTCAAAAAGTTACAGACTACACAGAACAGTGCTACACGTTTGATTTGTTGAGCAGCCCTTTATGATCGTGCTACGATTACTGTACTGGCTGCCACTTTGAGCCAGGGTTATTTTAAAGGCCTTACATTTGTTTATCAAATTCTTTGTGGATTGTCCCCAAGTTACATGATGTCTTTAATAGAGTTACCAATGTGCAATGCTTTAGGGCAGGCATGGGACTACCATATCCTTCATCTGCCAAGTTGTAAAGACCTAGTATATAAGTCAATGCATGATGCTGGTTTTCAATATAATGCAACTAAATGGTGGAATGCTTTACCTAAAGACATTCGATGTGTGAGGTTTTACGAGAGATTTCAAACTAAATTGAAACCTTTTTTGTTCCAGAAACAACTATGACTGGATAGAAGCTAGTGATAATAATTATGTTTTCATTAGTGACGTGGAGGGGCATAATCGAACGGGGCCGGCCATCTATAAGGGCGGCCATCTTCAAGGTCGGCCTCGTAAAGCGGCGTCCCGACCGTATTATCGAAACAAGATAGCCGGCCATCTTTCGTTTCGATAATACGGTCGGGGCTGGCCAAATCTCAGCATTTTGGCCGGCTTTAGAGATGGCCGGCAATGGTTTCCGCCGATAATAGAAACTAATGCCAGTGATCTCAAACTCTGCCAAATGCAAGGTATTTGGCCATGGGAGGAACCAGCATTTGTAGTACACTAGTCCCCATGACATGCCGGAACACCAACCGGGCACCCTAGGGGGCACTGCAGTGGACTTCAAAAATTGGTCCAAGGTGCATAGCTCCCTTACCTTGGGTGCTGAGCCCCCCATACCCCCCCCCCCCAAATCCCACTCTCCACAACTGTACACCACTACCATAGCCCTAAGGGGTGAAGGGGGCACCTACATGTGGGTACAGTGGGTTTTGGGGGGTTTTGGAGGGCTCCCATTTATCACCACAAGTGTAGCAGGTAGGGGGGGGGGGTGGGCCTGGGTCCACTTGCCTGAAGTGCACTGCACCCAGTAAAAACTACTCCATGGACTTGCATACTGCTGTCAGGGAGCTGGGTATGACATTTGAGGCTGGCATAGAGGCTGGCAAAAAAAATGACTCTCAGTTAAAAATGGCACAGGCTGCATTAGCAGCTGTGACCAAGGATAATTTGATGTTACATATGAAGATGGAGGCTCTTGAGAATACTTCCAGAGTTTATAATCTTAGAATTTTACATTTTTCAGTTACTCATTATCTAGCTCCAAGAGTATTATTAAAGATGTATTAAAGGGATGTTTTACAACTCCCTAATTATGAGTTTTACCTAGTTTGTAATTTGTATTATTTACCTAGAGGAGAGAGGGAAATAAGAGAGGAAGGTGGCAACAACGTAATTAATTCACCTGACAGTTTACATGTTTCTCATTTTCTTGAATCATCTTAAGGTGTTATTAGTAAATGTGTGTCACGGACCAGGGAGGGTGAGCCATGGGTTGCAGCCGAGTTTATGTTGCCTAACTAACTTAGAGGCTAGGTAGGCCTGAATGGCAGCAAGGGAGTCACATCCAGGCTTGGGACAGGCTAGCCTAGTCTAGAGATCCACCAGGAGAGTACGCAAAGTCTGTAGAATGACTAGGAGTAGGAAATACTGTAATGGAGGTCAACAGCAGGTGGGCAGGACTGGATGCCAACAATGGTACTGAAGAGGCCCAAGAAAGTCCAAATAACATTGCCAGGGTAGGGAGCCAGGAAAGTCCAAACAATACCGAGGTCAGGGCTGGCTGCAAACAAGGTATGGTCAGGCAAACAGGAATCAGGACAGGTGGTAGTCCAGAGGAGAGAAGGAGACAAGCCGAGGTCAAAACCAAGAAGTCAATCCAAGGTAGGGAGCAGAAGCAAAGGCAGGCTGGCTGGAGACATGGACTGGAACAAGAGCAGGCTGGATGGAGGCACAGACTGGAACAAGGGGATCAAGGCAAGGGCAGGAACAGTGAACAAGAACCAAGTGAAGCAACTGACAGCAGGCAAAAGCTAGGAGACCTGTTGCAAAGGCAGTTCAGAAGAGTCTCAAGATCCCTTATGAAGGACTCTGCTCATGATACCATCATCGGGCATCTCCCGTGCTAGTCCTTTAAATTCAGGCCTGCAGCCACACATACCTAGGAGGGCTGGCATGAGCCAACATCAGAGAAACCCAAGAGGGAGCAGCCCGCCTGAACAACAGAGCATCCAGGAGCGCCGGGGCAGCAGTGTCAGTTGTACACCACACCAGAGGAGCAGCCCAAAGTCTCAAGGAAAGCCACAGAGCCCAACATTGATGCCCCGCAATAGTGGCAGGTGAGTGGAGCACGGGGCATGGCTGCGGCCATGACAATGTGCGACTCTGTTAGTTACTTTCCAAACAGAAGAGTAGAAGCTTGCCATCTTAAAGGCTTATTTTTCTAAAAAGAATTTGTTGTTTTGTGGATGGGTGGTATTTCCTTTTCCTGATGTCTCTACACCTACCCAGCTTTGTAGGAAAGCTTTTCTTCAATTAAAGTCAAAAGTGGTAGCAATAGGTGCATCATTCTTTTTGAAATTTCCATGTAAGTGTTTGATTGATTATGAGAATAATAGATGTGTGTTTTTGGATCCTTTGCAGCTTGAGAATTTCCTTGCTGGGTAACCAGCAAAGGAAAAATCAGACTGGAATTGATTTTTCTTTGTTTTCTTTAGCTTTTGAGGAAAGATAAAAAGTTCAGAGATGTATATTGCCTTATTCAAACCCTTTGCTTTGTTTTTTTTCTTTTGTTTAGGATTTTAGGACTCCAGCGATGCTGTAAGGTATTTCCTGTGATGTGGACTTGAATTTAAGTAGTGTATTGATTGGATGTGTAAGAAGGATTTTTTTGTATCCTTTGTCTTTTGCCTGTAAATTGAATAAATTCTTAATAACAACAACAAAAAAAAATTAATGGGCTTTAATGACCATGCTAGTTCATTTTTAGTGCACACAGTAATGAGTGGATATGATCGAGGGATATGCTGCAGGTGACTAAAGTGCACCTGCCAATTAATGAGCATTTAGTGTTCCTTTTTCCATCATGTAAAGGTACTAAGTACAGCAGATACATTCAGGATCTTACTATTATTATTTATTGCATTTGTACCCCATATTTTCCCACCTTTTTACAGGCTCAATGTGGCTTACAGAGTATTGTTATGATAAAGTCGTTACATGATTGTGCAGTTGAGTTATGGAATTCTTTACCTTTAGTGGTTTGTCAAAGTCCAACCTATATTGTCTTTAGAAAACGAGTTAAGACCTGGTATTTTGAGAAATTTTTGATGTTACTTTGGTATGCATGTTATTATATTTTTGTAACCTGCTCTGAACCTGGAAGGGGATTCTGTGGGATATAAAACTCTAGTAGCATAGCTTTAACTTCTATCTCTTTCTTGCCATTTGAAGTGAGACCTTTTCAATTGGCTTATTTGTTGGCGTTTTTTTGGTGCTTTCAGGGTGAATGAGTTGTTGCTCCATCCAAGAAAGAAACAGGTCATATAGGCATATTACTGAGTGATGTATCTAGATTGTAAGCTCTCTGAGCAGGGACTGTCTTTTGTGTATGGTGTACAGTGCTGCATATGCCTTGTAGCGCTATAGAAATGATAAATAGTAGTAGTAGTAGATGTAATAAATGAACAGAACCCACTTTGACTACTTATAAGGCGTTCAAAAACGGATCACTTGGGTGATGGTACTTGGATCTTGTTGCAGACGTCTTCTTAATTGTTGACCTGTCCAGTGACTTTAGATGAATTATATATGCAAATATGACCTGTTGGTGGATTGTATTGCTTGGTTCACAGTGACAACTAACCTCTTGTTTTTAATTTGCAGGAGTACTTAAAACTACTTTGGCTCATATAGCTCTCAACAGCTCATTGTTCATGACTCATTCATTTAGAATTGGGGTGGCATGTTTTGCAACTGCTAAGGGAGGGAGTCTGGCTTTAATCTATCATGGATTATATTTCGACTTATATTTCACCAGTATCACTATGCTCAGAGCAGCTCTCTTTCTGCATAGAATTCAAACTCTTTTTATTGACTTACAAGTGCATTCACTCTTCATCTCCTCAGTACCTCTCCACTCTTATCTCTCCCTACATGCCTCCCTGGGAACTCCATTTATCTTTTAGAGACAGAGCGGGCATTCTACAGGGCACATGAAAAAGACAGAGAAGAAGGGGAGAGGAGAGGAAAGGAACAGAAATTAGATTGGGAGACATTGCAGTGTGACCTTCATGAGTAAGGTGAGAGCTGATTTGGAGGACCAGGAGTGGGATTGATATCCCCAGCAAAGAGCAAGAGAAGGAGCAAGAGAGTATGGAGAAGAGTAGGAAAGTAATGACGACAATGACAATGATGAGATGCACTCAGACAGAATGGAGATAGTTGAATAAAAGGAAGAAAATGTTGAAGCTTGAGAGCTGAGAAGAAGGGAGAAAACAAAAGGAATGGTGAGGTGATGAAAATAGAAGGTGAGCAATGTGGTCCTGAGATATACAGTGGTATCAGCTGGAGAAACAGATTGGAAAGGGACAGTACCAAGAAAAGAAATTGTAGTGGAGTAATTGAGAATAGCAGAAAGAAAAAAAATCTGTACAGATAAAATGCAACTGAGAATGCTGTTCATACTTCTCAATTGTATAATTGTACCTCTTGTACTGTAGCCTTATTACAGATTTATTGTAAGCCACTTTGAGCCTGCAATCAGTGGGAAAATGTGGGATATAAATGTAATAATAAATAATAAATATGCAATTTTGTCACCTTCACTGTGTTTTCTATTTGTTTGTGTGAGGTTTGTTCGTCTGTGGATTTGTCTGTCTAATAAAACTATAAGCATATTTGTCACATCATTTGATGATCCCTTCCTCTAGTTGTGAAATAAATGAGAAGGTTCCAGAATAGACTGCTTAACATCTCTTTCCAAATCAGACAACCTATGGACAAAAAAATTCAATTGCAACTTGAGATCAATTCAGATTATCTAGGCCTCAGCAGTTATCCATCCTTCTTTCTTATCGTGGAGGAACTCTTCTTGCTTGTCCCATTCCTTTTGAGCTCTTTATAGCATAGATCCAAGCCAAATAGACAATTAATTGTAGGAGATCCAGTGTTGGAGAAATACTTCCTTCAACGGAAGCTACTGTTGTTGTTCTTTTCTTTCCTTCATGCTGACACTTTCTTCTTCCCTTCACTAAGTTCACTTTTGAAGAGGCACTTTTTCATAAAGTCATACAAGCAGTACATATTTTGGTACAATATTTAATGTCTTCTCAGTGAGAAGCCCTGGAGCTACACCAGTCATCTGCATTTGCCAGGAGGTCTGCTTCCCAACACTGAACCTGAGCCCCTGAGGTCTCTCCTTATTCACCATATTATGGCCTCTGGAAACAGCTACCATTCAACCTCAAAATCAATGAGCAGTACTTTAAACCCCCTGGTGGTGGAGCAAGATATTACACTTTAGGAAAAATTATGTTAAGATGTATCACGGTTGTTTCCCCAAAATAACTTCCATGCCATGCCGGGGAATTTAACATTGAATTGGTTTATTTTAACATTAGTGCCACTATAACTTCCAAATAGCTCTTCCCTTCTCAGCCTGAGGACCTGAGTGGATAAAAATCCTAATTTGCTTCAAGGGATTAACTACTTCAAAGAAATGAAGTGAATTACTTCACCAGATTAACCAGGTATTTCCTCAATTAGATTTTGACAACCTTGGAATCTTTTACAGCTCAAAGTTTTAACCAGAAGCCCTTTTAAAATATACATGAAGAATCAGTTTTTGTTTCCCTTAAATATTTTACATCCAGTGTCCAAGATCAGTAAAGTCAGTACTGTAGTATAAGCAAATAATAACTGTCTATTTCTCTTCATGTTTCCTCAGGGACACTTCCCATACACACAACTATGAGCCAAAATCTCCACAGGACTCAGATTATTAACTGTCCTCTCACCTTCATTCCTCCACACAATTCTTCTTTTAATTTCCCTAAAATACCTCTTTTTAGATTTGGCCAGACAGAAATAAACTCACACACATCTGCTTTCCATTTACATTCCCTCCCAACTGTCAGCTGTGGCTATTTAGAATTGTTTAGCTCTTCCCTTAGCATAAGCTGCAAATGTATGATGCACGCACAATCTCATACCCAAGCACTCGCACACAGTCCCATGGAACCTTGTCAGGGTGTCCTTGCCTGCACGCCTCTCTGTGTGCTTGGTCCTGCATTATCTGCTGCACAGCTCTGTATTTGATTAGCTGGTGAACATCTGAGTTTGGGGTCCAGGGCCTCCAACCAAGCCCTCAATCAAGCCTCTCTTTTCTCCTCCATAGCCTGACATCTTGTGCACATGCTCATGCGCATGAACCACTTCTGGATTCACAGGGCCTGCTACCCTCAGGATTGCTTGCAGACCCAAAATACTGCCTCGACTCACATCCCATGTTCTGGGCCTGCGGGTATTAACTACACCTACCTCTTCCACCAGCAAATGTGAAACCTCCCATTCAGCTGTACGCCAGCGCTGGCCGGTACACATTTTTATAATTTTTTAACCCCCCGATTACACTACAGAAAATCAGATGCATAGACATACAAATTGCGTACAGTATATTTAAGCATCTCAATTCAGCTATCAAACAGTATTTTGGACTGAAATGTACATGTAGTTGTTTGCATAATTGTTGTTTAATTTTTACATTGTTCTCATACCAGAGATCGTCACTTTTAAATTTCCATGCAAGTGTATTATTCAGTGCACCAGCTCTTTGAAGACATAGGGTTTTTAGCTCTTACCTGGTGGGTAACCTGAAATTAAGTTTTATTCCCTTTAAAAGCTAGATCCCCCTGGGTTAGGATTAAATTTTGGACGAGCTGCAGATTCGGAAAACTCTTTGTTTCAGTAAGATCATAGAAATTGCGCCATATGGATTTAGTCTATTTTTTATGAATGTGCATGGAGCTGAGAGGGTCTGAGTAAAGGAAATTACTCCACCAGTGTTTGCAAAGCTGCTGTGAATGATAATGCGACTGAAACAGAAGAAAAACATGATTCTTTAAAAAGTAAGTCTCTCATTCAGAGCATACATTTGTCCCCCCTCTTGTTTACAGACAAAGACTGAATAATATCTTAAACAACAGTGAACATTTCATATTCTCTGTGCTACATGATAACTCCTGCTTGGGTTCCATCTGATATCTTTTGAAATCATAGACTGCATTACACATCTGATTCTCCTGCTGTTACAGTGTGCATAAATGACTAACCGCTGTATATTGACGGTGAAGCAGCAGCAGCAGCAATCATTATGATTATGAGTAAAGAGAAAGTGAGAGTCTGCAAGAATATCCTTTGTCTTTATGTATTTTTGTAGAAGACCCATCTTTTCTGACTTCTGAGTCACAAACAGCAAAACTGTGCAAAGATATCTGGGAGTGGGGGTAGGGAAGTTGTTGGTAATGGAAACTTGCCATGTTTTCTCTTTACTAGTAAGGTCATGGAATAATGGGAAAATTAACCCATCGATGCCTGACAGTATGTTTAGTCCTCACAAATTTACAGAGATATTTAAAGAATGTACCAGAGCAAATTAACTCTAGAAAGCTAAGAAATAGTGGGCCCAATATTCAGGCTGCGGCAGTAAGTGGTTTGTAATTCCTCACAGCTGCGGGCTGAATTAACCCTGGATGTTCAATGTTGGGGGGGGGGGGGCATGTCTGGGCTCTGGCATTGAATACCTGGGTTAGTGAGGCAACCCAGAAGTTAACTGGGTACCAGCCAATATTCAGACTGGTGCCTAGTTAACTTAGTTGTCCTAACTTTATTCGCTTACATAGCCAGTTAGTGGACTGAATATCGCCATTAACTGGTTAAATAGTAGCTGCACCCAAACTCTGGTTAGGGATTGGCTAATTAGAGCTGATATTCAGTGGCAATACTCAGTTAAGTTTCTATGAATATCAGTAACTGGCCAGCTCAGTGGAGTTTAACCAGGCAGGGGGGTGGGAGGGAGAGAGAGGGATCCTGGAAGAAGGGAATCTTGATATTTGGGTGGGGGGGATCCTTGGGGGATTCATGCTCTTCCAGAAGGATGGGAGGGAGGGGGATTAGAAAGGAGGTCGGGATGTTCTGGGGTGGGGGGGGATGACAGGGTGGGAGAGGGGACTGGCATACCAGGTCAAGACCCAGAAGCTATGCGGGTGCCAGGACTTGCGTAGCTAAACGACCAAAGTTAGGACTGCTATTTATGCAGTCCTATTTGGTTGTTTATTTATTTAAAAAATGTATATACCACTTAGAACTAAGTGGCTTCCATAAAAAAATTTGTAATAAAATAAACCAAACAAACATATACACAATCTATATATATAAAAGGCAACCCCAACGTTCTATGAAGCCTCCAGCCGGAAGTGTGAAGCGCCAGAGATATCCGGTTTCCCCATGAGTGAAGGAAAACAGCACAGCACGAAATCCCTCTCTCTGTAACAGTGAAGGACTCAGAGGGGGGAGGAGAGAGATGCCCTCACTCTCTGTAACAGAAACACAGCACAGCAGGAAACTTAACACTGAAGGACTGGACTCGGAGGGGGGAGGGAGAGAGGGCAGAGGGCAGGGACACTCCCACATGCACACTCTGAAGAAAATCTTGCTAGCCCCCCCGTTTCATTTGCATCAGAAACGGGGCTTTTTTACTAGTATTAAATAAACAGCAATAACCTTATGTGATCACTCCACAGCCAAATGAAAACAAATCCATGTGCAATCAGAAAAATACACTCGCAAACAATTGTGTCTTCAGAAGTGTTTTAAACTGTATAAAGCTACTACAGTGGCGAAGCTGACCAGAAAGTGCATTCCATAGGGAGATGCCAGCTGGAACAAAGGCTAAAGATTGTGTATCCACATGGCATCAGCACTGAATACTGCTGGCACCCATTTAGCAGCCAGCAACTCCCCAGCTCCACATAGGAACAGCCCTATCTGGCCCACTTACAAAATGCCAAACAAAAAAACAGCAACACTGTTTTTTTGTTTGGACTTTAGTTTGTACTTCGTTCCCTCTCTTTTGTTATACCCACTTACAAAATGGCCAGTCAGAGCCACTGTTCAGTGGCACTGCCCAGTTAAGTACTGCTGAATATCAGCACAATTTAAGTGGGCTGGAGCCTCTCCTGTCTGCTTAAATGCTTTTGAATATTGACCAGATAATGTTTAATAGAAATAAAGTAACTCCAGTATCATGTAGGATAGCTGTACATTCATACCAAGAAAAGGATAGCAATATTCAAAAACAGAGAAAAAAAAAGGGGGGGGGGGGAATTAGATTAGAATAGACAGGAACTCAAATTGCTCCAAGGTTTCTGAGTCAAGTTCTTCAAGGGTCAGGCAAAAAAAAAAATGGTTTTAGTGCTACAGTAAAAGCCTTAAGTGATTGCTCTGCATGCAGAGCTTGGGGGGAAGAACCAAATGATGGTCATTAAGGGATCTAAGAGACCTAGATAGAGTATAAGAAAAAACTCCTGAGGCCATGTAACTTGGTGAACTTTGTTGCAAGGCTCTGAAGGTTAACACCAGTTGTATAAATTGGAAATAAAAATAATGAGCAGGCAATGCATATGTAAGAGGGAGCAAGCAAGATCATATTGTAGGGATTCTACAAGAACTGAGATGCCATATTTTGTAGGGTTTGTAAATGTTTTAAACAATAATTAGCATAGATTATATTGCAGTAATCCAGTTTGGAGAGTAATAGTGCGTGGATCAGAGTTTCGTAGTGTCAGCATTTAAATAACTGTGCACAGTGTGTAGCTGCCATATTGCAAAAAACCCTGAGTGGATGGCATAAGAAATCTATTCTGTAACATTGAGTTCTGAGTTTATAAAGAACCTAATATATTTAAAAGACAGGACAGGGCAAGTATAAGAATTAAACAAACAAAAAAGGATATAGATGGAGAATCCAAGGACCCAGTAATCCAACATACCATTGTTTGAAACATAGTAAAATGTAGGCAGAAAAAGACCATAGGACCTATCCAGTCTGCCTATCCATTCCATCTACTCTCCCTAGTACTCCCTTAGAGATCCTATGCACTTCTCCCAAGTTCTCTTGAATTCAGATATTGCTTTTGTTTCCACCACTTCCACCGGGAGGAGATTCCATGAATTCACCACCCTTTCCGTGAAGAAGTATTTCCTCAGGTTACTTCTGAATCTATCACCCTTCACCATCCTATGTCCCCTTGTTCCAGAGCTTCTTTTCAATTGAAAAAGACTTGCCTCCTGTACATTTATGCCGCATACGTATTTTAATATCTCTATTATATCCCCCCTCTTCTGCTTCCAAAAAATACATATTGAGATCTTTAAATCTGTCCCTGTATGCTTTATGATGAAGACCACTGGCCGTTTTAGTAGACACCCTCTGGACTGACTCCATTCTGCTTATATCCTTTTGAAGGTGCAGTCTCTAGAATTGTATACAATATTCTAAACGAGTTCTCACCAGAGTCTTATACAGTCCTTCCTCATTATCCACACCATAAGGGGTGTCTACCCTATTGCACATTTTGGTATCATCCACAAATATGCAAACATTACCAGAAAGCTCTTCAGCAATATTGCTTATAAAAATGCTAAAAAGAACCAGCTCAAGAGCCGAACCTTGTGGTACACCACTGGTAACATCCTTTTCCTCAGAATGAGCTCCATTTATCATTTGTTGCCTTCCACTCAACCAGTTTCTAACCCAGTCAGTAATGTTAGGACCCATATCGAGGGCATTCCGTTTATTTATTAGTTGTCAATGTGGAACAGTGTCAAAGGCATTGCTAAAATCTAAATGCACCACATCTAGTGCTTTCCCTCAATCCAGCTCTCTGGCCAACCAGTCAAAGAAATTCATCAGATTTGTCTGACAAGACATTCCTCTAGTGAAACCATGTTGCCTTGGGTCCTTTAATCCATTGCATTCCAAAAACTTTACTATTCTGTGTTTTAAAAGTTCTTCCATTAATTTACTTACCACAGAAGTCAGACATACTGGCCTGTAGTTCCCAACCTCTTCCTTACTTCCACTTTTGTGGAGAGAGACCACATCTGCTCTTCTCAGTCCTCTGGTACCACTCCCAACTCTAGAGAAGCATTGAAAAGGTCAGTCAGTGGAGCCTAGAATTTCTCTAAGTTCATTTAGTACCCTTAGATTTATGCAATCCAGCCCCATCACCTTGTCCACCATTAGTTTAGCCAGCTCCTCAAGAACACAGTCCTCTGAAAATCACTCAGGGGTTACCATCCCTCTATTTCTATTTGTCTTCTGTGGTCCTGCTTCCAGCCCTTCAGCTTTGAACACATAACAGAAACATTTGTTAAGCAATTCTGCCTTATCTTTATCAGCTTCTACAGATTCCTCCCCATCCCATTTGAGTCTCAAAAAGCCACTTTTGCACTTTCTCCTCTCATTAACATACCTAGCAAGTGTCTTATCCCCCCATTTTACCATATTGGCTAATTTTTCTTCCATTTGCATTTTTGCTTTCCTGACTACTTTACCATCTTCTCTTAGCTTTTCCAGATATTCTCACCTGTCATCCTCTTTCTGCGATCCCTTGTAGTTTATAATGGCTAAACTCTTACCCCCCCCCCCCGATATTCAGCGCTATTTAACTGACCAGAACAGCTGCTGACCGGTTAAATAGTGCTTATCTGGCTATCCACCAATATTCAGTGGGAGATAACCGGCTATTCTCCACTGAATATCCCCTGTTAGAAGTTAGCAGCTACCCAGTTATATGACACGATATAACTGGCTATCTGATATCTTTGGCTGGTTTCAAGATTACTGGCTGAATATCGACTTAGCTGGTTATCTTGAATGTGTCCAAAAATAAACCTGATATTCAATGCTGATCACTGGAAATGGCCTAGCACGGAGTTAGCCAGTCTAACTCCAGTGGTCTGAAAATCGGCCTCTTTTTCCTTACATTTTCAACTACTATGTTTGAGAACCAAAGCAGCTTCTTTCTCCTCTTATTTTTATTTACTTTTCTTACAAAAAAGTTTGTTGCCCTTACAATAGATCCTTTCAGTTTTTCACACTGCTTTCCAACTTCTTTAGATGTCCCTATCCAGACAGCAATTCCTTGAGGTAATTCCCCATCTGAATAAAGTTAGTTTTTTTTTTGTCTAGAACCTTCACTTTTAAATGAACCCTCTCCATATCTATCTTAATATTAAACCACACCATCTGGTGATCACTGGATGCCAGATGATGGCCTACTATAACATCAGAAACACTCTCCCCATTAGTAAGCACTAAGTGCAGTATAGTCCCATCCCACATGGATTCCATTAACAACTACTAGAATAGTTCCCCCTGTAGAGAATCCAGGATCTCCCTTCTTCTAAATGACCCTGCAAAAGGGATACCCCAATCAACATCTGGCATATTAAAATCACCTATTAGTAGTACTTCCCCTTTCACAGCTATATTTTGAATGTCTTCATTTAAATCTCTTTCCACTTCTGTATGTGAAGGAGGCCTGTATATCACAGCAATGTAAATACATTTGCTATTCTCTCTTTCCAGATTGACCCACAGTGCCTCTCCCTTACCCTGTAGGTCTTGCAATTGTGTATCTTTAATATTATCTTTAACATATAATGTCATACCCCTCCCTTTTTTCCTACCATGACTTTCCTGAACAGATTATATAGCCTGGTATAAAAATATATTCCGGGCATGGTTCTCTGTGAACTATGTCTCTGTGATCACCACTAAATTCAAATCAGCGTCTTCCATCACAGTCTCAAGATTTTAAACCTTATCTCCCATACTTTGGGCATTAGAATATACTACTTTCCAGATGTTGCTCCATTTTCCACATTTTGTAGAGGTATTTAATGCTTCACTTACTTGAGGGCTTGTATTTAACTGAGGGCTTTAATCACCCTGTCCCAGCAATTCTAGTTTAAAGCCCTCTTCAGTAGGTTAGCCAGTCTTCTGCTGAAAGCACTTCTTCCCTTCTTTGATAGATGGGCACCATCTCTGCTCAGCAGCTTTGGAAAAGCATCTCATGTTTCAGGAAGCCAAAATGCTCTTGATGGCACCATCTCTGCAGCCACATACTTATCTCCAGAACGCAAACTTCTCTGCCTTTACTCTCAACAGAGAGGTTCTATGAGAAGACCGTCTGTGCACGTCTGCTTCACCTTTTCTCTCAGAGCCATGAAGTCACTTTTGATACCTTCAGAGGGGTATGTAGCAGTATCATTTGTGCCAACATGATTGTAGCAACATTGGATAATAGTCATTAGGCTTGATGAGTCTCAGCAAGCTCTTTGTAACATCTTGAATTTTGGCACCTGGCAGACAGCACATATCCCAAGATGTCATGTTTGGTCTGCAGATGGACAGCTCTGTACCCCTCAGAAGAGAATTGCCAACCATCACTAAGTTTATGGATATTTTCTTGTAGCCAACTTGTTTCTGCTTCCAAATAGCACTGTAGAGGAGACAACTCTGGAGCCTGTAAAGTGGTAAACCAACAGAATATCACCTGCATAGAAGTAAAAACATATACCAAAGTCCTGGATGATGGTGGCTAAGGGGTTTAGGTATATGTTGAATAAGAGGGGTGAAAGAATAGAGCATTGGGGGGACAGGTGATATGAAGCAGTGGATAAGGAAAAGGATGTCACCACAAAGAGAATAATCTGTCAAAAAGGATCAAAGCAAGTGGTGAACATATTCTACTATACCAGTGTCTGATAGTCTACAGAGAAGCAGGGTATGGTTAACAAGATCAAAAGCTGAAAACAAATCCAGTGAAACAATCAGAGCTACTTGGTCAAGTAATGAGATCAGAATGGACTCCGTACTGTGTCATTGTCTAAATACTGATTAACGAGGATGAAGGGCAAAGACTTTGTCTGGTTCATTAATTGGGAGTAAACAAGTTATTCGGTTAACTTAGAACAGAAGCAGAGATTAGAAATAGGCCTATAGTTGGCGGTATTAATGATGCAAACATTCACCTTTTTGAGGATAGGATGAATAACTGATGATTTCCAACACTGTGGGACCTAAGTGATGATCTTGAGGACCAGGGAAAGCAAACCATGTCTTAAACATTACTCCAAGAAGAAGGGACTGGGTCTAGTTCATATGAAGTCAAATGTATAGAATAGAATGCTTTGGAAAAAGACCACAAAATAGGTGAGCAGAAAGCTGACCAGCAATGGATTAAGAGCCTACTTCATGAAGAAATTGGAGAGACAGAAACAGAGGTGGAAGAAGTAGAATCTTTGGTTTGAAAGGAAGTTGAAAATTGGTCTTCTGAAACTCCAGAGATATGGTTTGAGGTAGAAGAAGTGGAGGAGTGGCCTAGTGGTTAGGGTGGTGGACTTTGGTCCTGGGGAACTGAGGAACTGAATTCAATTCCCACTTCAGGTACAGGCAGCTCCTTGTGACTCTGGGCAAGTCACTTAACCCTCCATTGCCCCATGTAAGCCGCATTGAGCCTGCCATTAGTGGGAAAGGGCGGGGTACAAATGTAACAAAAAATAAATAAAAAATAAAATAAATAAAATTTAAGAAAGACTGATACAGTGTTAATTTTTTTGGCTGAAGTAGCTTGGTAAAGTCTCTGCACAAGGGGTGTTAGAAGGAGTTGCAGGATAAGCATATTGAGTCAGCTGTGAAAATAGAAAGAACATGGTATGGGCAAGATTGGTAGAGGAATTAATTTCATGTAATAAAGCTTTTGTGCTGATTTTAGATTATCTGTAAGATTTTGGGTGGATTGTACAGAGGCAGATTGATTCAGCAGTTTTCTGTTTCTTCTATTGGTAGTCTGCTGGAGTGGAAGAGTAGTCTAATGGTTAGTATAGTTGGCTGAGAACCAGGGGACTAGGCTTGATTCCCACTGCAGCTCCTTGTGACTCTGGGCAAGTCACTTAATCCTCCATTGCCCCAGGTACAAAATAAATATCTGTATAGAATATGTAAACCACTTTGATTGTAAGCACCTTGCCCTCCTTTCTTAAGAGATGTAATCCCCTGTGAAACCTTGGTTGTCTGCAAGAAGACCAGCTGGGACATGTTTATAGAATTATCCCCATAATAATAATAATAATATTATGACATTTATATCCTACATTATCCCGAAAATGTTTCGAGTTTAATGCGGCTTACAGTGTAATAAAGTAAAGCACCAATGAAATAACATTTTAAGGGGTACTTTTACAAAGGCAAGCTGAAAAATGGCTTGCGGTAGTGTAGGTGCGGGTTTTGGATACATGCCAATCCATTTTTCAGTGCGCCTGTAAAAAAGGCCTCTTTTATTGCCAAAAATGGGCGTGCAGCAAAATCAAAATTGCCACATGTCCATTTTAGGTCTGAGACCTTACCACCAGCCATTGACCTAGCAATAAAGAATCTGTGTGGTAATGACCTACTCATGTCAAATACCACTTGGCATGTGTCCATTATGTGTGTCCAAAAATAAAAAATATTTTTCAGATGTGCTTATCGGACGCGCACCAAAAATGAAAAAGCCACGCGGTAATCGGGTGGTAACTCCATTTTGGCGTGCATTGGGTGCATGTAGACACTTACACAGCTTAGTAAAAGGGGCCCTAAGTATTGAAAATGTTGAAGGATATGTAAAGGAACTGTTAATTTGTGTATAAAGGGGCATAGAGTGATCAGAACACTGGAATTGACATCAATTTAATTGTAGTCTGGACTATTGGGATGGATTTTGAAATGAGTTTGAAAGAAATGGGTTTTCAATAGTTTTCAGAATTGTAGGTAGTCAAGATGAGATCTAACAGAACTGGGAATATAGTACCAACATTTGGTTCCAATATATGAGAAATCATATATTTATTTATTTTATTTATTATTTATTTGTTGCATTTGTATCCCACATTTTCCCACCAATTTGCAGGCTCAATGTGGCTTACATTATGCCGTAGTGGCGATTGCCATTTCCGGATAGAAACTTACAGGTGATGTTGCATTAAGGCGCATACATGGTAGAGTAGAATGATGTGGGGTATCACATTGAAGTTTCTAAATGATAAAGTGAATTATAAAATTAGTTGTTTATATTGTATAATGTATTGTATAATGACTTCTATAATGTCTTCAGTTGATTGACACATACCATCATTTTACATACTTTGTTTATAATGGAAGTCAGATTTGTTTCAGACATCAAAGCAGATCTTAACTCTGATCCTAGAGGGCTGCAAACAGGTCTGGTGTTGAAATTAAGCAAAATAGGCAAATCACAAGCATAGAAACATAGAAAAAAAGGCATCATATGGTTCATCCATTTGTACTGCTATCTAAGGTCTTTCCTGATCCACTACTAAACATTTAACTAGTGCTACAAGATGTATGTGGCACTACAGAGATACATAGAAGACACAGTTTGTGGAGTTATCATTCCCTCTACCACTAAAGTTCCTAGGGGATCACTATTCAATGGTCCAGTCAGTGTTAAAGTTACCTGAATATGTTTTTCAGATATATCTAACCAGATATGAAGCAGACTTTACTGGTTAAGTCCTGTAGTTCAATATAAGTAGTTAAAGTTATCTGAATAATTCTAGGCCTGCTATTTGTGCAAACTGATTTATTTGGTTGAACTTAACCAGACAGAGCTAATTATCAATGTTGTCTGACTAAATTAAAACTGTGCCTCCAGATCTTCGTCTCTGCATAACCAGATAAATATTGTATGGTCAGATCAGCGTAGGGAGGGGTTTCAAAGAGAAAGATTTCTCTGAATCATTCCTGAAATTAGCAAGATGAATCTTTTGAGTAATAACATCTTTGTTTCAGTCCCATGCAAGCTTGAACTCTCTCTCTCTTTCTGAGTGCCTATGAGTTCCACAGGAAGTCGGAACTAGGTGTCCATCATATTTTCACTCTTTTCCAGTTTTCTTTCTTTTAAATTCATATGGATCACACTGATTCTTTACTTTTTTTCAGAATAACTAGATTACCAATTCTTGGTAGTAGTAACCAATACTTGGTAGTATTAACCAATTCATGGTAGAATAACCAATTCTTGGCAATATTTGAAGGAAAATCCAAGCCATGCTATCCTGTTCAGATAGCTCTGTGGAGTGAAATGCAACTTATGTTAATGTTTTTTAAAGGTAAGTGCTGTTTGGTTTGGCTGCACTCTTTTCAGTGTTATTTATATATGGAGAGATTTTTTTTTGTACTGTATTAACTGCTGGAGGAATATGATGAAGTGTAAGCTAAGATGGTATTTCAAAAAAAGCTGTTCCATGAGAATGTAGGTCTTTGATGTTTAAGACCTTACCCTTTACTTAACTTAGAATGAGTATTTAGAATATATAGGGGCTCATTTTCAAAACAGAAAAACATCCAAAAAGTGGCAGATAGAATTTTTTTTGCCAAAATGTCCAAATCATTATTTTTAAAACCCATTATTAAGACATTTTTTCTATGCAATTCATATGCAGTACATCCAAATCACAAGGGAGCGTGTTGGGGGTATGATTTGGGTGTTCTCAAAATGTGGGCATTTTTTCTGCCATAATGGAGCAAAGCAAAAATGTCCAGGGCTAAAAGTTAGATGTTTTGGTCTAGACCTATTTCAATAAAGACTAATGGGCTTATTTTCGAAAGAGAAGGGTGTCCATCTTTTGACACAAATCGGGAGATGGGTGTCCTTCTCCCAGGGTCGCCCAAATTGGGATAATCGAAAGCCGATTTTGGGCGCCCTCAACTGCTTTCCATTGCGGGAATGACCAAAGTTCCCGGGGGCGTGTCAGAAGCGTAGCGAAGGCGGGACTGGGGCGTGCTTAACACATGGGTATCCTTGGCCGATAATGGAAAAAAGAAGGGCATCCCTGACAAACACTTGGACGACTTTACTTGGTCCATTTTTTCTCGTGACCAAGCCTCAAAAAGGTGCCTGAACTGACCAGATGATCACCGTAGGGAATCGGGGATGACCTCCCCTTACTCCCCCAGTGGTCACTAACCCCCTCCCACCCTAAAAAAATGTTTAAAATATTTTTTGCCAGCCTCTATGCCAGCCTCAAATATCATATCCAGCTCCATGACAGCAGTATGCAGGTCCCTGGAGCAGTTTTAGTGGGTACTGCAGTGTACTTCAGGCAGGCGGACCCAGGCCCATCCCCCCACCTGTTAAACTTGTGGTGGTAAATATGAGCCCTCCAAAACTCACCACAAACCCACTGTACCCACATCTAAGTGCCCCCCTTCATCCCTAAGGGCTA
Source organism: Microcaecilia unicolor (assembly GCF_901765095.1). Taxonomy (NCBI): domain Eukaryota; kingdom Metazoa; phylum Chordata; class Amphibia; order Gymnophiona; family Siphonopidae; genus Microcaecilia; species Microcaecilia unicolor. The sequence continues at coordinate 76,619,758 of NC_044036.1, forward strand.
TGGTAGTGGTGTACAGTTGTGGGAAGTGGGTTTTGTGGGGCTCAGCACACAAGGTAAGGGAGCTATGCACCTGGGAGCTTTTTCTGAAGTCCACTGCAGTGCCCCCCTAGGGTGCCCGGTTGGTGTCCTGGCATGTGAGGGGGACCAGTGCACTATGAATGCTGGCTCCTCCCATGACCAAAGGGCTTGAATTTGGTCGTTTCTGAGATGGGCGTCCTCGGTTTCCATTATCACCGAAAATCGGGGACGACCATCTCTAGGGAAGACCATCTCTAAGGTTGACCTAAATGTGGAGATTTGGGCATCCCCGACCGTATTATCGAAACAAAAGATGGCCGCCTATCTTATTTTGATAATACGGGTTTCCCCGCCCCTTCGCGGGGACGTCCTGCGAGGAGGCCCGCAGGAAAACTTGGGTGCTCCGTTCGATTATGCCCCACATCACAAAAAGGTACACTAAATGACCATTATACCTTTGCCCCCTAAATATATAAGTTCTTTTGAATATAGATCCAATTATATTGCTGTCTTCACTGCATCCACGTAATTTCAGTGTTTTGGCAAAGGCAATCCTTCTTCCTCTGTTGGATAACTGCAATTTGTTGTATTGTAATGTCTCAGTTAAACTGCAGAAATGGTTGCATTTATTGCAAAACACAGCTATCAGATTGATTTGTAATAGAAGATGATTTGATCCAATAATCTTATTTATGAAATATCTTTATTGGTTGCTGATTCATCAGTGTGTTAGATTTAACATAGCATATTTAGTTTTTAAGGGCTCCTTTTACTAAGGTGCACTGAAAAATAGCGTGCGGTAGTGTAGGCTCAGGTTTTGGATGTGTGCAGATCCATTTTTCAGCATGCCTGCAAGAAATGCCTCTTGGCGAAAATGGATGTGTGACAAAATAAAAATTGCCGCATGTCCATTTTGGGTCATTGACTCAGTGGTAAGGTCTCTCATGTTAACCATGCAGTAATCGCTTATGCATGTCAAGTCGGAGTTACCACCTGATTTTCGTCGTGCACCACAAAATAAAATATATTTTCTGGTGCACTAAGTGGGCATGCATAAAAAATGAAATTACTGAACGGGCCACATGGTAGCCAGATGGTAAATGAATTGGCATGTGTTGGACGCACGTAGGTACCTATGCAGCTTAGTAAAAGGGCCCCTAAACCACTTCATGGCTTGAATTCTGTAGAGGTGGTGGAATTACTTATAATCCCATCTTTGGAACATAGCACTTCTTTTCTTCATACACTGCAAATAGGTTATCCTAAATTTAAAGATATACGTTTAGGGCCCTGTTTATTAGGTGCATTATCATTTTTAACGCACCTACAATTAGCGCATGCACTAACCGTGTAGGCGCCTATAGGGATATAGTAGGCACATACACAGTTAATGCGCGGCGCGTACATGGTTAACATGCATTAAAATGTTAACGTGCCTATAATGTGGCTTAGTAAACAGGGCCCTTAAAGTCTATTTGTGAGAATTAATTTTCATATGAAGGGGCAAAAATTTGAAAAGTGCTCCCTCAGGAAATTAGACACTTGTTATCTTATTTTACTTTTAGAAAAACTTTAGATGTTTTTATGTGAACATTAATTTTCTATTATTTGTTGTTGCTTTATCTGAAATATATATTTTTAAGCGTACATCCCTCTTTTTGAGTAGGTTTATCTTATCTTTTAACCGCTACAAATCCTATGAGAAAGCTGGCAATATAGAAAACACTAAGGGGTCCTTTTACTAAGGTGCACTGAAAAATGGCCTGCAGTAGTGTAGACGGGTGTTTTGGGCACGTGCAGAATGATTTTTTAGCCACCTACAACAATGCCTTTTAAAAAATGTTGCTGAAAATAGACGTGCGGCAAAATGAAAATTGCCACGTAACCATTTTGGGTCTGAGACCTTACCGCAAGCCATTGACCTAGCGGTAAGGTCTCACATGGTAACTGGGCGGTAATGGTCTGGGTGCATCAAATTCCACTTGATGCACGTAGCTGCCGCACATCAGAAAATAAAATATATTTTTCAGACATGCGTAGCGGACGTGCACCAAAATTGAAATTACTGCAAGGGCCACGTGGTAACCGGGCGGTAACTCCAATTTGGCGCACGTTGGGCGCACTCAGGTGCCTATACGCAGCTTAGTAAAAGGGCCCCTAATAGAACAGAAAGAACCCAGCCACACCTCCTAAAGGGAGGCTGGGCACAACCGGGCCGATGGCCTGCGACGTTAGGGAGGGAGGGGGGAGGCGAGGGGAGGGTGCAGGGAGGATAGAAAGGTAGAGATAGGCAAGCAAAGGGTTAAGGCATGGAAGGGGAGGGGAGGGGCGGAGAGAAAGGAAAGTGAAAGGAAGGGAAGGAAAGGGGAATTTCCTTTCCATTCGGGACAGCAAGGAGAGAGCATACGCAGCTTAGTAAAAGGGCCCCTAATAGAACAGAATGGACATCAGTACTGTATGTGTTAAAATAGCTTCCCCATCATTTTTTAAAATTAAAGCCAGGGTTGAAGGGGAAACCTATCACCAACAGGGTTTTGCATCCAATTGGAAGGTCATCTACTGTTCAAAGCCCACTTCTGTCCCGTTAGCACTGGTCATCCCTTTCCTCTGCACTGAGTGAATTTAAAGAAGGGAAGCAGAGCTCCTCCTAACATAAACACATCTGGGTATAAAAGAAAAAAAATACCAAGATATCCTGTAGAAAGGAAGTTAACCTCACAGGATTGTATGAAAGCATTCATTTTGCCCATACTAACCTGCAAAAATTTCATTTTGCTTCATTTATCTTCTCCCTTACCCTATGCTAAACTATTCCTGGTTTCGTTGAAAGAATCATGTCTCCATTCATTTCCTATCTTGCTGAATTGCCATCGCATTTCCTATCATCTGCACATAATCCTATTCTCTCCATTATTGTCTTAATATCAAGTACAGCACAAGATAATGGATAGGCACTGTAATAACAGTGTGGCCTGTAGGAGCCCCTCGAGGGAAATATCTTTGATGCTGGTGGAATATTAATGCCTCTCCTGTCCCCAATCTTCCTTTTTCACTTCATCTCCTGTTTTCTAAACTACATAATGACTTTCATACACATGACAAAAGCATTAGAATAGAAAAAGGCCATTGATGAGCAGCATGACTCTGTGGTACTAAGAAGCTGTATTTTCAGTCCTTTTGTATGATTTTCAACTTCTATTGGAGACTCTGTGTGCAGGCAATTTCTGGTCTGAATAGAGAAAGGCGTAAAGGAGCATTATCATGTACTGTTAATCCAAATGCCCATCAGAGTCACTGCATGAAAATAAATTAAAATTTTATTCTTCAATAATATGGAAGATCGACAGATTGAAAACAACTTGCAATGGCACAGGCTACAGGATGAGGGCTGCCTCTGAGAAGATCAGATTTAAATGACAGTGGTAAATAGAAACAAGGGGAGAAAGTCCATATAATGAAGTTTGCTTATAGGGAGGTCAGGTTGGTGAGGGAGGTGATTTTTTTTCTGTCTAGACTGATATGGATTAGGAGGGGGATTGTTCTCCCTCCTGGCTCCCCTGGACTAGCCTCAGTATTCTCCCTTTCCCCTTATCTACCTAGTGCTCTCCTCTTTGTACCCCACCCCCAGCTTGGTTCTTCCTTTTCTTTTTTCCTCCCCCCCCCCCCCCACACACTTTTCTAGTGTTCTTCCCATGCTCCCTAGCCTTTCCCATGTTCATCGTAGAAATATGCAGTCTCTAGATTTGGAATGCAATATTTGGTGGCAAGATGGGGGATGAAAAACAGAACAAGCTGGACTACTACAGATTCCTGTATGGCAACTACAGGCTAGCAGAAGCATCTCTACCACATACACCCTGCTCAAGTGCATAACAAGGGACCACAATTAGACATAGAAATATATGAACAAAAACTGGAAATGCTCAAAACAAATCTGCATGCAATACAACACCAGATAAACAGAAACAGAAATGAATTTCATTTGCATTGTGTAAAATACAAAGGAGAACATATTCCATTTACTAACAAATATGAGATAAATATGCCAAAATATCTGCAATACCCGTTTAATTTACTGTCACAAAACACCTAGCCACCCACCTGGGGTTACCCCACAGCCACTTAGAGGGTCTATCTCCCACACAGCTCAGGTCCACCTGCACCTGCCGCTCATGCTCTACACTAGCACCCTCCTCCCACCGACTGGGTCACAACCACCTCTGGGCAAGTCTCCTGCTCTCATATTATCCCCAGTGATTTCTAGGTTACTGGAGCCACATTTCCAGTGGTCCCACAATTCCCAGAAAGCACTCACAGACCCAATACATACACCAACAGGATTCTTTATCAGTCCAGACAAACAGGGCAAACAAACAAAATATTGAACAGTGGACAGAAAATGTGCAATCAGCAAACAGTAACAAGTAACTGAAAAATGGATCAATTAGAAAACTAACTAAACATTTGTATACTGTCTAAACAGTGCCTGGGAAGATCAGGACATATAGCTGCCTGCAAGTTATTAAATGTAATTGTTTACAGGGCCCTAGCAAAGAGATATGTCTCTCTCTTCTTCCTGACTAAGACTGGAGCAAAAGCCAGTACTCTCCAAATGAAAATGAGCTCCAACGCCAATCAGAGCTCAGAACTGCTTCTTGCTTCCTGTTTTTGAGCTAAAACCAAAGAAAGAACATTCTTTTCACTATAACAGCTTTACAGCAGAGGAACACCATCTGCTGGCCAAATAGGAGAAATACACATCATGACATAATGCAGGAAAATATCAAATACATTTTACAGGCTTAAAATACACAGGGGTCCTTTTACAAAGGTGCACTGAAAATGGCCTGTAGTAATGTAGGCATGGGTTTGGGGTGCACGCAGAATCACTTTTCAGCACACCTGTAAAAAAGGCCTTTTTTGGCCGAAAATGGACGTGCAGCAAAATCAAAATTGCCGCATGTCCATTTTGAGTCTGAGACCTTACCGCCAGCCATAGACCTAGCGGTAAAGAATTTGGGCGGTAATGCCACTTGGCGCGTGTCTGCTATGCGTGCCAGAAAATAAAATATATTTTTCAGACGCACGTAGTGGATGCATGCCAAAATTGAAATTACCGCAAGGGCCATGCGGTAACTGGGCAGTAACTCCAATTTGGAACATGTTGGGCACGTGCAAGGTGCCTATGTGGAAAAATGGCCCAACAGTTTCTTATAACATAGCACATATTTGCAAAAGGGGGGGATACTGGGAGAGGACATGGGTAGAACTTAAGCAGCGTTCCCACTTACACAAATACTCCCAGATTCTATATAGTGCGCCTAACATTCCGTGCAGAAATCTAAGCATATTCTGTAACAACGTGCGTGACTTAATTGGCTTAATAAGCCAATCAGAGTTGTTAACAGCACTTAACAAGCAATAATAAGCACTAATGGGCAATAATTAGAATTTACATGCACAACTCCCTAATCATATTCTGTAATGCACTGCACCTAAATTTTAATGCATGCAGGCAAAATAGGCGTGGCTACGAGTGTTTCATGGACATTCCAAAATTTATGCATGCTGTTATAGAATATGGCCCTCTGCGCCCAAATCTATGTGTCGGAATTTATGCCATCTTTTTGTTGGACTTAGACGTCATATCGAAAATGTCCCTCAATATGTTGTATAATGCTTGCAGAAGTCAATCCTGATTCCTTGTTTTTGGGAGGGGGATCATGTTTTTCACCATCTTCCTTCTGCGTTTTGCTACAGTCAGTGGCCCTCCAGTTGCTTTTATATCTCCTCTACGTACTATAAAGTAACTGAATATCTAGCTGCAGAATTCTCACATATTGCTTGCTAATGCATAAAATCTGAAAAGTAGCTTGGCTTCTGGTGATCCATTCTTGATAAGTGAATAATTATTGTGCCATTAGAGAACAATAAGCAAAAAAGCATGGATATGGGAGAGTTATAGTTCTAAACATCTCAAGGGAAAAATGTTATATCTACAAAACTGTATTTAAAGGTCATGAAGAAATCAAAGATAACAGTAGGAAAGACTGAAACAAATCCCACCAATAATGGTTATATGCTTATGCTTTTGTACTTTCAGACAGCACCGCTGCAATACCTCTATCACCTTTTGTTCAACATAATTCTTATTTGTGAACCTGAACCTTTTGTTGAAAGAACACTTAGGGATCAATATTCAGCCGATGGCGCTCAGCATTTTTCTGACTGCCACCGGCGTTATCCCTGAAAATTTGATGCTGGACTATATGCAAGCTTTAGCATTGAGGGGTTATTTTACGAAGCTGCAGCAAAAGGGGGCCTGCGCTGACATCAGAGTGTGTTTTTGCCGTGCGGCCATTTCAGGGGGGAACACTTACCGCCACCCATTAAGGTGGCAGTAAGGACTCCCGCATTAACCCAATGGTAACCCTGCTGGATTACTGCCGGGTACACACTGGCACTACAAAAGTAAAAATATTTTTGTAGCGTCGGATGTGGAGCATATGCTGGGTGTGGGAACTACCGCTGGGCTGCTGCGGTAGTCCAGTGGTACTTCCCTTTTAGCGAGCGGTAAGGCTTACCGCTGCTTTGTAAAGGGACCCCTGAGTTTCCGGGTTTGCAGAGCCATCTAAAACATAGCATGTGATATTCAGCACTTAGGGTCCCTTTTACAGAGCGGCAGTAAGCTCAACACAGCCTTACCGCATGCTAATCTGGAACTACCATCGGCCGAACGCAGGCACTGGCACTAGTTCCAGCCCTAGCATGTGCCATTTTCCGCACTACAGAAAATAGCTAGATATTTGCCAGTGCAGTGTTAACCCGGTGGTGATTGGGCAGTGCCATGCACTACTCAGATACCACTGGGTTAGCGTGAGAGCCCTTAATGCCACCTCAATAGGTGGTGTTGTGTTCTCCCCTGTATGTCCATGCGGTAAGCGAAATTTTACCACATGGCCATTTTTTGACCTTTTTACCTGCTGCTAGCGCTGGGCCCTTTCTACTACAGCTTGGTAAAAAGACCCCTTAACCACCTATGGGGCATTGCATAAAGATAGAACTGACTTCGCTGTGGTTTACTTGGCCTGTTAAGTATTGAATATCAGCATTTAACTGGCCAAGTGCCGACTCCACCCCCCCCCCAAGAGCCCCCAAAATAGATGATCTTGAGTTGGGTTTTAACCGGACATTTTCAGCGGCTGAAAATGACTGGTTAGCCCCAAACAGTCGTTTTAACCAGCCAGGAGCCATTTCTGGTCAGTTAAATCTTTGACCCATTAAAGTCTAGGAGAACTGGCCTCCTTGATGCTGTTAACGGAGTGTGCAGGTGTCCTGCTCATCACAATTGGAGTTTCATTATGGTTAATTCGGTTGTGAAAACAGTGCTTACAGGCAACAGCATATTAAAAAGGCAATCTAGGGGTTGAAGGGCAGAGAATATGCCATATTACAGTCCAGTGGTCCCCAAACCTATCCTGGAGGTTCCCCAGCCAGTCTGGTTTTCAAAATATCCACAATGAATATTCATGAGAGAGATCTGCATGCAGTAGAGGCGGCGCATACAAAGCTTTCTCATGAATATTCATTGTGGATATTCTGAAAGCCTGATTGGCTGGAGAGCCCCCCAGGGTAGGATTGGGGACCACTGTTAGCAACCATTCTAGGGAAACTATCAAGACTCCCATTGTATACTGCTATGAACTATAGGCCAGATTTTACATATGGCGCCAAAACAAATCCGCCCAGTAAAAATTTCCACCTAAGCATATTCTATAAGCGGCGCAGTATGCAGAATGCGCTTAGGTGGAAATCCTAGCACCTAAAACGACATATGTCCATTTAGGCCAACAAAAATATGGCCTAAATCCCTGCAAAGGATATGGAATATGATTGCATCTACTTTTCAATCCTCCCAATCCTATTTTGATTTTAGTAAAAATATGAAAACTTTTTTTATCCAGAAATATGTATCTCTTTCTAATTAATAAATCAACTACTTATTGTTCTTCATCCCAGTTAAATGAAACTGGCTTTTTATAAATTGTAACCCGCTTAGAACTGCGAGCTAATAGCGGGATAGAAGACAGGTTTATCATTACTATTACCATTCTATAACTTCATGTGTAAATTTTGGAATGCCCATTTCCCTACCCATAGCCATGCCCTTTTTGAACTGCGTGCATTAGAATTTAGGCGCAGTTAATTACAGAATACGTTTAGCAAGTTGTGTGCGTAAATTCTAATTATTGCCAATTAGTGCTCATTATTGTTTGTCAATTGCTGTTATCAGTGCTGATTAGCTTGTTAAGACAATTAACTTATGTGCGTTGTTTTGGAATATACCTAAATTTTGGTGCAGATCTCTAGGCGCACTATTTAGAATCTGGTCTACAGGGAAGAATGCATGGAGTTTTTTATTTCAGTCCTCTTGATCCCCAGGTTGGACTGCTTTACAACATATTTCCTCCAAATTATACATGAGAAATATTTGCCCATCCTTAGCTTGATAACCAGGTTAATTAGCATAATTGGCTTAGTTTGATAACAGGCCTGTTCAGGAATATAATGGCGGGATTTTAGAGTTCCTGACCTATATCCATGAAAGTAGCAAACCTAAATGTTTCTCATTAGGGTCATAATAAGGCTAAAATGGCTACTATCATCTATTCAGCTTTTTCTTTTGCTAGAAATTGTATATAATCATTTTGATTTTATCATGTTATCCATCCTATTTGGAAAAATTTGCCTTTCTTGAGTGGATCTAATACCTTATTTAAATTCTTCTACATTCAAATGCTGCTTGAAGAAGAAGATATAATTTAAAATGCTCTTGCAAGGCTAAAGGTACTGAACCTAAGAAATTGGAAATCACCATTTGAAAAGCAATTGAAACCAGCAAATTATTTTTTCCATTCTCTTCTTTTTGAAGTAGTTTTTTCTTAACAATTTGGTTCCATTCTCTTCTTTTTGAAGTAGTTTTTCTTAACAATCTTAACAATTTGGTAAACTGCAATATCAATGAAAGAAAATAACTGGTAATATTGTTAACATGCACTACAGCGTGGTTATTTTGAAAATGTCTCTGATGTTTTGTTAACACATGGAATGCTGGGAATGTAATGCACCTGTTATTCCTGGTTTGGGCCATATTGGACCTCCAGTCTTCCATCAGCTACACCAAGTAATGGGGTGATCTGATATGGAGCAGCTCAGGGCTATCTGCTGTCTGAGGAGAAGGATAATATGATGCCTTCCCCTGGGCACTGAGGGCAAGGGGGTTCCCCTCAATGTCCTCTCAGGAGAGTGGGGTCCACTTCAGAGCATCATTAGAGCGTCAGGGGGAGATGCATCAAACTTACTGGGCCAGCAATATGCTTTTTTGATTGGTTTCAGCCGGTTTAGTGAGCGCGTTATTCAGCAGGAGATGCACAAAGGGGTTTTGCGGGATGTTTTCCGTTCACAGCAGCAGGCAACAGGGATGGTATACTAATGTATTTAAATGAGCTGATCAACATTCAGATATGAATACCGAGCGATGCACAGCTATTTTCTGAGCAATGCACAGAAGCAGCCCCTACCTTTACTGGGGGAATTTTAACGGGCGGTCAAGATCTGTCATAGCATGATTTTGGTTCCTGGATTTCACCACTGCAGACGTTTATTTTTCCTGAAGCCTGTCAGTTTCCCCTAGATGTTGTATAGCTTTATTGTTTCCTGTTCCCAGTTCTCCTCGGTACATCTGGAGGGCAGTTTGTCATATGGTGAGTGAAGGAGAATGTCTGATCAGGGAGCTCTACTAGAGAGCTGGGACTAGAAATGATTCCAAAAGTGCCTTGCCTGGTGCATTTTTGGATCTGTGCAGCATCTAGTCTGAACCAGAGCACAGCTCAGGCAGCCAGCCCGACCCAGTCTGACCTGCTCATTCCTTTCATGCCAGGCGCTCCAGAGAGTCTGTGGGACCAGGTTAACTCCTGCCACTCCTGGGTAGTCATTCGGTGCTTGGATCTTGCCCAGGCCTGTTGCATGCCTCCCAGCACCTCTTGCACTCATATTCCTGCTCAGTGCTCTTTGGCTTGCCTCAGAACCATGAAAAATTTGAAAAAAAAAAAGCTACACATAGCTTTCATACATGCAGCTTGTATGCATGTATGAAAGCTGTGTGTAGCACATGCTTTTCTGAGCATGTGCAGAGCAGCTACTCTTAGCAGGTGGATGCTCTGTGCATTCCCTGGTGCTTTCTCTATTGAGCTGCACAGTAAAAGTCCATGCATCTCATTTGCATGTGATTTTTTTCTGAGAATCACTCACTATTCCCACCTTGGTAATTTTTACCAAGGTAGAATGGAAATAACGAGTGGTTCTTCCTGGGACTTTCGTGCATCGGCCTCTTATTCAGGGAGTATGTGGAAGTATGTGTGTGTAGGGGGAGGTCTCTGAGGCAGGAGGAGGACAGGGCTTAGGTGTATGAGGAAAGGTAGTATGTGTAGTGTATGTATGTTTGTGTTGGAGAGATCAGGGACAACATTATGGGTAATCATGGGGATATTTGAGGTGGGAGATTATGGGTTGTATGTCTGTGTCAGGAATATTGAAAGGAGCTGAGTACAGTCCATACTGATCTTACCTCCAGCACAGGTGACTTACCACATCCTTATCACAGAGAAGTTAAGCTACTTTGATATGAATCTTATGTTAAATGCATCTAAATCTTTTCACTGGAGATCCTTAGACACTATAGACAAAATCAGATTACAAGAATTGTCAGTTGAGCTGGGAACGATCCAAGATATTTATTCTTTAACAAGATTTATACAAAAAATATCTTGGATCATTCCCAGCTCAACTGACAATTTTCAGTTTCACTTGGTTTTAAAGAATTACATGCAAAATGATGCTTGCTAATGAATAAGAAAAAAAGATAATACAGTAATAAAAAAAAAACAGAGGATAATAATATTGTCAAGAAAGAAAGGCCAGAAAGAATTCTACAATTAGTCAAAACAAAGAATATTCATAAGAAGCTAAGCTGGGTCTATCATAAGGCCACTGAATCATAGTTACCTGATGCAAGGGTCCATCTTAGGAGCAGTGGCGTACCTAGGGTAGTTGACACCCGGGGCCGGTCATTTTTTAACACCCCCCCCCCCCCCACCAAATCCAGTACTAGGCATGCCGAGAATACAAAATACTCAGGACCTATAGAGCAATTCTACCATACCATAAGCAGTCATTTCTACGAGTCACACAAGGAAAAGGAAAGCATCTTAAACACTACAGTGAGCACTAGAACATCAATTCACCTATTGTAAAACGAAACCAGACAGAATAATACAGATCATAGATCCTGCACAGTCAATGCCAACTGAAAGCCATGTCTTTTTCACAAACACAGATACACCCTAATCCACTATAGAATAAGTAATCATAAACTTTCTATTTAGACAAAAATTAAACTGAACCCCCAATGCCAGACTCTGCATACAATGCAACACCACAGAAACAGAAACTGTCCCCTAGTACTGTGCAAAATATAAAGAGAGCAGATGTAAATTTGAAAAAAACTAACAAGTACCAATCACCACTTTACAAATTAACAAATAGAAATAAAACAAATATAGAAAGTAAAATAATACCATTTTATTGGACTAATACATTTAGCTTTCAGAGGCCAAAACCTCCATCCTCGGGTCAGTACAGTATAGTACTGTTACAGTATCCTATCCTGACCTGAGGAAGGGTGTTTTGTTCTCCGAAAGTTAGTCAAAATGTATTAAAATTAGTCCAATAAAAAGATTACCTTATTTACATGTTCTATTATAAACATTTAACACATCTACAATACTTTATCCTAAAGCAAAAAAAATAAAAAAATATATTTTATTTACAGTTTGTTGTCTCTGGTTTCTGCTTTCCTCATCTTCTTTTCACCGTCTTCCTTCCATCCAGCATCTGTCTTCACTCTCTCTCTCTCTCTCTCTGCCATCCAGTGTCTGCCCTCTCTGCCGTCCCTTCCATCCACTGCCTGCCCTTTCTCTTTGCCCCTTCAATCCACCATTTGCCCTCCCTCTCCCATCAATCCAGGGTCTGCCCTCCCTCTCGCTCCCCCTTCCATCTATGATCTGTCCCCTCTCTCTCTCTGCCTTTTTTCAGCCCCCAGTTCCAGCCCCCTTCTCCCCTCTGAACACCCCCACCCCAGTCCCCTTCTCTCCTCCCCTTCTCCTGTCTGAGACCCCCACCTCAGTCCCCTTCTCCCCTCCCCTGTCTGAGACCCCCACCCCAGTCCCCTTCTCTCCTCTGAACACCCCCACCCCAGTCCCCTTCTCCCCTCCCCTTCCCTTCTCCCCTCTGAGATCCCCACCCCAGTCCCCTTCTCCCCTCTGAGATCCCCACCCCAGTCCCCTTCTCCCCTCCCCTGTCTGAGATCCCCACCCCAGTCCTCTTCTCCCTCCCCTTTTCCCCTCTGAACACCCCCACCCCAGTCCCCTTTTCCCCTCTGAGATCCCCACCCCAGTCCTCTTCTCCCCTCCCCCTCCCCTGTCTGAGATCCCCACCCCAGTCCCCTTCTCCCCTCTGAACACCCCCACCCCAGTCCCCTTCTCCCCTCCCCTTCCCTTCTCCCCTCTGAGATCCCCACCCCAGTCCCCTTCTCCCCTCCCCTGTCTAAGACCCCCCACCCCAGTCCCCTTCTCCCCTCTGAACACCCCCACCCGAGTCCCTTTCGCCCCTCTCCTTCCCCACCTCAGTCCCGTTAAAACCGGCGAAGCAGCGTCGCAGGCAGCGCCTCGTGCCCTGCTTGTAAAAAAAAAATCAAATCTCCTTCCTTCTCCTCGTCTTGACGTCGACTCGGGCCTTCCAATCAAATTGATTGGAAGGCCCGAGTCGACGTCAAGACGTCAAGATGAAGAGGAGAAGGAAGGAGATTTGATTTTTTTTTTTTACAAGCAGGGCGCGAGGCGCTGCCTGCGAAGCTGCTTTGCCGGTTTTTTTAATGTGTGGCACCGCGGGAACGGCCACAGGAGGCGGCGGGAGCAGAGCACCCCCCACCCACTGGCACCCGGGGCGGATCGCCCCCACCACCCCCCCTTGGTACGCCACTGCTTAGGAGTCAGCACTCAAGAAAAAGATCTGGGTGACATTATAGACAATACGTTGAAATCTTCTGCCCAGTGTGCGGCAGCAGCCAAAAAAGCAAACAGGATGCTAGGAATTATTAAGAAAGGGATGCAAAATAAGACCAAGAATATTATAATGCCTTTGTATCGCTTCATGGTGCGACCTCACCTTGAGTATTGTGTTCAATTCTGGTCGTCGTATCTCAAAAAAGGTATAGTGGAATTTCAAATCGTTTCAAAGAAGAGCAACTAAAATAATAAAGGAGATGGAACACCTTCCATATGAGGAAAGGCTAAAGAGGTGAAGGCTCTTCAGCTTGGAAAACAGACGGCAGATGGGGGATATGATTGAGGTCTATCAAAAACTTGAGTGGTGTAGAACAGACAGAAGTGAATTGATTTTTCACTCTTTCAAAAAGCACAAAGACTAGGGGACCTTCAATGTAATTACATGGAAGTATTTTTAAAAGAAATGGGAGGAAATATTTTTTCACTCAAAGAATAGTGAAGTTCTGGAAGTCGCTGTAGAAAGATGTGGTAACAGTGGTTAGTGTTTCTGGGTTTAAGGCAGGTTTGGATAAGTTCCTGGAGGAAAAACCCATAGTCTGATATTGAGATGGACTTGGGGGAAGCCACTGCTTGTATCTGGATTGGTAGCATGGAATGATGCTACTAATTGGGTTTCTGCCAGATACTTGTTACCTGGATTGGCCACTACTGGAAGCAGATGGACCATTGGTCTGACCCAGTATGGCTATTCTTATGTTCTTAGTCCCCTCAGGTGCCAAATGTTTGGGTGCTACAGCAATGGTAGTGGGCTGAGAGAAAGTGAACATAGCACACACTACATTTAACTCCACCACTGTTGTGTTGCCACCTTCCAATCTTGCTTCTAAATTACTCCATCTGGCCTGCCAGCAGAACGGTTTAAGCCACAGGACCAGGATCGCGATAAGAGCTGCAGGATCATACGGCTTTTATTTTTATACTGCCCTCATGGCAGGAAATAATCTGTGCTTAAACCTTCTGCTGCTGCCAGGCCTGATGGGATAATTAAAAAATAAGATTAGCAAAATATTTTAACAAAGTACAGGTGTGTAATAAATCATAGAAAGGGGATCCCACAACTGTTACCATGTCTCCTCATTAGTTCCTCTGTTTTCTTTGCTGCTGATAAGTTATAGAGATGGGATCTTCCAGTCCCTGTCATACCTCCTTTCAGTTCTTCTTTCCCACCACCTTACTTTCTCCCTAGGTGCCACTTACTCTTCTTCCTCCTGTTTGCAACCCCACTCCCTTTTTGTTTTTGTTTTTTTTATTTTTGCAGCATTAATCATTACAATCCAAGTAATAACTTGAAACAGAAATAGCTCTGAAGCAGATTATACAAAGCAAAATCAAGGAAACAAATCTAATTTCCAAAGTAAGGAAAAAAGAATAAAGGGCCTGTGAGGGAGTCTACAGGATGCTGCCCCGTCCTCTTAAAAATACTCCCTCATAGAGTCAGAACCACCTTAAGCACCATAGTCCCACCCAAAGAGGAAGTGACATGGGAGGGGTGGAGCCAGAGGACGTACAAAAGACAGGGCCAGAGTTGGGTTGAGGAAGCCCAGAAGGATGCAGTGATGCCCCATTGCATACGATTCTACTGCCTATTACAATGACTACAGTCAGGTAGGCCAAGTCCAACTTGGAACCTCATAGACTAGATTTATTTTCTATTATAAGCAATTCACCTGTGATAAAATAACCTCATTTTAATGAAACTATTTGGAAATCACCAAACCAAAGCAGTTTGGGTTTTTGTTAATTTAATATAAGAACATTAAGATTTATTTATTTGTTATTTATTGGAATTTATTAACCGCCTTTATGAAGAGATTCACCCAAGGTGGTATACAGTTTAACATCAAACTTACAATTTTGTTAACAGAATAACATTAGTAAAATGAACAAGTATAAACATAAATACAATGAAAGAGGAAAACTTGAAAACAGCAAATTGAAATCTAATAAGACTACCATGAAACAGAACAAAAAACTACACATTTAACAGCACTGAAATTCAAATAACACAGATATAATATGATGTAAGCATAATAGTGATGGAATATCTAATAAGCACACAATTAGAACATTCAAATAACATTGCTCTGATACTAATACTTTTCCACAATACAGCTTACCATATAGTTGAGGGACCAAATGCAGATATATAGATGGGTATTCTAATTAATAGACCGAATAAATATAAATGTGGGGACTAGAATGTAACTTTCCTGTTTGTCTGTTGGTCCACACTTTTCGGGCACCTATATGATCGTCCGTGGTGTTGGCTGCTGGCCATCTACTCTGCCTGGGGAGTGCTGCGTGCCGAGGGGGCTCTGTTTTCACCTGGTTCAACAGCCGTTGGCCTCCGCCCACATTCGTCCTGTCTACAGGATCTGCTTACCTGCCTTAATGTGTCACAGCGAGTGAAGACCTGCTTTTGGACTCCCTCCTTCTCTTCTTTTTCTCTCTTTCTTTTCCTTGCCTCCTTACTTCTTATTGTATCTCATTTCCCTTCCCTTCTTTCCCTGTTCCCTTCACTCTCTCTTCTGACAATGTATTTGCTTCTTTAGTTCATTGTAAGCCTCGTAGAGGCTGCTTTGTGTGGTATAAAGCGGGGTATAAATGATCTAAATAAATAAATAAATGTTGTCCCAAACATTAATATTACAGCAGGAGAGTGAACTACAGAATCTAATCAATAGTGAATTCTTTTTTTATATATAAAAGTTTTTTTGATGGGGATCATCAGATTTTAATGCAGTTCACACCATAGGAACATATCGTTCTTTGTATCCATTTTGTATCTATGCAGGAGTATATGAGACTTATGTTATGAGAACCTCTTCCCTGAGGAAGTTTTTGCGAAACGTGGCCACGTCAGTGGAGGTTCTCCTGCTATTAAGCACTGTTGCCGTCTTATAAAGATAAGTGCTGTGCTATATTGCACGTTTTTTTTGTGAATAATTATGATACACTGCATAAAATATATGCTTTAAAAAAAACAAGGGTGATCTAATGACGATTTGTGCCGCAACCATTTTCCTCTATATGAAGAAAGAATGATATGTTCCTATGGTGTGAGCTGCATTAAGATCTGATGATCCCCATCAAAAAAACTTTTATATATAAAAAAAGAATTCACTATTGATTAGATTCTGTAGTTCATTCTCCTGCTGTAATATTAATGTTTGGGACAATATATATATGATGATGATAACTATATAGATGGGGACAAGACGTGTGGTGCAGAGTCAGTTGGGATAAATAAATGGGTGGCTAAACTAAAGGCAAGTTCTTTGTACAGTTAATCAAGATTTAAGGGACTGGTCTAAGTTACAGTGTGTATAACAAACTAGTCCAGGTGCAGAATGGGTATATAGTCAGTCACCCTATATATTAAAGGCTTGGGAGAAGAGCCAGGCTTTCACCTGCTTACTGAAGTAGAGGTAGTCTTGAGTAATGTAGCCCTATGGGAGTAAATTCCAGAGCTTGAGGGATACTCCTGAGAAGGCTCACTGGAAGGTATCACATTATACAACTTCTTTTGATGACTGTACAGATAGGATCCTTGAGAGGATCTTAGAGGTTACAAAGGTGTGTAAAAGGCTAACTTTTTCTTTAAGTACTCTAGCCCATTTTGTCTGATGGCCTTGAAAATCAAACATAGGGCTCTGCTTACTACGCTGCGCTATAGGTGCGCTAGTGTTTTTAGCATGCGCTAATGATTAGTGCATGCTAAACGCTAGAGACACCCATAGGAATATATGGGTGTCTCTAGCCTTTCGCAAGTGCTAAAAACGCTAGCACATCTTAGTAAACAAGGCCCATAGAGTTTTAAATTTAGCCCTGTAAGGTACTGGTAACCAGTGTAATTTTTGCAGTAATTTGTCTAATTATCTATCCTAGTAATATACCACTCCAAACATAATAAGAGATCCTCAAAGATACTTTGTTCTGGGCAGAGAATACAATTATCATCTGCATATGACAGAGAAAAAAAATGTTCTGTAGAACTCGGATATTCGTTAAATAACTGAGGGGACAGCGGAGATCCCTGAGGGACTCCGTAAGTGGATAGCCAAAAAGAAGATTGCAAGTCCCGGTCTCTGTCAGGATCTGAAACAAAATCCACCATCAATGTTGCTGATTGTCTCACAATGTCACTAGAATTCTGCAAAACTTCCAAAAGGATCAAAGGACATCCTCTCCATGATCCTGAGATGACTTCTGAAGGCACAAGTTAGTACACTCACGATATTGTGTGACAAGCATTTTCAGGAATTTTTAGGAGCTGAAAACATATTTCTTCGTTATACCCAAAGGCTGATAGATAAGTGACTTGGGGAAAATTAATAAATCTCAAAATTCACCTTCTCTAGGCATTTTCTTTTTACAAAGCTGTGCTACTGATTAGTGATGCGCTGATTGCAAAGAAGCCCATCTTATTCCCATGGTCTTCTTCGCATTCAGCATGCCACTAATCAGTAGCACAGCTTTGTAAAAGGAGCCCAAAGAGCCTTATATCAATATACAGTAGCTTCCCTTTTGTAGTTCATAGCAATTTAACTTCCAAGTCATCCACACTTTTGTCCATTTGACCAAAATCATTTTCAAAAGATGCAGTTTTACCAGATGGCATTAACATTTGCCCTGGAAAAGACTTTTACATTTTAACAAGTGCCTCCCATTTGTTCTCTGAAGAAAAAGTTTTATGTTTTATTTGAGTTGGCTGAAAAGCTTTTAAACATATCTATGCTAGCTCTTGCAGTGTTAGAAAGTCAGGGGGTAAGTCCATTCCCTTTGGCTCTCCATCCAATGCCTTCAACATTTGCCTCCTTGGTTAGCCAGCAACACAGTGTCTTCATGCTGCTGCAAATCTTCCAAAGCGCTAGCATGGGCGTAATTTGACTGTTTCATTTGGGGAGGGGGGGGGGGGGGGCAACGGATGGGGCGGGGCATATTAGCATATTCATTAGCACATATATCTATGTACAAATGAATATGCTAATATGGAGGAAAGAAGGAATGGAGAAAGAGCTGGCTTTTTTGGGAATAACCATAATGAATATGTATGAGATAGCTCATATAAATTCATTATGGTTATTCCCAAAAAAGCCAGCTCTTTCTCCCTTCCTTCCTTCCTTACCCAGCAGTCCCTCTTCCTCTCCAGTAGTATTTCCCCACCCCCTTTCCCATATCATGCCAGTGTTGACCTTAGAAATGCATAGGCTCTATATGTAGATCCTTCAAGAGGTAGTGTGTCATGATTTAGGCTCTAAAACCCTTTCTGATGTTTTGGTGCCACCTCAGTAAGGCCAACACACAATCTCTCCACTGCAAAACACTATACACAAACTTGTGTAGATCCTTCAAGAGCTAGTGTGTCATGATTTAGGCTCTAAAACCCTTTCTGATGTTTTGGTGCCACCTCAGTAAGGCCAACACACAATCTCTCCACTGCAAAACACTGTACACAAACTTGTGCAAAAACACACTCAAAACCTTACCAAACCATAACTGTACTAATTCCAAGGACAGGACGAGCTACAACCTTACGCGTGGAAAGGCAGCACTATAATTACACCGGGCTCTAAAACACCAGTACACAACCTAGTGAAACAAAAAAGCAAAAACAAAAAGGACTGCAAATACTACACTCTAGCAGAATACTGCTCCTTGATCACACATGAAAAACACATGACACAGATATGACACAAGGAACTAGAAATCAAAAAATATGAAGGGAAAATACTGAACTGGAAAGTTACCTCAAGAAGTCAGACTCGGCATGCAGCAATACTAGAGAAATTGAACTTACATGCAAAATATCACAGATGCACATTTCCAAAAGCTGACATATTCCAATTAATAAATTCTGAATAAAATACTTTTTTCTACCTTTGTTGTCTGAGCATTTAGTTTTTCTATTCGCTTTGGTCCCAGTGTCTTCTGTTTTATGCAGTGTCTTCTTTCTATTTGATTTTTTTTCTCTCACCATGTCCACCATCCTCTTGTGTCCTTATGCGTCCTGTCTACCATCTGTAGCCCTGTCCTTATCCTTCCTCCAGTTTCACCATTTGCCCTCAAAGTGTTCTGATCCAGCCCTTAAATTCAGCAATTTCCCTCCATCCATATCCAACATTTCTCCTCACTCCCCTCCCATCCATCCATCCATGTGCATCTACTTCCTCTGTCTTTTCTCCCCTCCATCCATGTCCAGCATTTCTCCTATCTCCCTTCCCCTCCATCCATGTGCATCTCCTTCCTGTCTTCCCTCCCCTCCATCCATCCATGTCCAGCAACTCTCCATTCTCCCCTGCCCACTCCTCCATCCATCCATATCCAGCAAATTTCCTCTCTCCCATGTCCCTCCATCCATCCATGTCTAGCAATTTTCCTCCCTCCTCTGCCCAACTCTCGAAAACAGGAAATACATTATCAGAGGAAGGTGGGACACTGAGAGGGAAGGGAAAGGCTGGAGGCGAGCCCGCTGTGCTGTTTTCAGTGCCGTCGCAGTGACAAAGTAAAAGGTTTAAACGCAGGGCGGCAGGAACGGAGAGGAGGGCTGTCGAGGAGCTGAGGGCGGGAAGGAGGCACTGAGAGCTGCCTGCAGCCAGGTTGCGCTGACCCTGCATTTGGGGGGGGGCAATGCCCCCCTTACCCCCCAAACTACGCCCATGGCTAGGAAAATAGCCCCAATCCATGCACTTGATGTGGCACTGACATCATCTGATGGCGCCTCTTCCAGGAAGGACTCCACATCACATAACTTCCCAGATTGGCCCAGCTGCATCTGCAGCTCCATCTCACCATTAGATCAGAAACTGGGCAAACGCCTCCACTGATCTCAATTCTCCCTTCTTTGCAGTGCACAGCTATTGCTGCTCTATGGCTATCTGTTGTCACTGGCCACACAGTCATAGAAGTAGCCATTTTTACAGTAGTAGCTATTATAACTTCCACATATCACTTTCTGGTTTTAATATTTTAAGGAGAATGCTGTTATTTTATAGAAAAGCATGGATGGCAAAAATGATGATTTCTACTCTTAATGATAGCTGAACCTCCCCCTAGGGTAACAGGCAGTACCCTAAGACCCATAAAATACAGACACATTCATTATTAGCATTATATATTACTATGATTAGTATATTATTTGTAAGCTGTCTTAATATATATTGCTAGGCACAGCATTGCTGTTTTAAAAAGTAGGCGTATATACCCTGAGGTTGTTTTTTAGAAACCAAAGCAAATCATATGGTTAGTGTGACTAACCTAAAACCTTAATATAATAATTGTCTATAGCTAATGGCTATCAATAGGCCAAATCTTTGAATCATCCAGCCTTCATTTACTTAAAACTAATGTAAATTTAATATAAGACGAGGATTATAAATGCTACATTTAGTTGAAAAATTGCATTGTATCCTCATTCTTTTCACATAAAAATGTAAAACAAACCCTAAGCTACTTTTGTTATTTGAGTGCATACAGGGTCCCCCCCCCCCTTAAGTAATGCTACTTATTAGAAACCCTGAGATTTGTTGAGCTCTCTTCCATGCACCATGGTGTAGATAACTATATGTGTGCATACTGTGTAAACAGAGTTTTGAGCTGAGAGACTTTGTGGGCAAAATAAATATCCTCTATCATAGACAACTGGGCTTTAGAGGATACCATAGTACAGAAACTAGTCTCATAGCAATTCTGAATGAGATACATAACTTCTTTGACAGAGAAAAGGTTGCTCTGGTGGTTTCCTTAGACCTTAGAGCCAATTTAAATCTGGTTGATCATAATCTGTTTGTGATGCATCTCCAGGAGTATAGTCTCAGAGGAACCATACTTCAATGGTTCAGCTCATGGTATTTACTGATATCTCTTATTTAATTTTTTTCTTGAGCACTTTAGTGCTCCTGGTTCAGTCCCTAAGAATCAGCACAAACGTCTTTGCAGTTGACATTCAGTTGATTACTTACACTGATCCATCCAGTTCTGGTCTTGCCCCTCTTAACTCCTATCTTTCTGCAGTCTCCTCATTGCTTTAATCTCATTTGAAATGTAATCCTTTAAAATCTTGTGCCATGTGGATTACCATACAGCAAGGTCAACCACAGCTCCTCTCCTTGCAGTAATGAGTAATCAAGTCCTATTTTATTATTTTCTAGTCTATTCTTGCCAACCAAGCCTTTCTGGATAGATAAACCTTTTTTTTTTTTTTTTAAATACTTCTCAGCTGTCTGAATTTTGGCAATTCAATTACAATGGCCTTCTGTATTATTGTATCCATTGTCTTCAAGTAATTCAAAACACAATTAAATTAATTTCTAATGCCCAGAAATGTCATCATGTTACCCATTTACTCAGTAATGCCCATTGGCTCCTGGTTCCTATTCACATCAAACACAAGAAATTAATTATGGCCCACTCAGCCTTCTACAAAGAATTACTACTCTATGTGTATGACCTTATGATCTCTCATACTGTGAGATGTTTACATTTCCAAGACCAGAACTGTCTTGTAGTGCTTCTTTTGGATACTGCTAGACTAGAATCTACAAGCCCCACAGCTTTCTTTTCTCAGAACCCCTGGCCCTTTGGAGCTCTCCCAACATCTCTTCAAGCTAAAACCAATTTCAATAAATTCAAAATAGATTTGAAAACATGCCTCTTTTATATAGCATTGCCAGGAAGTTATCCCTATGAAGAAGAAGTGGGGTGTGGGAGGCTGCTGCTATGGGATCTGAACCCCCTATGATTACTCATTTTTAATATTTATTTATTTATTTATTGTTCACTTATATCCCACATTTTCCCACTCATGTAGGCACAATGTGGCTTACAAACATTAAATAAAATACAGAATAGGAAAACTTAGAAGAATATACAAGGAGTATGCAGGGGGAGAAGCATCTAACAGGGTGAACTAGCAGGGTAGGAGCCAGGGAGGGTGCATCAAGCAGCGGTATAAAGTGAGGAGTAGGTCTTGGCAAAGAAGCAGGGTTTCAACAACTTCTTCAAGAGGGCGTGGTCTGCTTGAGTTTTAGGGTGTTGCGGGAGAGAATTCCAGTGCTTAGGACTCCAATAGCGGAAAGATGAGGCGAAGATCCTCTTGTACTTGACACCCTTACAATTTGGGAAGTGAAGGTGGAGGAAGGAACGAGCAGCAGGGTTGGCATTCCTGGGTGGGAGGTCGATCAAGGGGTGCATATACTCCGGGGCAAACCCATAGATAATTTTATGGGTCAAGGAGCAGAGTTTAAAGGCAATGCGCTCCTGAACAGGCAGCCAGTGTAATTTGAACCGTAAGGGTTCGGCATGTGCAAAGCGTTGCTCTCTCAGGATGAGTCTCACAGCAGTGTTCTGAACTGTTTGGAACTTTTTCAACAGAGAGGCCTGGCAGCCCGTGTAAATTCCGCTGCAATAGTCCAAGTGGGAGAGGACAAGCCAGTGGACAAGTGTGCGGAACAAATCTCTAGGAAGGAAGTATCTGATACGCCGAAGCCTCCACATGGCGTGAAACATTTTTTTGGTGACCAAGTGCACATGATTGTCCAGTTGGAGGTGTGTGTCCATTTGCACTCCTAAAAGCCGCAGGCTTGTGGCAATCGGAAGGACAGAGCCCAATACTGGGAGCACCTTGTCAGTTACTGGAGTGTGGATGGACGAGAGGATGAGACACTGTGTTTTGTCCTTGTTTAATTTGAAATGGAAGACCTGAGCCCAATGTTCTAAGGTGGAGAAGCAGGCATCAATGAGGTGAACAATTTCTGACACGGTGGTGTGAAAGGGAATGTAGACTGTAATATCGTCGGCATAGATGAAAGGGTTAAGGTCCAGTTTTGCGAGAGCAGCAGCTAAAGGCATCAACATAATATTGAATAAGGCTGGTGAAAGTGGGGAGCCCTGCAGAACCCCACAGGAGGCCTTCCACGGATCAGAAGTAACCGAGTTCACTGAGACCTGGTAAGTTCTTGTTGTTAAAAAGCCCGCGAACCAGTGTAAGACAGGACCTCCTATACCAAAAGAGTCCAGCAGATGAAGCAAGATTTCATGGTCCACCATATCGAAGGCACTAGACATGTCAAATTGAAGCAGTAACACCTTCCGACCAATGGATAGCTCTTGCTTAAAGTTAGATAATATGTATTGTAAACTGCTTTGAATTGTTTTCCTAAGAAATAATAATCTTAAACATACAAGCTGGCACCTACATTTAACCCCCTCAACCCCGTTTACTAAGCTATGCTAGCGGCTGCCGCACAGTAACAACAACACAGCCCATTCAAAGTGAATGGGCTGTGTCGGCATTAGTGCACCAGCAGCCACTAGCATGGCTTAGTAAACAGGGGAGGTTAGGTAATGAAAAAGAAGTAGGGGAGGATCAATAAAAAATAAATAATATAAAGGAACCTAGGAGTCAAGAATTGACAGGTCTGTATAAAAACAATTCCCTAAAACAATGGAAGATCAGAAGGACTTGATTGTCATGCATCTGGAAATTTCTGGAAGTTATCTATGCTTTATACTTTTTTTGTTTATATGTGAGTGGGTTTCATTTGAGTACTCTTGAATATCTGACTGTGAAGAAATCACAGCCTACTGACACCATAGGCTGACTGATAATATTGGCTGAATATCTTTAAAGCAATTCCATTGCCTACTAACCATGTAGGCCAAAAATAAGCCTCTAAGGGTCCGGTGTTTTGCACATCTTTCTAGCCCTACCTTTTGTGATATCACAAAAGTCCCTTTACACTGGGCTACCAACTTGTTAGCTTAAGTGGGGATCATTACCAAGACTTTATCTTAAGGCAAAAATTCTCTCTCCCTGGCCTTTTGGTCATAATAGGCTTTCTGTCTCGGTCTTTTTGAGGTTCTCTTTGGCTAACTTTCCTATTCGTACCAGTTTCTTACTTAATTCTTGTACATATACCATCTCCCGTTCGTCCCCCACCCAGGCATCTCTAACTATGTTTAACAAGTTTCAGGGATGTCGACTGAACATTAGTTCAAATAGGGAGAACCCTACTGATGCCTGGGCCACCTCCTGATATGCAAATAAGATATATGAGAGGAACACATCCCACTCATTGATGGGCTACTACCACCCATGCTGGTCTCTGTCATTCACTCTGATCATTCTACGGAGAACTATACCCAAGTAATCCATTTATAGCAGGCCTTGAGAGGTTCTAATACTAATATCCATATTTCACGCTTGATTTTTATCACAAGGAATTTATTAGCATGCAATGTATTGCTTCAGATAAATTATAATTGACTTCACAGATCTTGTACTGGTACTGTTGCAAAATTAGTTATGCATACATTTAGGATCAACTACTACATCATATTATCCTTGTGTCATTTATTTGTATAGCTACTCAGATTTATGAACAATCAAGCTGATATTTAATTTTGACTGAGAGTACAAATTAATGAGTTTGCAAGCCAATTAGTTGCAGTTAATTGAAGTTAATTATTGCAGTTAATTGACAATCATTGAAATTTGTGTGTGCATCTCTCACACCCTATTCTATAACCCCCCACACCTAAATACTCTAGTGTGCAACTCAAAAGGGGGCATGGCTAGGGAAATTCAAGGGCATTCCTTAAAGTTGCATGTGGGATTATAGAATAGCAGCAGTTGTAGAGGCACCACATATGTAGAGACCCAACAGGGGACCATGTTTCGGCAGTGTAATACTGCCTGCCTCAGGCGTCACATAATCTGTACAATGTTATCAAAGGATGCAGAATGGTGCACTGGAGAAAAAAAAACACCTCAGCTCACACAATATGGCTGCACTCAAACACATCTGACAGTATTTTTAAGTAAGGGGAAATCAAGCAATTCTTAAGTGCGGGAACATCAAGGTGCGGCTATATTATGTGAGCTGAATTTTATTTTTCTCCTGTGCACCATTGTTTTTATCTGCATCCTTTGATAACCTCATACAGATTGTTTGACCTTTGAGGCAGGCTGAATCACAGCACCGAAACATGGACCCATGTCGAGTCTCTACATATGTGGTGCCTCTACAACTGCTAGTTTTAAAATAAACTTTTGGGCATTGAAGAACATTGTTTTCATGTATGTGTTGTTCATTTTATTGTCGACAAGAACAGAAGAACAAAAGACCCTCGCACAGGTCAATGCAAACAGGCAAACACAGCGAAGGTAACACCAAAGATGATGTAAAACAAAACGTCCAACAGATGTTTGATGTGAACTCTTTCAGTCAGTTTGATGTTTTTTTTTACAGTTTACATCATCATTGGTGTCACCTTTGCTATGTTTGCCTGCGTTCATTTTATTGTAGCACAAGCTTTAATCATCCTACCTTGGCAATGGCCATAGCATCATTGTTTAAGGTGGCAGAGTGTTAGTCTTCACGTTCTACAGGTTTTTGTTCTCAGCCAGTAAGCTAAGAAGGGACCATCCTCAGCTCATATCTCAGACTCTGCAGTTTGCCCTCAGCCATAAAGCTGAGAAATGATTCCCTCAAGATGCACACAAAAATAGCATTGCAGGTGAAATCACCCATATCCACATAGTAAGAAATATTTAATGTGCATACTATTAGGACCCTATTTACTAAGCCACGCTAGAGACGCGTTAGCATTTTTAACGTGCTAAACATTTGCACATGCTAACTATGTAGATACCCATAATTCCTGTGGGTGTCTACAGTTAGCAGTTAGTAATTTTTAGCACGCGCACCTTAGTAAACAGGGCCCTTAATGTTTTAATATTCTAGAAATATATTCAGCAGAAAATTATAATACTGTAAAAAGACTGACTACATAATCTGCAATTTGGATAATTATTACTAAAAAAGATGCAGTTCATAGGAACAGGCTACCCTTGCTCCTAGCATGGGAGATTTCAGTCATGCTATTTTACTAAAGCAGATATTCTTATTTTCAGTCAACACTTCTGAAGGGATCTGATTTGTAGAATATCTATAGTGAATATGCATGAGAATAATTATATACATCTGGTCTAAGAAGACGATTAATCAGCACATTTTAGTTACTCTGAAAAGCAGAGCTGTTTGTGGACAACATGCCTCAGATTTAAGAACTACTGTACTAAAGTTGTATTGCAAGAGACTGGTCTGATCCCATAAGTGGGCTCATTAAGAAGATAATTTCATAACATCATGCCTAGAGAAAGTGAAAAATGTGCTTATTTTATAAAGTAGCTAATGAATACTGTCAACTCTTCAATGTTTTATTTCATTCATCTCAGTATTCAACTATGTTTAAAAATGAATCATCATGATTCAAATGTGTAAGAAAGTGCAGTACATTTTATAGCACTTAGATACCTCTTAATCTGATATAATCATAGGTCCAGCAACTGATAGGAATTTAGTTATTTCTATACCCTTGAAATATATCTGCAGTCTTTAAATCAATGTAGCTTAGTTTTTAGTATGCCATATTATTGGTGCGTATGTTTCGAGGCCAGTCTGCTTCCGAGATGAACTTCTTATTTTATCATGGTCCAAAGACCCCCCCTATTATTCTTTGGGATGATTTTAATCCAAGCAAACAAATGCAAATATCGCATTTGGATTCTATAAAGGGCACTCACAGTTAGGCACCGGAATGATCCATGCTAAACCAGCATTCTAGAAAGGGTGCTCTGCTTGGAATGCCCTTTATAGAATATTATCTTAGAGCACATTTCACACTTAACTTTGGGTGCAAGCATTTACGCCTGTCAAAGACTGGTGTAAATTCTTGCACCCAACTATTATCGTTTAGGCATACAAATCTAAGTATTCTATAACCTTGCATCAAAATCTGTACAAGTACAAGCCTTTAGTGAACCCCCACCTGGAGTATTTTGTTCAGTTTTGGAGGCCATATCTTGCTAAGGATATAGAAAGATTAGAAGTGTTATGCTTACCTCCGATTAGTAAAAGGGTCCCTATATTTTTAAAAAGGTCTCTTTTACTAAAATACATTAGAAATTGGGCTTTGTATGTCTAAACATGGGATTTTCTTGCACGCTAAGCCAATTTTTAACACTGCTCTAAATTAGTTTTTTTTTTTTCTTTTTGCAGGTCCTCTCTAATTTTTCCATGTATATAGTGATGAACATCTCCCCCACGAGGTCTCACATACAATAGACAGAGATGGAGTCAGTGAACCAACTCCTCTCCAGGCAGAATCTTAAGAAAAAAAAATGAAACAAGCATGTCTTGAAGCTTGGAAGGCCTCCCTTTTACTGTCCATTCACAGTCAGAGTGAAGGGCGAAAACAAAAGCCCCCGTTAATCCATAGGAATATTCTGCAATATGTTTATTAAAGCATTTAGTAATCCTTTTTCACTTTAATGTTATTCTTCTTATACATACATCAACATACAATCCTCAGACAATACAAACCATTTTGCAGCATCCTTTCATGTATGCAAATTAGTTCTTCAGTGGCTGCTAATGCTGCCCCCTCCCTTGGGAAAAGTACAAACAAAAACCTTTGGTTGCTGTGTCACTTCTGCCTTAATCCCACAGACCTCTTAGTGATCTGCTGCTTTCTGTCACTTTAAAACATACAATATTCTCTCTTCATTATCTAAACTTGTATCTTTATGTCACGATTGTGACTGTATTCCATGCCTACACTCACCTTGCCCCCGGATGCCCGGGCCCTGTGGTTGCTGTGGACTGTCTTTTCCTGTTTCCCAGACATCTTCCAGGTTCTATTCTGGTCCAGATGTTCCAGCACTCCAGACTTGCCCCGGTGTTTCTGCTGCCAAGCCTCAACTGTGACCTCATCTGTAATTGCCTTTATTAAGCTCCTGAGAATTGTCAGACTTGCCTTTGCAACAGAGGTCTTCAGATGAGCTTCGTCTGCGAGTGCTTGTTGCAGTTCTAGCCTTGCTAGTTCTGGTCTTGTTTGTCTTACTCTAGCTCCCTTCTGGTTGTATCTGCCCTGTCTGTGTTCAGCTTTAGTTCCTTCCTAGTTCCTTCCTGTTTCTAGCTGCCCTGTTTAGCTTTAGTTCCCTTCCTGCTTGTTCCTACCCTATTTGTCCTTAGCTTCAGCCCAACCCTGCTTGTGTCTGTTTTGTTTGAGAATTCTGAAGCCTGCTCCAGTCAAGCTTGCTCAAGTATCCTGTATCCTGTTTCTGCTAAGCTTGTTTGGAAATCCTGGATCTTGCGTGAGTACCCTGAATCTAGTCCCAGTCTAGCCAAGTCCGTTTCTGCTTCTGCTTCCTGCCAAGCCAAGTCCGTGCCAGCATTTGTTTCCAGTCCAGCCAAACCTGTTCGAGACTCCTGTACCTGGTACCAGCCTGGTGGTGTTTGGCCTCGCTTCCAGTTTGGGTGGTTCACCTGCTGTTGCCGGTCTCTGGCAGCAGCCCAAGGGCTCACTACTCTGGATCATCCATAGCAGCGTGACACTTTAATTCACCTGTTTTACTTTCACACAGCCATTCCAAACACAAGCAGCATTCAGTTCACTTAGATCTCATTTTCAAGCACCATGCCCTTCTCTTCTGCCAGCATCCTGCTATACCCTTTTGATACCCATATGGTTTCCTTTTGCCAAAAATCTTCCCTATGACCATTCTCAAACAAAAAAGTGTAGCCAAACTACCAGAACATTTGTTTTCAAAGAAAATTTATATACAGTTTGTTCCAACTGTCTTTCCTCTAAAGTCCATCCTTTCTAGTACATATTTCAACAGGAGTTAGCACCAGCATTCTTAGGGTTTCTGGCTCAGAGCAAGGCTTTACCTATCTCCTCTGAATTCCTATGGCAGGGTTTTCTCTCCGGGCTTCTAAAAATACTATTCCCAATCCGGGGGAGGGGGGGCTCTTCCTTTCCTCCCCCTCCTCCTTCAGCCTAGGAAAGTTTATATATCCTCTTTCTCCTCTGTTATTGGAGCATTAAACCTCCTGGATGCCTCTGAGAAGACCAACTTACTGGAATGTTCACCAACTGTCTGCCTTGGGCTTTCCTCCCCTGTAAAGGAACACACATGCTACTGAAAATCCCTTACAATAAGGAGGAACCACCCCAGATATTCCTCAGCCCCTCTACTTCCTGAGCTGGTGATCACAATCCCAATATGCATCACTGTCAAACAAAGACCCCACCATCAACTGGAAGAATCAACATATAACCTTCACAACATAGAGACTAAACCAACAACCAACAACAAAAAGACAAACCAGAATAACACAAAACAAGACAACAAAAAGACAAGCCAGAACTACATACAACAAGACCACAACACTAAAACAGCCAGACAACACAGACAACTACAGATCATCAAACCCACCATGATCAATGACAATACATACACCAAGATACCTATAGGGTACATAAATGCATGGTTGGCAGTCAAAAAGACAGCCCTACTGAGAGACTGGATTGAAACAGAAAACCTAGGACTACTGCTCATAACAGAAAGATGGCTACACCTTGAAGATGACCCAGTACTACTGGACCTATGCCCACCAGGATACAAAATAATACACGAAACAGAAGCAAAAAGAAAGGAGGGGGAGTTGCAATTATATACAAATCCACTTTCACCGTTGAACATGTCACTAAACATCTATCCCCAATGATCGAAATACTAGCATGCAAGATCACTGACACAACACTTGTAGGCCAATGCATCACACTTTTCTACTAACCCTCAGGTAGCTGGACAAATGTCCAAGATGATTTCATGAATTTCATATCAAATACCTGCACAAACCAACAAAATGTCCTACTAATTGGCGATATCAATCTGCACCTAGACAAACAGAATGACAGTAACACCAAAACTTTAATGAACTTTCTAAACCAATGGAACCTCATCATAGAAACAGGCACCTCATTCCACACAAAAGGCCACCTACTGGACATACTAGCTCATAGGCTACTGACAAACACATAATAGAAAACCACAAATAGGAAGAGGTACCATGGTCAGACCACAGCAAGCTAACTTTCACACTGCAATAGAAAGTGAGTGGAAAGAAGAGAAAACAAAGATCACACACAATCATGACCAGAGGCAAGATGCACAACCACACCTTCTGGGGAACGGTGGAAAAGGAATATAAAAACCTAGATCTGAATGACATCCACTTCATGAGGAACTAAGAAGAAACATGCTGAAACACACTGGACAAAATAGCGCCGCTCAAAACAAAAACAAGAAACAAAAAACAACCGAGACCCTGGTTCAATGATGGAAAAACTATGCAGTAGACTAGAAAGAACTTGAACTAAAAACAAAATAGAAACAAAGACATATAGAGAAAATCTATAAGAACATACAAACACAATATAAAGAAAGCAAAAGTGGAACACTACAATACATACACAATCCTAGCACAGATTAACGCAAAAAAATATTCAAACTCATGAATAACCTAATGAAAACACAGGATATACTGGCATCAACTGAAACACCACCTACTGCAAACGAACAAGCTCAATATTTCGAATAAAAAATAACAAAGACAAAATGCACCATTGCAACATCGCAAATGTCCATCAACAACTTTTTACAAGACTGTGAAACAAACAACTCCTATGCCATCATAGACAGAATCTGGATCACATTCAAACCACCCACCCAAAATATGCATAATGAAAACACTATTGACAAAATATGTACATGCGAACTGTATGCTAGACAAATGCCCAAACTACATGATGAAAAATCCACCAGAGAAGACTATTGTCCACAGTACGCAGTCTAGTGTATTGTGCTCAAGTATTTTATGGCTTTCACACTCTGCGTTGCTGATTTACCTGAACCATATTGACCCCTGAAGAAGGCTTTGTGCTGAAATATGGCCTGTGTAGAGTCTTTTGGGTCAGTTTACTTTGGCAAATAAACTTTTTGGATGCTCTTACTCCTTGTTTACCTTGGTCATTTGGAATTTTTTTCCCTACCTCCAACCCTGTTGTTTTGTGCTTTTTTTCTCTTATGAAAGTTGTGGACCCTCTCTCCTTTTTTTCTTCAATTACACCACCTAAGAGATCACATATATGCTGACAAAAGAGCAATTCCCAAAAGATAAATGCAAAATCATACTCACCCCAATCCCCAAGAATACAATTAACAAGATCAGCGATCTCACAAGCTATAGACCAGTGTCCTCAATACCATTACTGACCAAAGCGATGAAGGGATTAGTAACACAACAACTAATAGAATACTTAACAAAATTCTCAATCCTACATAAATCCCAATCAGGTTTCAGACCACAACATAGCACTGAAATGGTCCTAGCCACTCTGATATTCAGAAGCTTAATAAGTCAAGGTCAGAACATACTATTAATGCAATTCGAAATGTCAAGTGTGTTCGACCTAGTTGACCATGCAACACTAAACGGAGACAAAACCAAATTCCTGGTTCTGTCAAGTCCACACAACCCCACAACCTACCAAAACTTCACAATCAACCACTAACCATACCAAATTGAAACACAGTTAAAAATACTGAAAATCATTCTTGACAAACACCTAAAATTAGTCAAATATCAGCAGTAACTACAAAATGCTTTAGAACACAATGGAAACTGAGAAGGATCAGAGACTATTTTCCAAGACAACCATTCAAGTTATTAGTACAATCGACAATACTATCACAACTAGACTACTTCAGTGCAGTATACGTCGGGTTCAAGGAAAGCACACTGAAATCATTATAAACCATCCAAAACACAGCAGCAAGGCTAATTTTCAAGAAGTCAAAATATGATAGAGCCACCCCACTACTCGAAACACTACACTGGCTGCCCATCAAGGCAAGACTGTTCTTTAAGGTGAGCACCATCATCTACAAAATATTATTTGGTATGTCACCAGAGTGCATGCTAGACTTGATAAAACTATCTCCAAGCAATGCAAATCCTGAATCCAGAAGCTACCTACTTCTCCACATACCAACTTGTAGAAACCTAACCTACAAATCTATTTACATGGCCAGACTAAACTACCTGGGTTCCAAATGGTCAAATTCTATAACAAAGATCACAAGAAGCATTACGAACTCTTAAGTTCAGAAAAGAACTTAAAGCATACCTTTTAAAAAAATTCTTCATCAAATAATTTAGCCATCAATGTCTATTCTGATTACTAAACACAAACCATCATACAAATCACAACTGCAATATAAACTGCACTTGCAAGCCATCACTATAACCCACAACTAAACAGCAAATGTAAACAAATATTGTAACTGCTACCCAGAGTGTAATTTGTAAGCCACATTTAACTGAAACTTGTTTTTGGATAACAGTGGGATAGAAGAATGCATAAATAAATAAATATAATTTGGAACATGTGTTCTGACTTTCCCTGATACAGTGACAAGCAATGGCCATCTACTTGTCACAGTGTACAGTAATTTTATTCCTTACAATAGTTTGTACTATTTTGCTTGACACTAATGTCATGTTCACCAGATCACCATAGAAAACCTTTTAAAAGTTAGCTTTATGTTGTCCTCCCTCCAATCTTCAGGTACCGTGGATATACGAATTACTAGTTTGTTCAGTAATCTGTGTTGTATACCACCTGGTCCAGGTGATTTGCTACTCATTATTTTGTTAGTTTCCCCCTTTTTACTTTATGATAATCTAATAGTCCAACTGATCCTTCACAGGTTCCTGCTTCTAATATACCTGAAAGAGTTTTCATTATGACTTTTTGCCTCTATGGCAAGCTACTGTTCAAATGTTCTTTTGACCTTCCTTATCAATTCTTTGTATCTAACTTGTCAGTGTTTATGCTATTTTCTATTTCCTTATTTAGATTTTCTTTCTATTTTTTGAAATATGTTTTTTTAGTTATCTCCTTCACCTTACCTTTAACCATGCTAGCTATTATTTGCACTTCCTTTTTTCTTTTTTCATTGTGGAAATACATGAGATCTAGGCCTTAAAGATGGCATTTTTAAACAATGCCCATGTGTGATGTAAACTCTTAACCTTTGTAGTTGCTCTTTTTCGAGGTTTCTTTTTTTCTACAATTTTCCTAATTTTATCATTGTCTTCCATTGGAGAGTTAAATGCGAACAGAGTTGATTTCCTTGGTATCCTCACTCCAGTTATTAAGTCAAATTTGATCACATTCCCCTGGATTCTATATAAGTCACCCAAAGTTAGGTGACCAACTATGGGTGCAGATCCCAGATGCATGCAAACTATTTAGTCAATTAGGCACTAACAATCAGTTATTGGAGTTAATTGGAGTTGATTGGCACTTAATTTGCAGTAATTAGGAGTTACATGTGCATTTGCCCTATGACCTATTCTATATCATGCATGCCTAAATTTCGTAGTGCACAACTCAGAAGAGGGTGTGGCCATTAGAGGGGCATGGAAAGATCAGGGACATTCCCAGAAATTAGGCACAATGTTATAGAATACTTGGATTTATGCGCTCAACTGCCATCAGTTGGGCATAGGATTTACACCAGGTTTCAGCAGGAATTAAGTGCTCACATCCACAGTTGGGCGTGAAAATCTACGCTAAGAACTATTCTATAAAGTTTGCTTAGCGCTATCCAACCTTTATAGAATTGGTGTTTAGCATGGATCTTAAAGGCATCTACGTTTGGGTGCCATTTACTGAATTTGGCCCATTATAATCATTATTTATTTATTTTATTTATTTATTGCATTTGTACCCCACATTTTCCCACCTTTTTGCAGGCTCAATGTGGCTTACAGAGTATTGTTATGATAAAGTCGTTACATGATTTAAATACAGTCGATCATAAGCTGAGGTATAAGAGGATTTAGATGGAAAGGTGTTAGGTAAGGTCGTGTGAGAGGTGTTTTTCGGTGTACTTGGGTGATATAAGGAATGATATAAGGATTTGTTTCATTGAGGATGACTTTTGTAGGCTTTGTTGAAGAGATGTGTTTTCAAAGCTTTGCGGAAACTGGTTAGATTGTTCATGGTTTTCAGGTCCCTGGGTAAAGCGTTGCCAAGTGACCCCCAGCATTGCTACTCACATACCAAATCTTGCATTTAACTAAGCATTAGGTCTAAAATTACTCCCTTTCTTTTCAGTTCCTAAACCATTTATTCCACGAAGAAGCCATTTATTTCATCTAGGAACCTTTCCTCCCTAGCATGTCCTAACTTGACATTTATCCAATCAGCACTGATGCACTTGAAATCACCCATTATTATTGTGTTGCTAAATTTGTTAGCTTCCCTAAATTCTGTTAACCTTTAAGCATCTGTCTGTTCATTCTGTCCAGTGTGTCATTGGTTATCCTCCTTCCTACAGGTCTGTGAAATGCCTATTATATCCACTTCTTCATTCAATGTTATAACTCTTCCATCTCGCATGTTTTACACAGTTATTACCTAGAGCCATCAAATACATTTTATTTTGAGTAGTAAAATGAATGCAGGTGCACCATTCTGTGACTTAGCTGCATCTCGCAATAAAGTCTAAGAGGTTTCTTAGTATTTTGGAAGTGAAAACTGGGGAAATCTTATCAGGGCATTTGATTTAAATGGAAACAAAACACTGTCTTTTGCCTTTTGGCAGAAAGTGCATCATGGATTCATCCGTAGAATAAAAGATTACTAAGAACAGCTTATTATTTGAAAGTGCTTTAGTCTCCAGAAATGTAAAGACATTAGGTTTGATATTTCAGCTTTACGTGAACCAAACAGCCTGGTTTTAAAGACAAAAAAACAAAACAAAACAAAGCTGTAAAGGTTGTAGTGCAGGCTAATGGACAGTTTATTCACAATCTCCAGCTGACCCCCAGCACAATAAAATTCATGAACTGCAGTGTCTTGAAACAGTAAATAATTTATTTGAGGATTGCTACAAGGTCGCCTTAAATACTTCATCAAGTTGATATCAGATGTGATTTCATCACATTGTAGTGCTCCCATAGGTGTGACTCAGTTTAGCTCTCAATTCTGACAGCATTCAGTGGCTGGAGAGAGGAGAGGAAAATGTGTCTGAGATGAGCCTGTGGGCTTTAATATGTACAGTTCTAGTATGGGTAATGTAATTAACGTAATGCAATTTACCAGTGGTACACTGATGAGATCACTACCTTTTCTAAGTGCGGAGCTCTAATTTTTAGCCATTAGCTGAGGTTTGACTCTTGGTGTGGGATCGTACTCTGATATAAATTAAAATGCACATAGAAATGTTAAAATGCTTTGCAGGAAGTTCAGTAAAGTGGCACTCCTGTATGAGAACACTTTTTCAAGCCAGATCTAATGCCATAATTTTGGACTAGGTGGCCAGAACTGCATTTAAACTGTATCCACCACAGTGCATGTGTGTGCTAACAGCTAACACAATGGCTTGATATGAAGGTACCTATTTGTGGGTGCCAAGAATACAACAATTTACAGCCTATTCTATTAAGAAAAGTAAATACCTAATTTTCTTTATAGAATACTGACATAACCAGTTAAATATGTGCATATGTTATTTTCTGCAAGAACTTATGCTGCTGTAAATGATTGTGCCTAGATTGGGGAAGCACACATGTGAATCATAGTATTCTATAATTTATGCACATGTGTGCCCTTGCCAACACTACCCCCAAACTCCATTCATATGAATGCCCACCTGTAAAGTATGTGCCATTGAAGATAGGCATGCACTTCCAGAATAGTGCATCATCAGAATATTGTCATTTACACACTAGAATACTAGCATCTATGCACAAACCCAGTGTCATAACCAATGCATATAGTAGGCACCCTGTTATAGAATTAAAGGGGTATTTTTGATATGATGCCTAAATCTGATTTTGGGCATTATGCTGAAAACAAAATCAAGGCCATTATCTAAGCAGAAAAATGATTAATTTTTGTTTAGAAAATGGCAATTTCCTAGACGTTCCATTCTACCAATCCAAGGGCAAACAGTGGCTTCCTCCATGTCCATCTCAATAACAGACCATGGACTTTTCCTCCAGGAACTTGTCCAAACTTTTTTAAAACCCAGATATGCTAACTGGTGTTACCCCCATCCTCTGGCAGTGAGTTCCAGAGCTTAATTATTCCTTGAGTGAAAAAAAATATTTCCTCCTATTTGTTTTAAAAGTATTTCCATGTAATTTCATCGAGTGTCCTCTGGTCTTTGTACTTTTTGAAAAAGTGAAAGATCTACCTGTTCTACACCACTCAGGATTTTATAGACTTCAATCATATCCCCCTCAACCATTTGTTTTCCAAGCTGAAAAGTCTTAATCTCTATAGCCTTTCCTCATATTGGAGGAGATCCATCCCCTTTATCATTTTGGTCGCTTTTTTTGAACCTTTTCTAATTCTGCTATATTTTGTTTGAAATATGGCAACCAGAACTGAACACAATACTCAAGGTGAGGTCGCACCACGGGGTGATACAGAGGCATTATAATATTCTTGGCCTTATTTTGCTTCCCTTTTTTAATAGTTCCTATCTTCCTGTTTGCTTTTTTTGGCTGCCACACACACAGATTTCAGCATATTGTCTACAATGACACCTAGATCTTTTTCTTGAGTGTTGACTCCAAAGGTGGACCCAAACATCAGGTAACTAAGATTTGGATTATTTTTCCCAATGTGCATCATTTTGTATTTGTCCACATTAAATTTCATCTTCCATTTGGATGCCCAGTCTTCCAGTTTCCTAAGGTCTTCCTGCAATTTTTCACAATGGGCATGTGTTTTGACAACCTTGAATAGTTTTGTGTCATCTGCAAATTTAATCACCTCACTCATCGTTTCGTTTTCCAGATCATTTATAAATATGTTAAATAGCACCGGTCTCAGTACAGATCCCTGCAGTACTCCACTATTCATCCTCCTTCATTGAGAAAAATAGTCATTTATCCCTACCCTTTGTTTTCTGTCCAATAACCAATTCCTAATCTACAGAAGGACATTGCCTCCTATCCCATGATTTTTTTTTATTTTCTCAGGAGTCTCTCATGAGGAACTTTGTCAAAAACTTTCTGAAAATCCAGGTATAAAAGTTCATGTGTGGGAGTAAAAGGGATGCTCTGCAAAGACAAGACCATAGCAGATTAATGAGTTAAATTCTTTGCAGCAATCTTCATTGAGGAGGATTCAAGGATATAACTTACACAGCATTCTTTGAGGATGATGATTCATGGGAACTGAAATAAATCACCGTGAACAAGGAAGATATAATAAACAAATTGACAAATTAAAGAGTAACAAATCAGCAGAAGGAGATGACATGTATCTAAGAGATATTAAAAAAAAATGAAAATTGCAGAGTTATTGGTAGTAATCTGTAACTTCTTACTCAAATTGGCTATGGTTCCTGACAAATAGGGGCAAAGAGGATGGCCATCACTGGTCCCTCTAAGCTGTGCAAGTATGTATATACACACACACACACACACACACACACACACACACACACACATCCTGAATCCCATACACAGCAAAACATAGCATGTACATGAAAATATAATAATACTTCAATATTGGGGTGGCAGCAATGAGCAAATGTTATCCTGCACCTCAGACCCTGCCCAATGGATGGTAGGGGAAAGGGAACTTCACAAGGCGCTGAAAGCAGAATAAAAGACCAGACCAGAAGCAATGTGA
This sequence comes from Microcaecilia unicolor, assembly GCF_901765095.1. NCBI lineage: Eukaryota > Metazoa > Chordata > Amphibia > Gymnophiona > Siphonopidae > Microcaecilia > Microcaecilia unicolor. The sequence goes on from NC_044036.1 coordinate 76,657,536, forward strand.
TTAGAAAAGTAAAATGCCTAGACAGAAAAGATAGAAAACATTTTATTTTCTATCTTTTATTAGGGCTGTGCATTAATTTGAAATGACATGGAAAATATAAATAACATTTCCCACGTTGATTCATATCATCTTTAATGTGAAAAGACAGGAACCCCCACCCAAAATGTGGGTTTTCTTCAGTGCAATTAAAAGTATTTACAATGGCACTGACAAACATTCCCAACCCCAATCCCCTCTGATCACAATCTGAACCTCCCGATTATCACCCACCCACTTCTGACTCTCCCTAATCATCACCTGACCCACTCCCAACCCCTCCCCCCCAAGTGTTAGTTATAACTTCTAAACTTGCCCCTTCTGAGGACATTTTTATGCCTATGACTGAGATTGGGGAGCATGTTGAAATATACTAAAAGTGGCTACCTCTGTTTCTGAAGCTTTTCCTATCCCTTAAAGTTTGACCAATAGAAATCATTAAGAATTTATATGAATATGGAATTTTGAGATGATTGGCTAATTAATACAGTAGATTTTATGTCTTGAAAATGTGGGATAATTCAGGCATGGCCATTCATACCTGCATGAGAGAAGGTGTAAGAACAAAGGGTAAAAGGTCATGGATTTGATATACCGCCTTTCAGTGGTAGAACCAAAGCAGGTTGCATTTATTAATGGGCCCTTTTACTAAGCAGCACTAAAAGACTTGCCTGTACTATCCCCAGCATGGGTCTTTCCTGTGCACTAAGGCCACTTTTGGCGCTGCTTGGAAATGGACGATTTTTCTATTCTGGCAATAATGGCCACTGCTAATTTTCATATTATTGTGTGCCCATTAGCACATGAGCACTTACACCTATTTTCTAGGTGGTAAGGGCTCATGCACTAACCATATGCTAATTGGTTAGTGTGTGGCAATGTAACTGCACTAATTGATTAGCGCAGAAAACGATTGATTAGTGTAGAACATACCCCAGACCCTCCTCCAACTCTAACAAATAAAAACTTGTAAGGTCCTCTTCAAATTTTTCACAATCCTCTTGCGATTTGACAGTTTTGAATAACTTTGAAACATCAGCAAATTGAATTACCCAACTAGTTATTCCCATCTCTAGATAATTTATAAATATGTTAAAAAGCAGCAGTCCCAGCATAGACTCCTGGGGAACCTTCTCCATTGAGAATACTGACCATTTAACCCTACTCTCTGTTTTCTATCTTTTAACCAGTTTTTAATCTACAACAGGACATTACCTCCTGTTTCATGACTTTCTAATTTCTTCAGGAGTCTTTCATGAGGTATTTTGTCATATGCCTTTTGAAAACCCAGATACACAATACTGACCAGCTCACCTGTATCCACATGTTTATTCACCCCTTCAAAGAAATGTACTAGATTGGTGAGGCAAGATTTCCCATGACTAAATCCATGTTGGCTTTCAGGCTCATTTTCGAAAGAGAAGGACGCCCATCTTTCGACACAGATTGGAAGATGGGAATCCTTCTCACAGGGTCGCTCAAATCGACATAATCAAAAGCCAATTTTGGGCATCCCCAACTGCTCTCCGTCACGGGGATGACCAAAGTTCATGGGGGCGTGTCGGAGGCGTAGCAAAGGCGGGACTTGGGCGTGCCTAACACATGGGCTTCCTTGACCCATAATGGAAAAAAAAGGCGTCCCTGACGAGCACTTGGACAACTTTACCTGGTCCTGTTTTTCTTATGACCAAGGCACAAAAAGGTGCCTGAACTGACCAGATGACCACCGGAGAGAATCGGGGATGACCTCCCCTTATGTACCTGGGACAAAAATATATTTATTTTTGGAGCGCCAGCGTGTACCCGGTGGTAATCGGGCAGGGCCTCAATGGGTGGCATTAAGGTCTCCCCCCCCCAAATGGTCACACAAGTGCTTTACTTGCCGCACAGCCATTTTCTGCAGGAGAGACCTCTTTTACCCGCTGCAGTAAAAGGGGGCCTCAGCGCGTGTAAAAAACATGCACCAATGCCAGTACAGGCTCCCTTTTGCTGCAGCTTGGTAAAAGGGGCCCTTAGTGTCTCCTCTATGACCTTGTCTTCTTTGAGTTCCCCTTTAACATCTCGGTCATCCAGCAGTCCAACTGATTCTTTTACCAGCTTCTTACTTCTATGATACCGAAAAAAGTTTCTACTATGCGTTTTTGCCTCTAACACAATCTTCTTTTCAAAGTCTCTCTTTCCTTCTCAGCACTTTGCATTTGTTGCCATTCCTTATGCTGTTTCCTATTATTTTCAGTTGGATCCTTCTTCCATTTTCTGCAGGATTTTCTTTTAGCTCTAATAGCTTCATTTTTAACCATACTGGCTTTGGCTTTCCTTCCTCCTTTTTAAATACATGGAATATATCTGGTCTGGGTTTCCAAGATGGTTTTTTTGAACAACATCAGTGACTGGTGTAAATTTTTGATTTTTGCAGCTGCTCCTCTAAGTTTTTTTTTTGTCCTTTCTCATTTTTCATAGTCTCCTTTTTGAAAGTTAAATGCTAATGTATTGGATTTCCTTGTGTACTTACTCCAGAGATTATTTCAAATCTGATCATGTTATGATCCCTATTATCAAGTGATCCCAGCACCATTACCTCCTGCACCAGATCATGTGCTTCACTAAGACGTAGGCCTAGAATTGTTGGTTACTGAACCAACTGCTCTATAAGACAGTCCTTGATTGCATCAAGGAATTTTACCTTCCTAGTATGCACTGATGTTACATTTAAGTAGTCAATATTGGTGTAATTGAAATCACCCATTATTATTATTGTGTTACCCAGTTTGTTAGCCTCCCTAATTTCTGACATTTCGGCATCTACCAGTTCATCCTGGCCAAGTGGACGTAGGTATACTCCTATCACTATCCCTTCCCCCTTTACACATGGAATTTCTATCCATAGGGATTCTAAGAAGTATTTTGTGTCCTGCAGAATATTTATTGTAATCAATTCAAGGCCCTTAACAAATAGAGCTACCCCTCCAACAATTTGTTTTTTTTGTAAACCATATCAAAGCCTATGTTAGGCTGCATGCGGTATATTCAAGGATGTGACATAAATAAATACGTAAATAAATTCAATCTACCCTATCACTGCAATATAATTTGTACCCTGTATGACAATGTTCTATTGGTTATCTTCCTTCCACCATGTTTCAGAGATGCCTATTATACCTATCTTTTCATTTAGTTCAATATTTTCTAACTTTCTCCATCTTATTTCTTAGGCTTCTGGCATTTGCATATAGACATTTCAAACAATATTTGTTGTTCCTATTTGCAACTTGCTTAGCAGTTGACAGTGAGAATTTGCAGTCTTTAAAATCTTTTTGATTTTTATTTAAATACACATGCAGGCTTATTTTCAAAAGAGAAGGGCGCCCATCTTCCGACACAAATCGGGAGATGGGGGTCCTTCTCCCAGGGTCGCCCAAATTGGCATAATTGAAAGCCGATTTTGGGTGTGCTCAACTGCTTTCCATCGCGGGGACGACCAAAGTTCCCGGGGGTATGTCGGAAGCGTAGCGAAGGCGGTACTGGGGCATGCCTAACACATGGGCATCCTCGACCGATAATGGAAAAAAGAAGGGCGTCCCTGACGAACACTTGGACGACTTTACCTGGTCCTTTTATTCTTACGACCAAGCCACAAAAATGTGCCCTAAATGACCAGATGACCACCGGAGGGAATCGAGGATGACCTCCCCCTACTCACCCAGTGGTCACTAACCCCCTCCCACCTTCAAAACATTTTTTAAAATATTTTTTCCAGCCTCAAATATCATACCCAGCTCCATGACAGCAGTATGCAGGTCCCTGGAGCAGTTTTAGTGGGTACTGCAGTGCACTTCAGGCAGGCGGACCCAGGCCCATCGTCCCCTACCTGTTACACTTGTGGTGGTAATTGTGAGCCCTTCAAAACCCACCTGAAACCCACTGTACCCACTGCCGATATGGGCGACCCTGGGAGAAGGACGCCCATCTCCTCATTTGTGTCGAAAGATGGGCGCCCTTCTCTTTCGAAAATAAACCTGATAATATCCACTCCCAAACACAAAATCTCCAACCCACTAAACCCCAATATAAACCTACCCCACACAACCACCAACCCTGGCTTTTAAATTCCCAAGTGCATTCAATAAATACACCAAACATTCCACAATCAGCCCTTGAATTCACCCAGTTTCTCAAACCAAAATCATCACCCAACCCAAACTATACCCAACTAGCCCCCATAAACCAAGACTCCAATACTCAGCCTCATGCCCACATACCTTATTGTATACTAAATTCCACAAAACTTCAGTCTTCAGCTCAGCACTGAACACCCAGGCAACTGTGGAAGCTCAACAAAATGAAAGCAAAGCCATTGCCTCAAAGCTGTAATCAATGGAAAGTAGAAGCCTCTTCATCCCAGATTGGCAACAGCATTAACTCAGTACCTGGGGACCTGGCACCCAAGTTAGAGCATTTCCCCAGCCCTTGATATATAGCCCCTTAGAACCCTGACTAAAACCTACACTAAGGGCCTCTTTTATCAAGCCGCACCAGGAGCCGCTAGCTCGGATTGATAAGAGGCCTTAAATCAACAACATTTAAATACTCCACAACACTGATGAAACTGTAGCAAAAAATCCTGCCTTCCCATACCACCTCAAATTCTGACTGAAATGCTGCTAAAGGAATCCCGATAGTCAATTCATTTATTTGGCTACCAATCACCAATGAGCAATCCTCCTGTACAAACACAATATGAAGTTTGGAAGGTGGCATTTAGGCCTCAGGCTAGTCAGCCCAACCCAGAATTTTATTTGTACTTATAAAGGACCTGATAGTGAGCCAGCGGTTTTTAAGCTGACAGTGGAATTAAGCCCAGATAACTGTATACCGCCTTGAATGAATTCCTTCAAAAAGGCAGTAAATAAATCCCAATAAAATAAATAAAATAATGAATGAATGAATAAATATTCAATGCTGGGCCATGTCTGGTCTCTAGCATTGAATATTTAGGCATGTGTGGTCATCCAGAAGTTAGCCGGGTACTGTCCAATATTCAGACCAGTTCCTGGTAAACTTGGCAGATAAAGTTAGGACAGCAAAAAAGGCCATCTTAGGTACTCACTTAACTGGTTAGTGGTCTGAATATCAACACTAGCTAGTTAAGTGCCAGCTCTGCCCAAGCTGTACCCCCAGACTACCCCTCTACTAACCGGACAGTGCCACAGTGGTTAGAGGCAATATTCAATGGCAGTAACCACTAAGTAATATTGTTGGATGGCCAGCTCAGCTTCTCCTGCCCAGTGAAAAACCTTTTCAATATTGGACCCTAGATAAATAAATAAATAAATAAATAAATAAATAAATAAATACACAACATGTAACTTTCTTATGGGCTCTATCACTCTCGAATAGCATTTATTACTACTTTAAGGCTGAGGCATCTTATGCTAAATTTAAAATATGACTAGAAACCTATTGCATCACCATGACATATGGTGGAGGGGATGACTGAATGTTTGTTTTCAGAGATGGCAGGAAGCTTAGGGCCCCAAAGCCTCGGTTCTTTCTCTAGTAGTCTTCTCTCTGATTCTATGCTATATTGTTTCTCTCTATTCATGTACTTAATCACTTATGAGCTGTTTTCATTTTGGTATACCACTTTGCTGTTCCTTTGCGAAAGCAAATATAATCAGATTATTAAAGGACAAGGAAGTAGGTGTTATCCAATAAAAACTGAATTACAAAACCTTGGAGTAGTAACTGATAAAACATAAAATTTATTATGAGAAAAAAAGACCATAGGTCTACATAAAACAAATCCCTAAAAGACAGTGGAAATTCAGAAGGTAGACTCGACATGGCTCTATGTTTCAGCTCTAGGTGCCTACATCAGGAGTCAACAAACATCTAAATGGATTAAAACACAAATAACTGTGGTTAGAGGTTAGATAATTTTTGAAAGGAAAAGTTTTTATTTTTAGTGCGGGAGGCATGTCAATAGGCGGAGGGTAGGTGTGCCTTGTGCTAATCGGGTAGCACGGGTACATTGCTGCATGCTGCCCAATTAGCATGGGGTTAGCGAGGGAGCCCTTAGCACCTACAAAATAGGTGGTGGTAAGGGCACCCACTGTAATGGCCATGTACTAATTGGGAAATTAGTGCTTGGTCATTACAGAAGGATATACAGATATGGTCATTTTACTGCCATGCTAAAAGTGACCACAGCGCACGTGGAAAACCCATGCGCTAACAACAGTGCCGGCCACTTTTTAGCATGGCTTAGTAAAAGGGCCCTTTTATCTTTTATCAGTTTTTACTCCAAGGTTCTGCAATTCAATTTTTATTGGTCCACCTCTACTTCCTTGTCCTTTGGCATTCCTTTTGTAGGGGATCTGTCTCCTCTTTTTTTCCCCCATAAGATTGGTAAAAACATGTATGCTTTTCATGTCCATCCAAACCATGCCCAAAACGTTTCTAAAATCGATACTTCTATATGTATGGCCATTTACACATGTAAATCGGCTTTTTACATGTGCTGATGGTGCCTTATCAAAGTAAAATGTCCTTCTTATTCTGAAACATATTTAGGTGAATGCTATTGGGGTCAAAAGTCAGTTTTGAATCTGCTCTGAAGCACATTATAATTTCACAGAATACAAGCAATACTTCATGGTATACTGTGATGTCGCAGGATATCAGTTCATCACCTTGTCTGTTAACTCACATTACATATATCTTCCCTTTAATATACAAACCACTTTCTAAGTGTCTCTAAATTTTATAAGGTCTCTTCAATGCTCAGAACCTTTCCATGTCTTTAATAGGGAAACCACACCAAAGGGCTAAAGAACATTTTAATAATAAAACGATCAACTGAGCAGGCCATGTGCTAATATTATTCTTTCAGCCCATGTCTGACAGATTTATTGAAAAATGTTGTCAGTGTGCTTTAAGCTGTATGATGGTCTTCGCCTGTTGTTAAGATTGTGCTGGAAATGAAAATATCACAAATGTGCTATGCAAAATTTGCTAGGTGGGGCGGAGGGAGAAGCAGGAGGTAGGTGGAGAGGAAAAAAAATAGAAGACAAACATAACATATCTGAAAAGCCTGCAAAAAAATTATCAGCCCCTTCAAATGCTATTTGCATAAATATGGAGACTGTAATGAATAAATTTAAGGCAATAGTGAAAGGACTTTTAACATTCTAAATTAGCTACACGTGTTCTGCAGAACACAACGTGAGGAATCACACAGGATTACTGTACAAGAATAATGAGTAGCATTCATATTTACCACAAGCTGCATACAAAACAACAAATCAATCCACATCAAGTTCATTTAAGTACATTTTTACATTTCCTAGAACTGGAATAGTGCAGCCTACAAAACAATTTATATTTTATCTGTACCATCTAATTAATTAAATGGCCCCAGAGTACCAGACTCACAAATCTCGTTAATAGCTGAATACTGAAATAAATGCTGTTCACTTGTTCAATTCTACCAGAATAATATTTGCATATCCCCACCTGTGATGGGTAATAAGTACCTGCCACAAATCAGAATTATGAATTTTGTACGCCTAACAAAACCGCAGGGGAAATTATACCTCAGACATTCCATAATAATTGCAGCTAAGCTGTTTAGTGTCATCCACTTATTCTGCCTGAAGTGTTTAAAGCAGCAACAGTTGTAAATGAATTCAGGCACACATTCAAGAGAACACTGTATTTCTCTCTTTGTTTGTTTGTTGTTTTTTTTTTTGTTTCTCTGTCTTGCCATATGCAATTATATTTGTATAAATGATCACAAAAGCACACATACATTTTAACTTATGGATTATTTCTAAATTCTACATGCAAGTCTTTTATTTATTACCAATTATGTTTTCATGGAACAGTATTAAATTGTACTGCATGCACTGAGAGTTTGAAACTAACCAACGTTATCTTTTCAGCCCAGAACTGACATTGATCCAGCAGTGTATAACCTGAGGCTATGATCCTAAGTTCTAATTCTTTTTAGTAGGGGTTGTTGCTCTATAGGAAAAATAACTAATGGAATGACAGCTAGGATGATATGGTCAGTAAAGGGCATCACTGGTTCACAAGCAAGAAAAGGTGCCTCCCAATAAAGGATGATTTAATTTAAAAATCAAATTTTTGTTTAAAATTTATAGACTGAATTTCCTGACTAAAAAGTCACAAGGTGATGTACTATAAGAACACGTGGAGGGGCATAATCGAACGGGGAAGACCATCTCTAAGGGCGTCCATCCCTAAGGATGTTCTGGATGTCCATCTTTCATTTCGATAATACGGTCGGGGACGCCCAAATCTCAACGTTTAGGTCATCCTTAGAGATGGTCGTCCCCGGTTTTCAGCCATAATGGAAACTGAGGACGACCATCTCAAAAAGGACCAAATTCAAGCCCTTTGGTCATGGGAGGAGCCAGCATTTGTAGTGCACTGGTCCTCCTCACATGCCAGGACACCAACCGGGCACCCTAGGGGGCACTGCAGTGGACTTTACAAATTGCTCCCAGGTACATAGCTCCCTTACCTTGGGTGCTGAGCCCCCCAACCCCCCTAAAACCCACTCCCCACAACTGTACACCACTACCATAGCCCTTAGAGATGAAGGGGGGCACCTACATGTGGGTACAGTGGGTTTCGGGTGGGTTTTGGAGGGCTCACATTTACCACCACAAGTGTAACAGGTGAGGGGGGATGGGCCTGGGTCTACCTGCCTAAAATGCACTGCATCCACTAAAAACTGCTCCAGGGACCTGCATACTACTGTAATGGAGCTAGGTATGACATTTGAGGCTGGCATAGAGGCTGTAAAAATGTTTTTACATTTTTTTGTGTGTGGGAGGGAGGTTGGTGACCACTGGGGGAGTAAGGGGAGGTCATCCCCGATTCCCTCCCATTGTCATCTGGTCAGTTTGGGCACCTTTTTGAGGCTTGGTCATGAAAAAAAAGAGACCAAGTAAAGTCGACCAAATGCTTGTGAGGGACGCCCTTCTTTTTTCCATGATCGGCCGAGGACGGCCATCTCTTAACCGCACCCTGTCCCACCTTCGGTACACTGCCGACACCCCCCCGTGAACTTTGGTTGTTCCCCACGACGGAAAGCAGTTGAGGACGCAAAAAATCGGCTTTCAATTATGCTGATTTGGGTGACCTCGGGAGAAGGACGCCCATCTCCCGATTTGTGTCGGAAGATGGGCATCCTACCCTTTCGAAAATAAGCTAGAAAGCAATGATAGCAAAAATAATAATACACACAAACCAAACATCAAACAATAAAATAATTTATCACTATAATACCTGTGTATGAAAGCCTGGCTCTTCTTTCAAGCCTTTAATACATAAGGAGACTGACTATACACCAGTCTGCACCTGAACTAGCTTGCTACACACTGTAACTTAGACAAGTTCCTTATATCTTGTTTAACTGTATAAAGAACTTCCATGAGTTTAGCCACCCATCTATTTATCCCAACGGACTCTGTGCCACCCACCTTGTCCCCATCTATATCTGAACTTGGCCCCTCGGCTACATGGTAAGATGTATTGTAGAAAAACATTAGCATCATATCTGTTGTTTGAATGTTCTAATGTCTGCTTATTAGATGTTTCATTATGCTGACATTGTATTATATTTCTGTTATTTGAATTTCAGAGCTCTTAAATGTCTATATTTTTGATACTATTTTGTGGTTGTCCATTATTAGGTTTTAACTTTCTGCTTTCAAATTTACCTCATTTATTGTATTTAGTGTTTATATTTGGTCATTTTACTATTGTTATAGTGTTTACACATGTGTAAGCTTTATGTTAAACTATACCTGCTGTACACTATCTTGGGTCAATCTCTTCATAAAGGCAGTTAATAAATCCCAATAAGGAAAATAAAATCAATAAAATAAATACCACTCAGCAAAGATTACTAAAATTACAATATATTACAGTAAAGTTTGTAGACCCTTTCTATATGAAATATAATTGAATCTGAGCCTCATTTCTTGTGGAAGCTTGTTTCAGAGTGTAGGGTCTACAGCAGAAAAAAGGTTCTCAATCTATTTCTAACATGCTTTAAAATATTGGTCACTGGTCAATATTCAAATGGTTGCAGTCAGACTGCCACAGACACAATTAGCCCTGAATATTCAATGCTGGGCCATGTCTGGACTCCAGCATTGAATATCCAGGGCCGTGCCTGCATATGCTAGCCACTGGAGATTATGCAGGTCCTGGTCAATATGCAACTAGGACCAGTAAAACACCTATGCAGGCACTGGCTGAATATTGGCCAGGACCACATAAGTTAAAGCAGGGTCTCTTACCCCCTATGATTTCCCCTGTAATCTTGATCCACCTCACTTCCACTCCTGATGACAGAAAGCTCTGGACCAGGTCCACCTCCCTCCCATCACCACTCATAGGTCCACCCGGCCTACCTTGTATATCCCTGGTGTTGCTGCTGCCTGTTGTGTGCTCAAAATGGTCATTGCAACCTCTAGCGATAGCCTCACGGAATTAGTAAGTACCACAAGACTGCTGCTAGAGTCAGGATAGCCATTTTGAGAAAGGATTCATGATGAACAAGGGTGAGTGTGCATCAATCCTGCTTGTAGGACCCCCCCTCCCAGACTACCAGGGATTTACAAGGTAGACCCAGGGGGCCTATGGGGTTGTTGGGGGTGGGGGAGGCCTGGTCCAGAGATTTCTGCCATCAGGGAACAGAGGAGGAGGGAAATATTCTTATGTTTCATTCATATTGTTCCCTGTTCTGTTCTTATATAAGCCAAGCGGTATAGTAAGTGAAATAAAGTATAAGCGTCCAGATCATGGGGTGGGGAGATACCACTAACTTATATTAGCCTAAGTCCAAGGCTGGTATAACTAGGGACGAATAAATGTTGGATACTCCAATACCAGTGTACATTAGTATTCTTTAATAGAACATGAGTGCCTAAATGGAGAAATGTCACCATAGTGAAAACTCACTTTTTGTGCAAGCATTTTTTTTAACGCATGAATATTCTCATCTCTTGAGAATGATACGTTTTATGTGGACATGTTTTGTAAATGTTTTTATGTGCTATTATTGTGTATATATTTTGTAATCTGCCTAAGTGTTCGGTGGACTATAAATATATAAAATAAATTAATACATAAATAATAGCTAAGTATCGCTGCTATATGGAGAATTTCTGGATGCCACCTTTCTTGATCTCTTCTCTATGAACAGTGTTTTTGGTTCATCTGGGATTTTTTTTCAGTTTGTGGTTATTTTTCATTTTGTTTTACTAATGTATTTTAATTTCTTTTTAGTATATGCTAGAACATTGTAATGCATACATATTGATGGTAAGTGTGAAAATTCATAGGTTTATGCATGTACTATTAATTTTGAATTCACTAACAATTTTAAGGCACTCAGGGGTCCTTTTACAAAGGCGTGCTGAAAAATGGCTTGCGGTAGTGTGGGCATGGGTTTTGGGCATGCGCTGATACATTTTTTAGTGCGCCTGTAAAAAAGGCCTCTTTTTTTTTTGCTGAAAATGGACGTGCAGCAAAATCAAAATTGCTGCGTGTCCATTTTGGGTCTGAGACCTTACCACCAGCCATAGACCTAACGGTAAAGAATCTGGGCATCAAATGCCACTTGGCATGCGTCCGTTATGTGCGCCAGAAAATAAAAAATATTTTCAGACGCACGTAGCAGACGTGCACCAAAATTAAAATTACCACAAGGGTTACGCAGTAATTGGATGGTAACTCCAATTTGGCATGCATTCAGCGTGGCACCTATGCAGCTTAGTAAAAGGGGCCCTCAAACAACTAAAGGCACACTAATAAATGCACATCCTCTTGCACTATCCACATAGCCTTTGAACAGTGTTCATAGGCTGCTGGTGAATGTTGTGAGGAACCCCTGAGGGTCAAGGAAGAAGGGATCCGGGAGAGGAGCAAGATGGGTAGGTTTCATACCCGGGATTCCAACTACAAGTCCCAGGATCCTAGGGACTGGGAAGCCACGCCCCCACGGAGGCATACGTTTCCCAAGAGCCGGAGAAGGGAGGAGGACTACAGTTCCCAAGAACCCCTGAAAAGCCCCGTGGGCAAGCAAAGGGAGCAGCAAGGGAACTACAAGTCCCAGGATCCCGAGGGAAAGGAGGGGGATTGGCTGAGGAGGAATAATCATTAGGGAGAGGACCAACTGGGGACCATAAAGGGAGAGGAGCCCATGGAATGGGAGGTGGAGAAAGAGGTTGGAGAAGAGATCCAAGCCCAAAATGACTGAGGAAGTGAGTCCATGGAGATTGCTGCTCTAGTTCAGGTACAAGGGAAGAAGTTGAAAGGCTTCATAACAAACCTTCTTCAAGGCTGGGGAAAGCTTGGAGGAAAAGTTAAGCAGCTGTTCCACTAAAGGGGGAGAGAGGTGCTGTGCTGTAAAGCAGTGAATTATTTCAGCTGTGGCCAGAAGTCAGACCCAGCTGAAGAAACAGGTAATGACTTGAACTGTGTCCAGGAACCTGGCCATGCTGGGGAAGCAGTGAGTGATTTGAACTGTGTGCAGAAGTCATGCCATGCTGGGGAAACAGTGAGTGATTTAAAACTGTGTCCAGGAATCAGGCCATGCTGGGGAAGTAGTGAATGATTTAAACTGTATCCAGAAACTGTGGCCGGCAGGGGAAAGGAACAAGGGGTGATATGTGCTGTAACCAAGGACTATGTCTGGAAGAGGAAATGTCTTGGCCTTGCTGATGGAATAAAGCAGTTTTAAGCATATTTTTGGAGTCTGCTTCTGGGAGTGCTGTGTCCAGGAAAGGGCCCTTCCAGGGTCAGCCGAGTTCATACCTGCAGAAAGGCCTGAAGGTGGTGGCCTGCTGGCAATGTATACCATCATTTAAAAATTTACCCCAAAATGGCCAGAGTTATACATTTAGAAAGAGGACGTGGCTTTATGCAGAGCAAAGGTGAACATAAAACTTATAAAGTGGATTTTAGATAGAACCCAAATATCAGAATTGAGATGTCCTGGTTGGGACATCTCAAATTCTGCTAACATTTTAGAAATGTATCTACTGCTATAGAGTCCTTTTGAAAATGCATGCAGGAATAGACATATAAGTGCTGGCAATGTGTTCCTGCAGCACCCATTTTGCAAATGCCAATGTCTACAATATTAGTGGAGGCATCTCAGCAACATACACGCCTATGTGCCAGCAGATACACATATATGTTGGCATTTTAGAAATCTACACATCTATGTTTTCCCAAGCTATCACAGAGTTGAATATTATTTGCCAGCATCACTTTTGGGGAGGAAAAAACCACTGGGGGATTAAGAGGCTGACCTCCCTTAACTCCTCCATTAGAACACAGATCTAAATGTGCACCTTTAATTAATCTAGGGGTAGCTGTAAATCCTGATGTTGATATAAGCATGCATTCCCCTTTTGAAATGGAGAATACACGTATATGTTCAAGCCCTGCCCTAGTCCCCCGTTGCCACATGCACGTATTTGTGATTTGTACCTGTACATCCTAGCTTTCTAAAATTGGGATTTAACCATGTAAGTGATATACATGCCTAAACGTCAGTTTATGCCCATCCAAATCACAAATAGGACTTCTAAAATACTTAACTGTATGTTCAGCAGTAGAATTCAGCTGCTGAAGTAGAAATTAAGTGGCAGCAACTAAATATGAAGTATAATTTTACATGGAAAAGACATCCTTTCAATTTATTCAGATTTTTTCAGTTGCATAGTGCATAAAAGTACCATTTCTGAAACTTCATGTAACTTTAAGGAAGTAATTTATGAATGGTTAGCATGCACTCTGTGCTACAGAGCCCATTTTGTTCCTATGGGGTCCTTTTACTAAGCTGTGGGAAAAAGGGCCCTGCGGTAGCAGCGGAGGCCATTTTACCCATGTGCCAGGACCCTTTTTACTGCAGTGGATAAAAAGCCCAATGCGACGGATAGCACTTGCTGCCACCCATTGAGGTAAGGTAAGAACTCCTGCAGTAACCCAGAGGTAACCAGGCAGCATGTGGCAATGCCCGATTACCACCGGGTTAGCGCCACACTAGAAAAAAAAAAAATTCAGGAACACCAGAAATAGCACACACTCCAGCCACAACTACTGCTGGCAGCCTCATTGGGTCAGCAGTACATAATTACATAAGTAATGCCATACTGGGAAAAGACCAAAGGTCCATCGAGCCCAGCATCCTGTCCCCGACAGCAGCCAATCCAGGTCAAGGGCACCTGGCAAGCTACCCAAACATACAAACATTTTATACATGTTATTCCCAAAATTGTGGATTTTTCCCAAGTCCATTTAGTAGCGGTCTATGGACTTGTCCTTTAGGAAACCGTCCAACCCCTTTTTAAACTCTGCCAAGCTAATTGCCTTTACTACGTTCGCCGGCAATAAATTCCAGAGTTTAATTACGCGTTGGGTGAAGAAACATTTTCTATTTGTTTTAAATTTACTACACTGTAGTTTCATCGCATGCCCCCTAGTCCTAGCAGTGGCGTAGGAAGGGGGGGGCGGTGGGGCGGTCCGCCCCGGGTGCACGCCGCTGGGGGGATGTCGTCTCCGCTTGTTCACTGCTCTCTCTGCCCTGGAACAGGTTACTTCCTGTTCCGGGGCAGAGAGAGCAGGGGAACCAACGGAGCCGACGCAGCTCCCAGCAACTGCACTCGGGACGGAGCGGTCCTCCCGCCCACCCCCCTTGGTAAGACTGCGCTCCAGGGTGGGGGGGTTGCGCACTCCAGGGGGGGTGCGTTCACGCTCCGGGGGGGGGGGGGGGGGAGGGCACGCCGTGCTACACCCGGGGGGGGGGGGGGTGCAGCGGTGAACCGCCCCGGGTGTCAGCTGCCCTCGCTACGCTTCTGAGTCCTAGTATTTTTGGAACGTGTGAACAGACGCTTCACATCCACCTGTTCCACTCCACTCATTATTTTATATACCTCTATCATGTCTCCCCTCAGCTGTTCCAATTTAGCATACAGTAAGCCTGCGTTGGGCTTACCACCTCTTTGTAAAAGACCTATGGATTCTGCAGCTTAGTGTGCATGAATACCATTAATGCATGCAAATTGTTAGCAGATAACCCTATAAATGTATTTCTCTATCCATTTGAAGTTATATGGTTGTCCTGTATACTGAATCTCAAAGGGAGTGAGTAAATATAAATTTTAATATTCCAGTAAATGATGGTAAAAAAAAAACATTATTAGGATTTCTATAGTAAAAAAATGATGAGGCATCCTGCTATATGCTAGATGAGGTAGTTTATTTGAATTATTGTGTTTATATCTGTATGATTGCAATGAGTCTGTAGGTTCTAGAAAGTGACTGTAATAATAAAAATAATTCAAGTTTTTATTCTTTGTTATGTATCCTATTCTGTTTATTGTAAGCCACATTGAATTCAAACTTGTTTGGGATAATGTGGGATATAAATGTCACAAATAAATAAATCAGAAGCCCTATGGATTATCATATCATATATAGGGAATTGTAAGCATCGCACTGAATTTTAAAGCTTAACTTAGGTAACAGGTGGACTTTGGAAACATTTGTCATAGAAACATCTGGAAACATTCATTTTGGGTTATTCTCGCATTGTAATTAAATTTTACTGCATACTACTATATGTGTAGTTCATACCCCATCCTCTAGTCAAACACAGGGGGTCTTGCGCAGCTCATTGGTCATATTTCGTTCTTATAGTTCCTGTGTTTTTCATTGTCAGGGCCCTAGACTTTTGGAACACTCCTCTTCCGAGTTCCAGTTAAGTGAAAGACACCACACAGCACTTTGCGGTTGTTCTAAAATAAACCTTTAACGTGGCTACATAATTCAATGACCTAACACAGTAAATGACAGCAGATAAAGACCTGCATGGTTCATCTAGTCTGCCCAGCAAAAGTGAAGCTGCTCCCGCTATTCTGTGCAGATTATAGTTATTTATGTTTAAACACTGGTTGACAATTATCCATCATGCCAACCACATATAGATAGTTTAAATATGATGCAGTCTTGGGACAATACTTTATAACTAAAGTATTGCTAATCTCAGCATTAATATGTTTTCCTCACCCCCTTGAGATGCACAACATCCTCTGTTCTAGCATATGGCATGTAGGAGGTAATTCTATAGCATAGCACTTTGATTTTGGTGCCACAATGGGATGCACTTAGGTGTCAATCCTATAATGGCTTCAAGGTGTACCTAAGTAGTTATAGAATACTAATGTAAAGGCTTGTTGGTATGTCAAAACATAGGCATGCCTACTTATGGCAAGTCAATGGGTGTTGTAAGTTGGTACACCAAAGTGTAACGTGCACAACTTATAGTATTCTAGAAGTTGTGCTCATGCATGGTGACACTCCTATGGTCTGCCCATGCTCCAGCCATATATACGCCTCCCTTGCAGTTATATACTAAGCATTTTTGGCAAATGCTTTATAGAATAATGCCTAGCAGTTAGGCACATAAATGCTGATTATTATTTATTATTATTTATTGCATTTGTATCCCACATTATTCCACCTTTTTGCAGGCTCAATATGGCTTACAATATATCACAATAATGCCTAAATAGGGACCACTGGTGAAATATTCTGATTCTAATGTTGTATTACCACAAGTAAGAATAAACAAGTGTGATTTACAGCAGCAGTTGTTGGAAGCAGAATATTTTGAACACCACGTGGTAATACAACATTAGAATTACAATATATCATGAATAATGGAGATATGTAAGAAATAAGCTTTTAGTATTATAGAAGGATCTTGGGTAACATGATAGTGTTAAAGCATGATATTAATATAACAAGCAGCTAAAGGTATTTCCAGATATGTGTAAGGAGTTCATATTTGTTGGTCTTTGTGGTATGTCTTGTAAAAGAGGTGGGTCTTCAATAGTTTGCGGAAGTTGGTTAGTTCATGTAAGAGCTAGCTTTCTCTAACCTACGCATGTATTTGGCACCAAACATTTGGCAGCAGCTTATAGAATTGCCTGGTGTAATCTTTACATCAACTAAAAGAGCAAAAAATTCCAAAATTCCAGAAAAATATCACTGCAAAAGCGCTGTGTATACTATCTGTTCTTTTCTGACTACTTCCTAGTCAAGGCAGTCTTTTGAAATAATCTCTCCCTTCTTGGTACTTTGTTGCAGGTGCAAATCCTCTGAAGAACAGCTGACTATGGGCTCTTCCTTCACAAGGCAATATGAGCCATTATTGACTCTTCTGATAAGCAATAACTTGGTAGCAGCTTTCAAAGTTGGATAGTCCTTCCATTGACTGCAGCCTGAAATTCAACTTATAGACATGTAAAGAGTATGTTACTAACTTGCCATCCTCCACTATACTGCCTCTGGGTGTTCTCAGTCTTAAGACTTAAAGAATTTGTGTGGAGAAAGCGGTGTGGTGCCCTGTACTGAAGGAGGACTCTAGGCAGTAGAGGCGGATTCCAGGAGGGGAATCCATCAGCGGCATCTGACGTCACTCCTGGATGTTCCAAGCTCTATATTTTCCATCAGTTGCCAATGGGGAGCCTGGAAGAGAGAGCAGTTTGGTGCCCTGTACCGGAGGAGAACTCTGAGAGGTGGAGGCGGAACCCAAGAGGGGAATGCATCAGTGGCATCTGACGTCACTCCTGGGCATTCCAGGCTCTATATTTTCCATCAGTTGTCATGGTACGTGGCCCATGGACGCATGCCCAAAGGGGCATGCCTCTTCAGAGCCAATTGAAGATTGACTCTGGTAGAGTGGAACTGCCCCAGTGACTTCCCTCAGGTACCTCCTTTTTTATATGATTGATTATGAGTAAGAAGAAGGGAGTAACTAAAGATCCTAAGACCAAATAAGATACAGGGCCCAATAGATAATTTTCCTGTCTCTGAAGGGAAGATTTCCCTGAAAGATCAAGGTGTGATTGCAGCAGGCATTGTGAGCCCAGAAGTTCCATCCTTAACTCCTGATAGTGACTTACCACCTAAGCCTCTCAATATGCTCTTGGGCTCCATTACACTTACATCCAGTCCTTTATTAAGTGTGGGTGCAGGCAGTGATGAATTAGCACAGCCTGAATAGCCTGAAACATCTTTACCAAGAAATTTGGTCCTACTGGTTATTATTGAAACCAGTCTCCTTTGGAAGCTGTTTGATGGATGAGCTGTCTGCCCTACCCCATCTAAGGAGGTCGCTAATGTTGGAACTGTGGAGACTGATGTCAAGAATGGAAGGCACTCTGTTTGTCACAATTATGTGTCTTTACATGTGAAGCAGCATCCAAAGGTACTGCTCTGGAGACTGAGATTAATACACATGTTGGGAGTTTGAATAAACACCTGAGAAGATTAAAGTTCTGGAAGAAGTTAATGCCTCCTTGGTTAAAAGGAATAATTTGCTTGAGAATAGGTTAGAAAAGGTTGAGAACCAATTGCGAGCCAATAATTTACACTTTTTAAAATTTTCTGTATAATAGTATGATTTCTCCTTATGAGCTGTTAAAACACTGGTAGAAATTCTATCTATTGACCAACTACCCTCTTTGAGCGTTAGGTGATATTTTAGAACAAGGTGGAATTGGTCAGAAAGTGATTGCTGAGGTGTTAAGACAGATTTAGTTTAAACTGAAAGTGGTAAGGAAACTATCCAGCTTATTTTCGAAAGAGAAAAACGCCTATAGTGCAACCTAAATCGGGAGATAGACGTTTGTCTGGCAAAGGCGCCCAAATCGGTATAATCGAAAGCCGATTTTGGGCGTTTCCATCTGCACTCCATTGCGGAAATGAATAAAGTTGATGGGGGCGTGTCAGAGGCGTGGTGGAGGCGGAACTGGGGCGTGGTTATCAGCCGAGGAGAGATGGGCGTCTTTAGCTGATAATCGAAAAAAAAAAAGGCGTTTTACCGTGATTTTGGGTCACTTTTGCCAGGATGAGCACTGGAGGGAATCGGGGATGACCTCCCTGGACTCCCCCAGTGGTCACTAACCCCCTCCCACCAAAAAAAAACCCCACTTTAAAAACTTTTTTCCCAGCCTGTATGCCAGCCTCAAATGCCGTACCCACCTCCATGACAGCAGAATGTGTTCGATCCTGTGACAGCCTTTCCCTGGGTCAGATGTGGCTCTCGGGTGCAGTACAGGGTCACATCAGCATTGCATTGTGGTGGGTGTAGGGTATTGGGCTCCGTGATTTCATTAGCTTGTGTTACAGTCTCACAATGTTGGTAGTTGGTAGGCTCTTCTCCCATGGTGCTTTTCCCCCCGCCTACTAAGTCAGAGTGTGCCGTGTTGTGTTTCCTGTTGTAGTCCATGCGGTAGTGGCCATTTTTGTAAGCCAGTTTTAGTTCCCTTTCCTGTGTTAGCCACGTTAGACAACTTA
The DNA here is from genome assembly GCF_901765095.1 of Microcaecilia unicolor. Lineage (NCBI taxonomy): Eukaryota > Metazoa > Chordata > Amphibia > Gymnophiona > Siphonopidae > Microcaecilia > Microcaecilia unicolor. Next base: position 76,676,988 of record NC_044036.1, read on the forward strand.
GTTCTTCCCTTGAATGTGGCTGAATGAGGGCATTGTACAGCATTCTGCCAGTTCTGACCTACTGCTCATCTCAGTACCAGGGAGACTCGTTGCCAGTGGGGCACAACCTCTGATTTATTTATTTTATTTTTGTTACATTTGTACCCCGTGCTTTCCCACTCATGGCAGGCTCTATGCAGCAGGCAATGGAGGGTTAAGTGACTTGCCCAGAGTCACAAGGAGCTGCCTGTGCTGGGAATCGAACTCAGTTCCTCAGTTCCCCAGGACCAAAGTCTACCACCCTAACCACTAGGCCACTCCTCCGCTCTGATCTGCAGTTAACTGTGAGTAAAGGCGGTTATTCCAATAAAGGACGTTTTCATAGAGATTAGTCTTCAGGTGTCAACTGGTGTGCCAAGGTTATATAGCAGCAACCAGTCCTAGATGCCTGCGTGTATGCAGGTCCCTGGAGCACTTTTATTGGGTACCGCAGTGCACTTCAGCCAGGTGGCCCCAGGCCCATCCCCCCCCACCTGTAACACTTGTGCTGGTAAATGGGAGGCCTCCAAAACCCACTGTACCCACATGTAGGTGCCCCCTTCACCCCTAAGAGCTATGGTAGTGTTGTACATTTGTGGGTTTTGGGGGAGGGGGGTTGGGTGTTCAGCACCCTTGGTAAGGGAGCTATGCATGTGGGAGCTTTTTCTAAAGTCCACTGCACTGACGTAGGGTGCCCAGTTGGTGTCCTGGCATATCAGGGGGGCGAGTGTACTACGAATCGTGGCCCCTCCCACGACCAAATGGCTTGGATTAGGACGTTTTTGAGCTGGGCGTTTTTAGTTTCTATTATCGCTAAAAAAAACAAACGCCCAGCTCAAAAACGTCCATTTTTTCAAAAATACGGTTCAGCCCGCCCCTTCACGGACCCGTTCTCAGAGATAAACGCCCATGGAGATAGGCGATTCCGTTCGATTATGCCCCTCCACGTCTTTGTTTAGATGAGGACAGTGATGAAACAAATAGTCATTAGCCCACTAGATTATTGTAATGTTCCATGCCTGCAATTCAATAAATTGGTGCCTCATTTTAGGTTCCACAAAAGGCTGCATTTAGCCCAATTCCATAACAGCTTAAGGGGCATTCCTAAGCCTTTATAGAATACTAGCGCAAAACCACATCGGTGTACCAAAAGGTAGGTGTGCCCACTTACGACAGGGTAAAGACTGGGGTCAGTGGGCATGCCAAAGTGCGCCATGCATGAAACATAATTGATAGTATTCTACATGTTGTGTGCATTGTTTGGAGACACACCCATGACATGGCGATGCTCCACCCATGTGTATATCCCCTGACTTTGGTTAAGGGGTCATTTTTATAAGGTGTACTAACAGGTTTAGTGTGCGATAACAATTAGCGAATGCTAAATGATAAGGTGCTCATAGCAATATAATGGGCGGCTTATCATTTACTGCATGCTAAATCCATTAGCGCACCTTAGTAAAAGGACCCCTAAGTTATTTAAGCATACTATTTATGGAATAGCGCTTAGCACATAGACAAGTAACTGCCAGTTGGTGCCGATCATGTGCGTAAATACAATTGTTCTATAAACTGGGGACACTATTGCTACTTAAATGTAGGTGCCAGTTTACAGAATTGTTTTTTATATATTGGACTTCAAACTACTTTACTAAAGACGCTACAGGTGATGCAAATTGCAGTAGCTCAAATTATAACTACAAGTTATAGAAGAACCACAGCTTCTCGCCTGCTCCATAATCTGCATTGGTTGCCCATAAGGGAAAGATTTTTTTTTTCAAATTTATGGTCTTAACTTTTAAAGTTTTGACTGATAAAATTCCCAAAATGGTATGGTCCCAATACACTCCTAGTTGTCAACTTTGATCATGACAGAATAATTTATTAGTATTCCCTGTCAAAAATATTATAAGGAAAGAGTTATGGAAAAGGAAAGCTTTTAGGATCAGAGCAGCTGAGGGACGAAATAGTCTGCCGGATATGATTAGAAAAAGAGTCATTACTTCTGCAATCTAGGGTTTAAAAAATTGGCTCTTCCCTGCTCAGGACATGAAATTTCTTAGTCTTATGTATATATATTTCATTCCATTATATTGTATGTTGCTGTTTGCTTTTGAACACCATTTTGATTGGTTTCTGACCAAGGAGAGGGTACATAAAGTTTTGTAAATAAATTCAATTAACACAGGTATTCGATTTACATCGTAATGACTAATGAGCTGTTGTTGCATGTATTTGCATTCTTTGCATCCCATGAGTGTTTACCCTGTGATACCTCTTATATTATGGTCATACAACATGAGTTAATGCCCTTTAACATGCCTAAAGGGGCAAATCGCATGCATTATCTCCCTGATTCTATAAAATTCACCAAAAATTACAAGTGCAAAGTTAGGCATGTTCCTGATTTGCGTGTGCAATTTACTACTACTACTACTACTATTTAGCATTTCTATAGCGCTGCAAGGCATACGCAGCACTGCACAAACATAGAAGAAAGACAGTCCCTGCTCAAAGAGCTTACAATCTAATAGACAAAAAAAAAAGCAAATCAAATCAATTAATGTGTACAGAAAGGAGGAGAGGAGGGTAGGTGGAGGCGAGTGGTTACGAGTCAAAAGCAATGTTAAATAGGTGGGCTTTCAGTCTAGATTTAAAGGTGGCCAAGGATGGGGCAAGACGTAGGGGCTCAGGAAGTTTATTCCAGGCGTAGGGTGCAGCGAGACAGAAGGCGCGAAGTCTGGAGTTGGCAGTAGTGGAGAAGGGAACAGATAAGAAGGATTTATCCATGGAGTGGAGTGCATGGGAAGGGGTGTAGGGAAGGACGAGTGTGGAGAGATACTGGGGAGCAGCAGAGTGAGTACATTTATAGGTTAGTAGAAGAAGTTTGAACAGGATGCGAAAATGGATAGGGAGCCAGTGAAGTGACTTGAGGAGAGGGGTAGTATGAGTAAAGCGACCCTGGCGGAAGACAAGACGGGCAGCAGAGTTTTGAAATGATTGGAGAGGAGAGAGGTGACTAAGTGGGAGGCCAGCAAGAAGCAGATTGCAGTAGTCTAAACGAGAGGTGACAAGGGTGTGGATGAGGGTTTTGGTAGAGTGCTCAGAAAGAAAGTGGCGGATTTTACGGATGTTGTAAAGAAAGAAACGACAGGTCTTGGCGGTCTGCTGGATATAAGCAGAGAAGGAGAGAGAAGAGTCAAAGATAACCCCAAGGTTTCGAGCTGAGGAGACAGGGAGAATGAGAGAGCCATCAACAGAAATAGAAAACGGGGGGAGTGGGGAGGTGGGTTTGGGGGGAAAAATGAGAAGCTCGGTTTTGGTCATGTTTAATTTCAGGTGGCGTTGAGACATCCAGACAGCAATGTCAGACAAGCATGCTGAAACTTTGGTTTGGATGCAAGGTGAGATATCAGGGGTAGAAAGGTAGATTTGGGAGTCATCAGCATAGAGATGGTAGGAAAAGCCATGGGATGAGATTAATGAACCAAGTGAAGAAGTGTAGATAGAAAAGAGGAGGGGACCAAGAACAGAACCCTGAGGTACGCCGACAGGCAGAGGGATAGAAGTAGAAGAGGATCCACCAGAGTAAACACTGAAGGTGTGGAGGGAGAGGTAGGAAGAGAACCAGGAAAGGACAGAGCCCTGGAATCCAAGTGAGGACAGGGTATCGAGGAGTATGCTGTGATTGACAGTGTCAAAAGCAGCGGAAAGATCAAGAAGAATGAGGATGGAATAGAGACCTCTGGATTTAGCCAGTAATAGGTCATTGGAGACTTTAGTAAGCGCAGTTTCGGTTGAGTGGAGAGGGCGAAAACCAGATTGTAGTGGGTCAAGAATAGCATGTGAGGAGAGAAAATCAAGACAGCGGTGGTGAACAGCATGCTCAAGTAATTTGGAGAGAAAAGGGAGGAGGGAGATGGGTCGTTAATTAGAGGGACAAGTAGGGTCGAGTGAAGGCTTCTTAAGGAGAGGTGTGACCACAGCATGTTTAAAGGCAGTAGGGACAGTTGCAGTGGAAAGTGAGAGGTTAAGAATGTGACAGATAAAAGGAATAAGAGCAGGTGAGATGGCATTAAGAAGGTGGGTGGGAATGGGATCAGAGGAACAGGTGGTACATTTTGAGGAAGAAAGGAGAAGTGTAGTTTCCTCAATAGTAACTTCAGGAAAGGAGGAAAAGGAATGAGGGGAAGGAGAGAGAGGGGAACGGACTAGTGGAGGGAGAGGTGGCGAGGTAAAGAATTCAAGGTTTATCTTTTGAACCTTGTCGTGAAAGAATTCAGCAAGGGTCTGAGGAGATAATGAAGGGGGAGTTGGGGGAGGGGGCACCTTCAGGAGAGAGTTCAATGTGGTGAAGAGAAGTCGAGGGTTAGAGCCAAGAGAGTTGGTCATTTGGATATAATAATCCTGTTTTTCGCGTAAAAGAGCAGATTGGAAGGAGGTCAGCATGAACTTAAAGTGTAAGAAATCAGCAAGGGCCCGAGATTTCCGCCAGAGGCATTCGGCGGAGCGGGTACAGGAACGTAGGTAGCGGATATTAGAGGTCAGCCAAGGCTGGGGTTTTGTACGCCTTATAGGGCGGATCATCAAAGGTGCAAGAGTGTCTAAGGCAGAAGATAGAGTATTGTTGTAAGAAGAAACAGCCTCGTTGACAGACGTGGATGGTGCCACAGTAGACAGGAGGTTAGAAACATGGGAGGATAGAGATGAAGGGTCAATATCGTGAAGATTCCTAGATAAATTAGATAAGATAGGATGGGACTGGGGGAGGAGATTTAAGTGTGAAAGTTATAAGATGGTGATCAGAGAGGGGAAGATCAGAGGCAAGGAAACTAGAGGGTGAACAGTTGGAGGAGAAGATGAGATCAAGACAGTGACCATTTTGATGAGTGGGGGAGGTGGAGCATAGTTGGAGATTAAAGGAGGATGTTAAAGCGAATAACTTGGAAATATAAGAGTTGGAAGGATCATTAGCAGGAATATTAAAGTCACCAAGGATGAGAGAGGGGAGGAAGGATCATGGAAGAAGGCAAGCCAGGCATCAAAGTCACTGAGAAAGGATGAAAGGGACTTATCAGGGGGACGATAAATGACCGCTATTCGAAGAGGCAGAGCCAAGCAATGAGCCAAGCAATTATTGCCGCTAATTAGATTCAGTTGGGTCTTACCCACGTAAAGTTAGGCACGAGATCTGTGCCTAAAATTTATGCATGGTCCAGAAAAAGGGGGCACAGAGATAGGAAGGTCAAGGGCATTTTGGGACGGATCGAGGGTGTGGTTTTGAGTTACGCACATAATTGTAGAATAATGGTGCTCGGCACATAAATTTAAGTGAGGGCATTTGCACCACATTTTCATTGTGCAAATGGCCATGCCTAAATTTATGTGCAACCTCTCTGCTTAAGTGTTAATTCTATAAACCATGCTGAATGTTAGGTACGGCTTATAGAATATCGCTTATGTGTGTGTGTGTGTGTGGGGGGGGGGGGGGGGGGTTATGTGCAGATTTTTTAGGTGCCATATGTAGAATCTAGCCCTATGGCCATAATTCACCTTAATAACTACCTACAAAGGTGGTGTGGTACATACTCCATATAGTAAGATTATTAACAATTTAGAAGAGCATGCATTACTTCTCCCCAATGACCTGAAAAATACTGTAGTGTTTTTCAAATTATCTACAGTCTAATAAATGAAATCCTATATAATAATAATAATAATAATAATAATAATAATAATAATAAATATGCTATTATGCACCCAGATACTGCTCCCGATGTTAGTTTGGAATATATGTTTAGATCATTATTTTCTGCACAATATTAATAGACTTCGGATCCAGATTCAGTCACCCACTCTGTCTTCTATTTTCTGCTTTTCATTTAAGGAAGTTGCATGTAGATGAGTGTTTAATTTTCCAGGTGTCAAGAACAATGCAAGGACATTTTGATTGTTGAAGGTCAATGGATAGTTTGAGACTCTCAATCTGTGTGAAGAGAGAAATCAGTGACAAGAGACCAAAATTAAGGTAAGTTTCTGAACTGATGGGTTTAAGATTTAAGCAGTTTCTGAATGAAGGAAGCATCATAAGACAAATAGAATGATCATTTTCAAACCTGACATAATTTCTGCTACATGCATCTGTTACTTTGAGACACAATACCAATTAAAAGGATTTCTCATTTTTTTCTTCTTCTTATACTGGAAATAAACCTTTCTCCAAATCTCTTTTCACTGTTTGCCTCTTATGGAGTTGAATATATTTGGGACTTAGGTTTCAAAAGTTATTGGCAGTGTCATGTAAAAAAGGTATGTATTGAAAAGAGGAATTATCCTCCTTTTTGATCTACTTATTCTTCTTTGTATTACTGTTATCATGGTTTGTATAGTGCATGTAAAATGTATATAGTACTTTACAGAGATTTGTGGGGTAATTGTATAACTACTCCACATATATGTGAATGCCTCTACTCTCTGCTGAGCACTGGCCCCCAATATAATATCGCATTCGGTTTAAGATTCTTGTCATACCCTTCCAAGCTCTACATTTAGGTATTCCACTATTCCTATTCAAGCATCTTATTCTCTATTCTCCCTTTTAAGATTTAGGGCTATCCTCAAGGCTCATTTCTTTTCCCATGCCTTTCCACCGAAATATAAACGAATATATGTACATTACTCCCATGGTCACTACCCCATTTCAGTAAATCCCTCTTTTTTTGTATCACTGTCTGGTCTATTTTTTTCACTCCCCTTCTCACCTACTGTGTCTCTCCCCTTTCGTTTATGGTTTGATTAGTCCTTATTTCTTAAGATTTAATTATTATGCCCCATCGTAATCCAGTTGCCTTCTGTTTTCCTCCTTATTCTTTTACCTTATATATTTTTTGTGAACCACTTAGATAACTTTGTCTATATGTGGTATATTAAACAGTGTGACAAGGCGGTGGCCGTAGCTAGAAGGTTGCTAGGCTGTATAGAGAGAGGTGTGACCAGCAGAAGAAAAGAGGTTTTAATGCCTCTGTATAAGTCGTTGGTGAGGCTCCACCAGTATTGTGTTCAGTTTTGGAGGCCATATCTTGCTAAGGATGTAAAAGGAATTGAAGCGGTGCAAAGAAAAGCTGCGATAATGGTATGGGATTTGCGTTACAAGACGTATGAGGAGAGACTTGCTGACCTGAACATGTATACCCTGGAGGAAAGGAGAAACAGGGGTGATATGATACAGACGTTCATATATTTGAAAGGTATTAATCCGCAAACGAACCTTTTCCGTAGATGGGGAGGCGGTAGAACTAGAGGACATGAAATGAGATTGAAGGGGGCAGACTCAAGAAAAATGTCAGGAAGTATTTTTTCACGGAGAGAGTGGTGGATACTTGGAATGCCCTCTCGCGGGAGGTGGTGGAGATGAAAAAGGTAATGGAATTCAAACATACGTGGGATAAACATAAAGGAATCCTGTTCAGAAGGAATGGATCCTCTGAAGCTTAGCCGAGATTGGGTGGCAGAGCCGGTGGTGGGAGGCGGGGCTGGTGGGTGGGATGCGGGGCTAGTGCTGGACAGACTTCTACGGTCTGTGCCCTGAAAATGGCAGATACAAATCAAGGTAAGGTATACACAAAAAGTAGCAGATATGAGTTTATCTTGTTGGGCAGACTGAATGGACCGTGCAGGTCTTTTTCTGCCGTCATCTACTATGTTACTATTGTTACTATGTAAATAAACTTAAGAACATAAGAATAGCAATACTGGGTCAGACCAATGGTCCATCTAGTCCAGTATCCTACTTCCAACAGTGGTCAATCCAGGTCACAAGTACCTGGCATAATCCCAAATAATGGTAAAATTAAAAAATGTTGAACTGTGAACCAAGTAGACATCTATTTTGGGGCTATTTTATAAGGACAACATAGACAACTTTGTGTCTTTATAAAGTAGTCATACAAATCCAGCAGGAACAGGGGATAAAAGCAATCATTTCAACTTGTGCCTCCTCCAGAGTCGGTGTAAATTTACATGTGTCGGTTACGTGCATAATTTATTAAATTCATACATACATACATTGTGACTGCTCTTTGGGGAGAAACTGGGAAAGAGCACTGACTTCTGTATCCAGATATTTGGTACTGCTTACTGTCTGGTTAGCAATGCTGAATATCTTGATTTTATATAGACTTGCACAAAACACGCCCCAAAGAAAGGGGACAGAGAAAGGGGACAGTCATGGGCGTTTTGGGGTGGAACGGGAGCATAGTTTTCAGTTACATGTGTAATTACAGAATAAAGGCCTCCATGTGTAAATTTAGGCGTGGGCATTTGCACCAACAAGGTGTTCAGTGGTGCAAATAGTGGCACCTAAAATTTACGCAGAACGATAATGCTTAAGAGTAATTCTATAAACTGTGCCTAACTTTAAGTGCACATTATAGAATAACACTTAAGCGGGTTTTTTTGGTGACAATTTTTTAGGCGCCATATATAGAATTTACCCCTCTATGTGCATGTGCAGTAGTTCATGCATGCATGATCATTTGTGCATTCAGCGGGTGCCCCCTTTTCAAATAGTGTACACTCTCTCGAAAGAGTGACAACTGTTATCAGCAGACCAAAACACTAAAATGTTCATCTTTTCATTTGATACCATCATGTATTGACATGGGATATATCACTGGCATTTCCCATATCACTGCAAACAAATGCCCAGTCCTAGAGGACAGTGTATTCAATGGAGTGGAGAATTTTGTATTATCAAATGTGATGATAGTGCAATAAATATTTAAGGTTATTACTGATTAGTTTACTGATATGTCATGTAGCAGCATCTTAGAACACATACATCAGTCTACTAATAAACAGGCAATTTGTAACAGCTTTCCCCAGTTAAGGATAACTGGCAACTAGGGATTTGGGTTACAAATCGATTTTTCATTACTCCTCCAACTTTAAACAGCAGGAAGTTATTAAAACCAGGTGGGATGAACTGAGGGAGAAGCAGTGTGTACCGAATAAAGCTATAAAGATTTTGTCTGCCTAATTGGTGAATCAAACATAAATAAAATCTTTGCTTATGAACCTACAATGGACTAACTGGGACATGATGTGTGGGAAAGTACTCACATGCTCAGAAACATTTTCTAGTCCTGGCACCATTTAATGGCATCACCCACTTATATACTGTCTACAGAGAACTTATGTTACAAGTAAGCATGCCTGCTTTACATTCTGGCTGTAGAGGAAGCCACATGTGCTCTCTGCAGGTGGTTAAACAGAATACGATTTGCTTATTAATATTTACTTTACTTTACCAGGTGCTTATATTCCGCTCACACCTCGAGAGGTTCGGAGTGGATTACAAAGTAAAGAAAATTCAACAAGATTGCATTGGGAAGACAAGTATCATAGCATATTGCAAAGTGGGTTAGCAGGTAGATGTCAGTCTAATACATAGATACAGTGAAAAGGACTTCAGTTTGATGTTAGCCGTATTGAAAAAGTCATGTTGGGGAACCAGATTTACAAGGAGTTTGGTAAGATGTACTTCTTGAACAGATTTTAAGGCTTTACAGAATTGAGTATATCAGTTGATGTTGAGCACTGGTGTCAGTAGGGCGTTCCAGATTTTGGTGGCTTGATAAGAGAATAGGCTTGAGAAAGGTCTCTTGAGTTGAAATTCCTTGAAGGATGGGAAGGATAATTTTAGAGAGTTTCTTATCCTGTTTTTCAAGTGCAGAGTTGTGATCAGAGTGAACATGTATTGGGGAGCACAGCCCTGAAAGATTTTAAAGACAAAAACAACAGAATTTAAAATAATTCTGGCCTCGACTGGTAGCCAGTGTAGCTGGGCATATAGGTGAGAGACTCTGTTGATTTTTTTCAGACCGTAGATTAGTCTAATGGCTGTGTTTTGTGTTGTCTGCAATTTGTGTATTAAGTTTTTAGGGCAGTTTAAGTAGATTATATTGCAGTAGTCTAGCCTGTACCATGAGTCTAAAGTGTTCTTGTGTAAAATATTTCCATATTCGCCTGAGGTTATGCAGTGGGGAAGAAGCAAGACTTGACTGTTCTATTCACCTGTGTTTCCCAGGATAAGTTTTGGTCTATTATAATGCCTTGGATTTTGAGGGAGGGTTTTAATTTGTAAGGTAAACCATTCACTACGAAGGAACTGTTTTGTTCTATAGTTGTGTTATGCCTATCAGTAGGAACTTTGTTTTATCACAGTTTAGTTTTAATTGGTTCATTGCCATCTAGTTTGTGATTAGGGTGATGCACTTATCTATGTGTTGTTGTGTTGTTGTTTTATTGAGTGAATGTCGTCATTTGTTGGAATTAGTATGGTGATGTGATCTGCATATATAAATGCTCTGAAGCCCGCTACTTCGAGGGCGTATCCCATGGAGGCCATAAGGACGTTGAATAAAATGGGAGAGATTGGCAAGCCATGGGAGACACTGCTATCTGAGTATGTTCCATAGAAGCAGGGCTTTTTTTGTGCCGGTACGCACTGGTATGGCGTACCGGCACCTTTTTTTCACGGCGAGTCCTGCACCCTCTCTCTCAATCCCGTACTTACTGTTTTTCTAGGACTCGGCAGCGTGAACGGTGCAGGCAGCGATTGAGAGAGGCTGGCAGCATTGGAGCTTCCCTCTGCAAGTCCCGCCTACTTTGTTTCAACTTCCTGTTTCCGCATAGGCGGGACTCACAGAGGGAAGTTCCAATGCTGCCAGCCTCTCTCATTCGCTGCCTGCACCATTCGCGCTGCCAAGTCCGACGTTGGCAGCCTTTCTTTATTGCTTCATAGCAGGCAGGCAGGCAGTGGAGAAGGAAGACGGGCTGGGAGAAGGAGGATGGGCTGAGTGAAGAAGAATCGCTGGACATCGATGGAAGGGGAGGGCAGGGGAGAGAGGAGAATCACTAAGCATGGATGGCAGGGGAGGGCACGGGAGAGAGGAGAATTGCTAGACATGGATGGCAGGGGAGGACTGGGGGCAGAGACGAATCACTGGACATGGATGGGAGGAGAGGGCAGGGAAGAGAGGAGACATACTGGACATGAATGGGAGGGGAGGTCAGGAAAGAGAGATTCGCTAGACATAAATGGAAGGGGAGGGCAGGGGAGAGAGGAGAATCGTTGGACATGGATGAGAGGGGAGGGAAGGGGAGCGAGGAGAATCGCTGGACATGGATGGCAGGGGAGGAGAGGGGACAGAGGAGAATCGCTGGACATGGGAGGGGAGGGCAGGGGAGAGAGGAGACATGCTGGATATGGATGGAGGGGAGGGAAGACAGGAAGGAGATACACATGGATGGGAGGGGAGGGCAGGGAAGAGAGGAGAAATGCTAGAAATGGAGGGAGAAGAGAGCAGGAGATAGAGGAGAATTGCTGGACATGGATGGATTGAGGGGTTTGGAGGGGAGAGAGGATAAATGTCTGACTTGGGTGGAGGAGACGGGAAAGAGAATTATTGCTTTATATGAATACAGGGGAGGGAAGAGAGGATAAATGCTGGACATGGATGGAGGGGAGGAGAGAGGAGAAATTATGGACATAGATGGAGGGAAGGCAAGAACAAAAAAGAAGATGCACATGGATGGAGATGAAGGAAAGGGAAGAGAGAAGAAAAACTGTACATGGATGGAGAAAATAGGCAAAAGTTGGATCCACATTATACCTCCTCCAGTCAATTCCACGGAGAAGGACACAGCTTTTACTTATGGATGTAGGGCAAGAAATGAAGAAGAAAGGAGGAAAGTAAAGAAATAAATGGAAAGGAAGCCCTGGAAACGGAGTTAAGAGAACAGATAGAGAGCAGCAGAATCAGAGACTGGGACCAATATTGATAGAAAAACAAAGTCACCAGACAACAAATGTAGAAAAAAAATCATTTTATTTTCATTTTAGTGTTTGGAATAAGTCCAATTTGAGAATTTATATCTGCTGTCTTATTTTGCACTGGGTATACTGGAGCTGTAACAGCTTACAGAAATGATTTATAATGAAAAAAAATCACGTTATTTTTTTTCCTATACTAGTATAATATTTTCAATGATGTCTGTTTATATGAGCCATGGCTGGTGTAAGGGGTGTGGCTAATGTGGGTGTGGCTATCATAGGGTGGGGCCATATGTGGTGACCCCACACACAATGAGTACTGGCACCTTTTTTTCTGCAAAAAAAGCACTGCATAGAAGGAATGGAGTCTGGAGTTAGCAGTGGAGAAGGGTACAGATAAGAGAGATTTACCCAATGAACAGAGTTCCCAGGGAGGAGTGTAGGGAAAGATAAGAGTGGAGAGATATTGAGGAGCTGCAGAGTGAATGCCTTTTAAGACAAGAAAAGGAGTTTGAACTGTATGCAGAAACAGATAGGGAGCCAATGGAGTGACTTGAGGAGAGGGTTAAATGAGCATAGTGACACTGGCGGAATATAAGTCATGCAGCAGAATTTTGAACAGATTGAAAGAGAGAGAGATGGCTTAGTGGGAGACCTGTGAGAAGCAGGTTGCAATAGTCTAAGTGAGAGGTGATGAGTATGGATAAGGGTTTTAGTAGTGTGATCAAAAAGAAAAGGATTCATTTTGGTGATATTATAGAAAAAGAAATGACAGATTTTAGCAGTCTATTGAATATGTACAGAGAAAGAGAGAGAAAGAGAGAGAGAGAGAGAGAGAGGAGTCAAAGATGACCCCAAGGTTACGAGCTGATGAGACAGGAAGGATGAGAGTGCTAGCCAAAGAGATAGAGAATGGGGGAAGACGAGAAGTTGGTTTAGGGGGAAAGATAAGAAGCTCAGTCTTGGTCATGTTTAGTTTCAGATGGTGGTGAGACATCCAAGCAGCAATGTCAGACAGACAGGCTGATACTTGGGCCTGGATTCCTGCTGAAATTTGTGGTGTGGAGCGGTAGATCTGGGAGTCATCAGCATAAAGATGATGCTGAAAACCATGGCATGTGATCAGAGCAGCAAGGGAAGAAGTATAGATGGAGAAAAAAGAGGTCCAAGGACAAATCCCTGAGGTACACCAACTGATAGTGGGATAGAAGTGGAAGAGGATCCACCAGAGTATACACTAAAAGTACGATGGGAGAGAAAAGAAGAAAACCAGGGAAGAACAGAACCCTGAAATTCAAGTGAGGACAGCATATCAAGGAGTAGGCGGTGATCAACAGTGTCAAAAGCAGCAGATAGGTCGAGTAGGATGAGAATAGAATAGATACCTTTGGATCTGGCCAAGTACAAGTCAATGGAAACTTTAGCAAGCACTGTTTCAGTTAAATGAACTCAGTGAAAGCCAGATTGAAGTGGATCAAGAATATCTTAAGATGAAAGAAAGCCAAGACAATGGCAGTGAATAGCACATTCAAGTATCTTGGATAGGAACAGGAGGAGGGAGATAGGGCTATAGTTGGAAAGACAGGTAAAGTCCAATGAAGGTTTTTTGAGGAGTGATATAACTACGGCATGTTACACCACCTACCTTGAGCTCTGGCCTGTTCCTGACTTTTTCTACCTGCCCCCTGCCTTGACCTCTGGACTGTTCCTGACTTTGTCTGCCTGCCTTGACCTCTGGTCTGCTCCTGACCTTGGAACACAGGAAATAAGGCAGACCTTATAAGAAACAAACAATCTTTATTGATTTTCAAAGGCTTCCGGGGATTCAAACATTTGTGCCCATCATGGCCAGGTTTCACCTGAAAAACAGCTGCATCAGGGGCAAAGTTACTGGAAGATGAAACACAAACACACAATGACATAGCTACGTGGGGCCACGGAGGCCTGGGCCCCTCCAAATTTCTTCTGGGTCCCTGGTTTGGCTGGCGGGGGTCACCAACCCCCACCAGCTGAAGCCTTCATCCAGTGCCAGTCTTGGCGCCGCCGCATTGCCTGCCCTGCTTGCTCTTCCCATCACGACTGGCATGCTCCTTTTGGTGAAACTGAGCATGCAGGATGTGAGAGAGCGAGTAGGGCAGGCAACACAGCAGCATGGCGGCACCGAGACTGGCACTGGATGAAGGCTTCAGCTGGCAGGGGTTGGAGACCCCTGCCAGCCAAGGTATTTGCGGCGGTGGGGAGCGGCGAGGCGGAAGGGGCGGTGAGGCAGCAGAGGGGGGTGGCGGTGGGGCAACAGACCAAAATGTGCCCCCCACCTTGGGCTCTGGCCCCCTCCCACCACGAGGTCTGACTATGCCCCTGCAAACACATACAAATATATTAAAACAAAGATTTGTAACTGAAGGGCCCTTTTACTAAGCAGCGGTAAACCCACTGCAGGCTTACTGCGTGCCAATCTGGAGCTACCACCGGTCCAACGCAGGGGTAGTTCCATCCCCAGCATGCAGCATTTCTGGTGCTAGTGGAAATACTTGAAAAACAAATATCCATAGGGGGTTACCCAGCACTAATTGGGCTGCTGAGATAAACTTTGACAGAATAGGTCTGAAGTCCAAATTCTCTGTCCTTGAAAGCATATGTTTGGCTGGTTCAAGGCTGTCAAACAGCTATCAAGATACATGTAACATGGTATATGATGGCAGGTGAAGATATAGATAGTGGTGCTACAAAACTGGTGTGATGTGGTCACATTGCTTACAACCTTCTATTAGTCTTCCTGCAGCATGCTGAATCAATTGGAGCTGATGCAGACCCTCTATAGTCAGTCCAGTGTAGAGTGTATTACAGTAATCCAGTCTTCATGTTATCATGGCATGCACAACTGAAACAAGACTTGCCTTCTCAATGTAAGGAGACAGGCAGCATAGTTGTCGAAAATGATAGAGGCTGCTCTTGAAGGTTGCTTGGATTTGGGGAATCAGAGTAACTGTTTATTCTAGTTGTATTCCAATGTTCCTGATTTGTGATTTGAGGGGGAGTTCATATTTCCCAAAAAAGAGATTGTGTAATCAGGTATGAGCCCACTTGTGTTAGGGACTCAAAGAAGCTCGGTTTTACCTGGGTTCAGGCAAAGTTTGTTGTGCATAGCCCATTCTTGAATTGATGTTAGACAGGTAATCAGTTTATTCAGGGCTGTAGGTAAGTCAAGTTCAATGGTATGAGTAGCTGCACATCATCTGCACAGATGTAGAACTGAGTGTCCATCAACCAAATCAGCTTGACTAGTGGCTTGAGGTAAATATTGAACAGAATTGGTGACAGTATTGATTCTTGTGGTACCTCAAGATCAGTGCCCACGGTGGCAATGAGGTGCTGCTGAACACTATGGACTGTTGCCTGTCTGATAGATAGGATCTTAACCAGAGAAGTACTATTCCACTGATACTACTACTACTTATCATTTCTATAGTGCTACTAGACGTACACAGCGCTGTAAACACTTGAACATGAAGAGACAGTCCCTGCTCAACAGAGCTTACAATCTAATTAGGACAAACAGGACAAACAAGAGATAAGGGAATATTAAAGTGAGGATGATAAAATAAGGGTTCTGAACAAGTGATACCTGTTTCTTCCAGTCATCATGCTAGCATGATATCATGATCCACAGTGTCAAAAGCTGCTAAGAAATCTAGCAGTACTACCACTGAGACAAATCCCCTGCCTCGGTTTCTATGAAGATCATCTAGTACGGATACAAGGATTGTTTCTGTTTCATGACAGGGACTGAATTCAGATTGACATGGATCTAGCCAGTTTTTCTGCTCTAACCAGTCACTGAGTTGATCACAGACTGTTCTATAAGTTTTCCTAGAGATGAGATGTTAAATACTGGCTGGTAACTTTCAAGGTTGTCCTAGTTAAGGTTGTTCTTGTTTCGCAATGGATGTACCACTGCCCTTTTTTAATTCTGTTGGTAGTTGCCCATTAGGAAGAGAGGAGTTCATAATTTTTGTGGTGCCTTCTATTAGGTCCTTGCTTGACTGCTGCATTATTTTTGGTGGGCAAGGGTTGAAGGAGCAAGTAGTTGGTCGAAGGTCTCTTAGAATTTTGAGAAGACATGTTTGTGTCAGGAGGGGTTGCGCTCTTGGTTAGAGGATTGGAGACCAGGTGAGACTGCCTGTAAATCCTGGCGGAAACATTTAATTTTGCTGGCAAAATATGCAGCAAAATCACTGCAGTTCAGTTTTGAGGAGGCTGTCTGGTTTTGTTGTGGGGATTGCAGTAGGCAGTTTACTATGCTGAACAGTTGCTTGGTTGAATTGGTTGCCTATTCAATATATTGAGAGAAATATTTTTTTTCTGCTGTTAAGGCTTGACAGTACTTTGTCATGTGATTCCTACTGTTTAGCCTGTCCTTATCCAGGTGGTGTTTTATGCCATCTCCTTTCCAGTTTCTGTCCTTCTCGCTTAAGGGTCTATAGTTCTAGAAAACCAAGGTAAGTGTGAGTGGGGCATAAAACCTTTTTTAGTGATGCCATTTTCTCTAAGGTTAGCTAAGTGTGTATTCCAAATATCAACCTGTTTTGACACTGTAGTCTTTTCATCCACTTATGGATAGTCCAAGGTTTCTATGAAATTCTTTGCAGTCAGTTTTTCCTTGTCTCTGATCTCCTTCCAAACTCTGGGAGGTGCCATTTGTTTGAGTTGGTTACTTAGGGAAAACTTAATTAGAAAATGGTCTGCCCATGATAGGGTGTTATTTCAATACTACTATCCTGGTATTCTGGGATGCCAAACATTTTGTAGAATTCCAAGTTAGTATATGACTTTTTTCATGGGTTGGCAAATTGATCGCCTATGTGAATCCTAGTGCTATCATCATGTCCAGAAAGATAGCTGTGGTGGTATCTGGGGTTTCGACGTATAGATTGAAATCTCCCATGATCAGTATCCTAGGGTGATTCAGGATAACTTGTGTAATCAGATCAAGGAGTTCTTGCACAGATAATGTGTTGTTTCAAGGTGCTTGGTATACCATGAGCAGCCAGATTGCTTTCTCCCCTTCTAGCTGGATTAAAAGAGATTCTGATTCATTTAACTGAGGAATGGTGATTCTGTGCAGTTTGATTATATTCCAAATCAGAACTGCTTCCCCTCCACCCCATCTTTCTGGTCTTGGTTGATTTGTATGTTGAAACCTGTTGGGGATAGTTCAACCAGTGATAAACCCCTGCTTTCATAATTGTAGGTGCTCCATAATAGATTGCCCTTTAGTGCATAAAACACCTTAAACAAGAAAAATGGTTTAGAAAATTATGGGGCTGATATTCAGACCATGGTAGGGAGCCAGGCTAAATTTCGCAGTTGGTGATCGGCCCGGATATTCAATGCTGGGTTATTTCCGATGACCAGCATGAAATATTCAGTTTATTTTTAGCTGGTTTAAACTTAATCAACTAAGTTGATATTCTGAGAAAGCCAGTTAAGTTTAAACTGGCCAAATATAGTCCAGCTATTTAAGCGGCCAGATGTGGCCATTTACAATAGTCGGCTATGTGCTGAATGTTCGGGGATAGCCGGCTATATCACATGATATAGCCTAGCCACTAACCAGGACTATTCAGCTGGGGATAGCCAGCTATTCTCTGCTGAATATCGCCAGATAGCCAGTTAAGTGGCATTTAACTGGCCAGATGCCATTCCTGGCTGGTTATGGCTGGTTAAATGGTTTTGAATATTGGGGGGGGGGGGGGGGGTTATATCTTTAAGTTGCGACATTTAGCTGCTAAACTGGGCAAGTCACTTAACCCTCCATTGCCCGCCGCATTGAGCCTGCCATGAGTGGGAAAGCGCGGGGTATAAATGTAACAAAAAAAAAAGTTATATATTTAAATAGATCTTAAAGAGATCTGATAAATAACAGGCTTAACTTTAAAGGAATAAGCACCAGTGGCGCTAGTCAAATGGATAGCACTGCAATCTTAGCGCAGATTGGGTGGCAACACCGGTAATTGGGAAGCAAAACTAGTGCTCGGCAAACTTCTATGGTCTGTGCCCTGATCGTGATATGGATGAGCTGGAGTGTAAATTTTAAGGGGCTTTGATGTTAGCTTCAGAACTTTTAGTACAAGAACAGTGCTGGGCAGACTTCTACAGTCTATGCTCTGAAAATGGCAAGGACAAATCAAACTCGGGTATACATATAAAGTATCGCATACCATGTAAAATGAGTTTATCTTGTTGGGCAGACTGGATGGACCGTACAGGTCTTCATCTGCCATCATTTACTATGTTACTATGCTAAATATATGAATAAAATCTAAGCCTTGGCACCAGTGCTTAACTTCAGCTGCTGGCTACCACTACTGACTATTGGGCGTGTTGTTTTCAGGTACTGATTAATTTTTTTTTTTAATGCTGAATTGCATAAATATTTCATTTTGTGACTGTGGCCATTATGCAAAGCCTCAATATTTCTTGTTGGTCACTTTTCAGAGGCCTAAACTGAGCCCTATTGCTAAATGTTGATTTTACTTTATATATATATATATCAAAACAAAGAAATTCTCTAGAGAGTTGCAGTGGAATAATGTTATGCTCTGCCTGCAGATGGCAACATTTTGTAAAGAATGCCCTCCGTGTACTACCACTATTTTCATCTGGCTAGAGGTGGAGATGTCATTATTTCCCTGTCCATTTTTCAGACTGAAAGTTTTATCAGATACTTGCTCTGATTTTGTGTCAAAAGTGTCCTTTTTCTTGATGTGTATTTATTGTGATTACTCTTCTTCAGGACATGCTTAGAGGAAATGAAAAAGTAGCTGGTCTGTATTATTTGGTAAAAGAACCTCTCTGTAGTGATCAATGTGTAATGCTGTAGAAATCTGTATTTGATATGGTCAGATAGTGTTTCAAGATTCATCTTCCCTTTATCAGCAACACTTTTTCCCTTCTATTACCATGAATGTACAGTCGTTTAAAAGATCTGGGAAAAACCAACGTTTTTTAAATTTCAATTTACATTATTTCTCATCACAAATAACACAAAACCAAATGAAATATTACTGATGTCCACTGGTGGAGCCCATTGCACTAGTGGTTAAAGACAGAAGAGAACCTACAACTGCCATGGGTAAGAGGGAAGGTGAGAAGGAAATATAGACAGTGGGAGAATGGGGAAGGAAGGTTAGACCACTGATCAAAGATAGAAGAGAACCTACAACTGCTATGGGTAGGAGAGAATGTGAGAGGAGAATGGACACTGGGAGGCTGGGAGAGGAGGGTTAGACCACTAATCAAAGATAGAACACAGCCTGGAGCTACCATGGTTAGGAGGCCTAGTTGTCACTATAGGGAAGCATGGGGTGGCATGTGCCAGCACAAATAATTGGTTTGCCACCTCAGCCAGAACTAGACAGTATTTGTAAAACTGTGCATCTCTGGTGCAGGCACTGGGTAGCATATCCCTTCCTTTCTCCTTCTTACAGGGGTGAGACGGCATGATTCAAACCTGCTCTGTTTGAACCATGTGGGATCTGTGTCTATGGAGCCCTATCACCGCTGTGTGGTTCAAACATATTAACATAGCAGACAATGGCAGATAAAGACCTGTATGGTACATCCAGTCTGCCCAACAAGATAAACTCATAGCACAAGGTACGATGTGTTATTTCATATGTATACCTGATCTTGATTTGCCCTTGCCATTTTCAGGGCATAGACTGTAGAAGTCTGCCTGCACTGTCCTTGTTCTCTAACTTCTGAAGTTGTCATCGAACCCCACTCCAGCCCATCTAAATCTGTTCAGCCAATATCATGGCACAGACTGTAGAAGTCTGTCCAATACTGGCCTTGTTCTCCAACTTCTGAAGCTGAATATGTCCAGCCATGATCAGGACACAGAGCCTAGAAGTCTTCCCAGCTCTGACTTTACTTCCTAATTACTGGTGTTGCCATCTAATCACAGCTAAACTTCTTTTGGATCCATTTCTTCAAAAAACAGGATTCCTTTGTGTTTATCGCATTCATTTTTTAATTCCTTTACCATTTTCATCTCCACCACCTCCTACAGGAGGGCATTCTAGGTATCTACTACCCTCTTTGTGAAAAAGCACTTCCTGACATTATTCCTGAGTCGGCGCCCCTGCAGCCTCAATTCATGTCTTTTAGTTCTACTACCTTCCCGTCTTTGGAAAAGGTTTCTTTGTGGATTAATACCTTTCAAATTTGAAATCTGTATCATATCATCCTTGTCTCTCTTTTCCTCCAGGGTATACATGTTCAGGTCATCAATTCTTTCCTAATATGTCTTGCGACGCAAACCTCATATTATTTTCATTGTGTTTCTCTGAACCATTTCAAGTCTTTTTACATCCTTAGCAAGATACAGGTTCCAAAACTGAACACAGTACTCCAAGTGAAGCCTCACCAATGACTTATACAGGGGCATCAACACCTCTTCTGATGGTTATATCCTTCTCTATGCAGCCTAGTATCCTTCTAGCCGTGGCCATCACCTTGTCGCATTGTTTTGTCACCTTGATATCATCAGACATCATCACCCAAAAGTCCATCTCCTGAGCTGTGCTTTTCAATCTCTCTCCTCCTATCTGGTACATCTCCTTTTGATTTCTGCACCCCAAGTGGATCACTCTTACTTCTTGGCATTAAATTTTAACTGAAACAAATGTTCTGAAACCTCAAATGTTTGCACATACATCAAATGATTCCTCAATAATATAGTATGCAATAAATATTGTGATAAGTGCTTAGTTTTTGGTGCATTTCACTGGCCGGAGCCTTCTCATATATAATGCAACCAATCCACCATCATAGCACCAGTGTCCATCCCTGCCTACCAAACGTCATTATGTGCTATAAAACACACTATCCAAAACACAGCAATACAGTCCAATATATAGGCAGCCCCCACCTCTCACAAGAAGTAGGAGCACCATAAGCTCCGTCCAGAGCACAAGGAGTTGCAGACCCTGTGGTGAACCTTTTAACTGTATTTACTGTTGCTGGTTCTCTGGGTCAGCACCTTGAAGAAGACCACAGTGCCAATTTAGTGTGAGGCATGGAAGCAATGGCAACGTTCAAGCACTTATCAGAAGTTGGAGCCAAAGGCAGCTGTTTATTTTATAATTTTTTTGTGCTCTATTCTGTCTGCTCCACTCTCATCCCCTCCTCTCTTGATTTCTAATAGCTTATAGATCTGTAGCTATGAGCAAGGACAATACATCAACACATCTAAACCTGTACCCAATGATTGGAATAACTGAAATTAGAAATATTAGGCCCTATTTTCATCCGGTGGCGGGCAGTGCAATTATTTGCTGTTTGCTGCAAGCGTTATCCTGAATATTCAATGTCGGTTGATATCCGACAGCTGACATTGACTATCTGGGTTTATTTTGGTCACTAAAAAGTTAATCAGCTATGCCGATATTCAGCGTTAACTGGTTAACTTTTTAGCTGTCAAAAATAGGCCTACTATTTAAGCAAACTACAAACAAATGTGTTGGGAACTACACTATAACTATTCTTCAATTTACACACTGAACCAACATAAAAAAATAGATTATTACAAACTTATGTATTACCTACTTACTCAAATAATCATTACGTATGTTACAGCCTGAATTTGAAACCCACATTTTATTAATTTCCTCCATTGCGGAATAAATTCTTTCATAATACATCAATGTTCTGGGGCTATTATACAATAACGTCCATTCTAATGATAAATTGTCCATCATCTACTATTTAAGCAGCCTATTTTTACTGCTCAACATATACGGTTTGGCATTGAATATTCACACCTGACCGGCTATGTCACGTGTTATAGCCGGTTAACAGCTAGCCGTTAACCGGGATATTCAGCGAGTGATAACTGGTTGTCTCCCACTGAATATCCGCAGTTAGGCACTTAGACCCTATTTAACCAGCCAGGAGCCGTTTCTGTCTGGTTAAATATTTTTGAATACCGGGGGGGGGGGGGGGGGGGGGGGGTGTCAGTATCCATTTTTTTCTTTGTGTTTCCTTTTAATGATTTTGAGCGTAGCTTTATAACAGGCTGCTTAACCTGTGTTGCAAATTTGAGCAGAAGTTACATCTATTATTCTGTCCTTACTGCATGTGTTGCAGTGCGGTTGTGCAGATAGCTAAACAAAAAGATCCAGTGCCTTGCCTCTTATCTTGCAAACACTTACTGCAGAGTAACTGCACACACAGGAACTTATTGAGAAAGGAGTAAAGGGTACCTATACAGAACTTGAGCCCAGGCAATTGTATCTCTCTTTCTCTCTCTCTCTCTCTGAAAACTTGATTGATTGAAATTCATTGTGAAAGGAGATGTGCTCCTGAGGTCCTAGCAAGATGCTTGCTTCAGAGACACTTCAAGGCCTTGTAATGGAGACTTAGGAACATTACAATTAACATGAGATTTTACCGCGTTAGTTGCAAATCTAGGGGCCCTTTTACTAAGGCGTGTATGTGCCTACGCACGTCCAACGCACGTCAAATTGAAACTGCCGCCCGGCTATCACGTGCCCCAGGCGGTAATTCCATTTTTGATGCACGTACAAAACACGCGGTAGAAAATATTTTGTATTTTGTACCACGTGGCTCTTACCCAGCGGTAAGCGCCAGCTTACGTGTGCTGGTGCTTACCGCCCGATTAGAGCGTGAGACCTTACTGCCAAGTCAATGGGTGGCAGTAAGGTCCCAAGCCAAAAATGGACAAGCGCTGGTTTTAATTTTGCCACACATCTATTTTCAACCACACAAAAAAGGCCTATTTTTCCAGGTGCGCTGAAAAATGGACCTGCGCTTGTTCAAAACACGTGCCTACACCAGCACAGGCCATTTTTCATCATGCCTTAGTAAATGTGGTAATCAGTGGAGGCATTTATAATGTATTTTTATTCAGGTCATGCATTAATGTTCCCATTAGCACAGGGTACCTGATCACAGAAGGCCCTTAATGCTTTTGTGTTAACTATGTATTAGCCCGTTAGTGCATGGTGAATATAATCCGCCAGGCTCCTGGCCAGTTAAATAGTGCTTAATTGGCTATCTAGGAATATTCAGCGGGAGATAGACACTTATCTCCCGCTGAATATTCCCAGACAGTGCTTAGAAGATAACCGGCTATATCGTGTGATATAGCCAGCTATCTGCGAATATCGAGTGCATCACCAGCTAAGTTTGGCAGCCAAATTGGGCCACTGAAATACAGGCCTATCTTTGGCTGGTTCAAACTTAACCAGCCAGCGCTGAATATCGACTTGGCTGGTTAAGTTTGAACCAGCTAAAACTAAACTGGTTATTCAATGCCGGTTACCAGTAATGGCCTGGCATTGAATATCCAGGCTCGGAGCCGACTGTGGGAGGCTACCCAGCTAACATCTGCAGTCTAAATATCGGCCCCAATTGTTAAGTGGATAATATTTCCCTGCCCATGCTATGCTGCCTGAGAGAAAATCTGAAAAAAATTAATGAATATGGGGTTTAATGCACAACAACAGGCAAACTACCAAAAACACCTGTTTTCACACATTAACCGTGTGTTGTGCCTAATGCACAATCAGCTTCCATCAGTGACTAACTGAGAGAGAATTATATCCTGAGTTAATAAATGAATATGGGGCACTTCAGTGGGAGGAAGGAGAGTTCATTCATAAGCCTATCCCTGACCTATTGAATCAAAGGTTAGTCTTCAAAATTCTCTGGTCACAGGATACCATGCATATACAGAATATGGAGTTGTGTGGATAGAATACCTATTTTATTAAGGTAGCATATATGAACAAATAGAGTTATAAAACTAACCCACTGGAAAGCTTTTGCACTGAGGCTTGTGTAAATGCCCTAGCAAATGTGCACATCTGTGTAGATTTTATAACATGTATGTGTACATTTTAACTCTGCCCAAACTCTACCCCTGGGAATACTTACACTAATTCTGGATGTAGATATGCACTGTACTGCCCACATATATCCCAGCCTATTTGGGATGGGCATAAAACAATTTTTTGGTTTATATTCAGGTAAATTTTGGACTCTTTCCCTGATGTTTGAACTTTAGTTTCGGGGCCCCATTTACTAAGCAGTGCTAGAAAGTAGCTAGCTCTATGTCCAGCGTGGGTCTCTCCCATGCACTGAGGTCATTTTTAGTGTGGTGGTAAAATGGCCTCATTTTCCATATAAATGGCCATGTGCTAATTTCTGCAAAAGAGTATCCAAATAAATTCCTCTGATAATCAGGTATAGAATTCACTTTATCACATAATCATCCAAACCTTCTATAGAATATGCACTATAGCATTGTCATAGTAAAAATATATATAGGGAGGGAAAAGTCTCAAAAGAGTCCCATCAATGCTAGTCTCTTATAAAGGAGTACTTGCTGTCATCATTGGCTAAAAGAAAACCTCCCTTATTGCAAATTTAATCAACACAAAAACAGTGAAAAAAGCTCAGCACTTAGCTTAAGTGTGCTGATACATCTTCTGCAATTTCTCCACAGTCCTTCTACATTTTACATGTGCTAATTTCTTCATAGTGGTTGAGCCCTTATCGCAACCTATTTTGTAGGTGGCAAGGGCTCACATGCTAACCACGTGCTTATTGGTTAGCGTACGATGATGTAGCTGTGCTAACCGATTACTGCAGAACACGCCTACTCTCTGTCCCTAGCTACACCCCAACTTCTAGAACATAAATTCAATTTTTTAGCAAGTGGATAGCACATACCAATCCCCAAACTACCACAGGATGTCTGAACTTGCCTCACGGTACTGCTTTTTAACCTGCGGTAAGTAGTGGCGTAGCGACGGCGGCTGCCATCTGGGGCGGTTCGCTGCTGCGCACCCCCCCCCCCGGGTACAGCATGACACCCCCCTCGGCGCATCACCCAAGCCCCCCCACCGCGTGCATTCTTGCCTGCTCTGTGCACACCGCTGGGGGGTGTCGGTTCCACTGGTTCCCTGCTCCCTCTGCCCCGGAACAGGAATGTTCCAGAGCAGAGGGAGCAGGGAACCAGCGGAACAAACACCCCCCCCCCAGCGGCATACACCTGGGGCGGACCCCCCCCCACCGCCCCGCCCTTGCTACGCTACTGGTGGTAAGCACATGTGAGTGCTAACAGCAACTTAGTAGGACCCCTTAATGTGTGTTACTTGATTTAGGGATCCTTTTACTAAGCTGTAAAACATGGCCTTAGCGTGCTGTTGCATGGGTCTTTCCCATGCACTCAGGCAATTTGTACCACAGACAATGGCTGATCTTCCGTAAGTACATAAGTATTGCCAAACTGGGACAGACCGACGGTCCATGAAGCTCAGCATCCTGTTTCCATCAGTGGCCAATCCAGGTTACAAGTACCTGTCAAGATTCCAAAATAGTACAACACATTTTATGCTGCTTATCCTAGAAATAAACAGTGGATTTTCTCCAAGTCCATTTTAATAATGGCTTATGGACTTTTTTTTTTAAGGAAGCTATCCAAACCTTTTTTAAACCCTGCTGAGCTAACGCTTTTACTATATTCTCTGGCAACAAATTCCAGAGTTTAATTACATGTTGAGTGAAAAAAATATTTTCTCTGATTTGTTTTAAATGTACTACTTTGTAGCTTCATTGCATGCCCTGTAGTCCTAGTATTTTTGGAAACAGTAAACAAACGATTCATGTCTACCCTTTCCACTCCATTCATTATTTTATAGACATCTATCATATTTCCCCTCAGTCGTCTGTTTTCCAGCTGAAGAGCTCTAACCGCTTTAGCCTTTCCTCATATGGAAGAGACCCCATCCCCTTTATCATTTTCATTGCCCTTCTCTGTACTTTTCTTAATTCCACTATATCTTTTTTTAGATGCATAGTAACATAGTAACATAGTAGATGACGGCAGAAAAAGACCTGCACGGTCCATTCAGTCTGCCCAACAAGATAACTCATATTTGCTGCTTTTTGTGTATACCCTACTTTGATTTGTACCTGTGCTCTTCAGGGCACAGACCGTATAAGTCTGCCCAGCACTATCCTCGCCTCCCGCCAGCCCCACCTCCCAACCACCGGCTCTGGCAAAGGCACAGACTGTATAAGTCTGCCCAGCACTATCCTCACCTCCCAACCACCAGCCCTGCCTCCCAACCACCAGCTCTGGCACAGACCGTACAAGTCTGTCCAGCACTATCCCCGCCTCCCAACCACCAGTCCCGCTTCCCACCACCAGCTCTGGCACAGACCGTATAAGTCTGCCCAGCCCTATCCCCGCCTCCCAACCACCAGCCTCGCCTCCCGATCTTGACTAAGCTCCTGAGGATCCATTCCTTCGGCACAGGATTCCTTTATGCTTATCCCACGCATGTTTGAATTCTGTTACCGTTTTCATTTCCACCACCTCCCGCGGGAGGGCATTCCAAGCATCCACTACTCTCTCCGTGAAAAAATACTTCCTGACATTTTTCTTGAGTCTGCCCCCCTTCAATCTCATTTCATGTCCTCTCGTTCTACCACCTTCCCATCTCCGGAAAAGGTTCGTTTGCGGATTAATACCTTTCAAATATTTGAACGTCTGTATCATATCACCCCTGTTTCTCCTTTCCTCCAGAGTATACATGTTTAGTTCAGCAAGTCTCTCCTCATACGTCTTGTAACGCAAATCCCATACCATTCTCGTAGCTTTTCTTTGCACCGCTTCAATTCTTTTTACATCCTTAACATGATACGGCCTCCAAAACTGAACACAATACTCCAGGTGGGGCCTCACCAATGACTTATACAGGGGCATCAACACCCCCTTTCTTCTGCTGGTCACACCTCTCTTTATACAGCCTAACAACCTTCTAGCTACGGCCACCACCTTGTCACACTGTTTCGTCGCCTTCAAATCTTCAGATACTATCACCCCAAGATCCCTCTCTCCACCCGTACCTATCAGACTCTCCCCGCCTAACACATACGTCTCCTGTGGATTTCTACTTCCTAAGTGCATCACTTTGCATTTCTTCGCATTGAATTTTAATTGCCAAACCTTAGACCATTCTTCTAGCTTCTGTAGGTCCTTTTTCATGCTTTCCACTCCCTCCGGGGTGTCCACTCTGTTACAGATCTTAGTATCATCCGCAAATAGGCCAACCTTACCTTCTAACCCTTCGGCAATAATGCAGTGTCCAGAATTGCACACAATATTCTATTTGCTTTCTTAGCCACCGCTACACACTGAGCATAGGGTTTCAATGTATCATCAATGATGACGCCTAGATCCTTTTCCTGGTGAGTGACTCCTAATGTGGAACCTTGTGTTACGTTGCTATAGTTCAGGTTCATCTTTCCCACATGCATCAATTTGCACTTGCCTACATTAAACGTTCTCTACTATTTGGATGCCTAGTCTCCCAGTCTAGTAAGGTCCTCCTGTAATTTTTCACAATCCTCTTGTGATTTAGCAACTTTGAATAACTTTTAATTACCTCACTATTTACTTCCATTTCTAGATCATTTATAAATATTTTAAAAAGCAGTGGTCCCAACACAGACCCCACTATCTACCCTTCTCCATTGAGAATACTTACCATTTAACCCTACTCTGTTTTCTATTTTTTAACCGGTTTTTAATCCACAATACCTCCTATTCCATGACTTTCCAATTCCTATGGAGTCTTTCATGAGGTAATTTGTCAAATTCTTTTTGAAAATCCAGATACACATTTTCCCAATTAATGATCATGAGCTAATATTGCCATTAGCGTGTGGCCATTGACAAAACATAATAATATGTGAGCACTTGCCACCACCCATTTTGTAGGCGGTAAAGGCTCACGTGGTAATATCAAGCTAATCAGTTAGCATGCAGTAATTCACACTTTCATGCCCACTCTCCGCCCCCTCTCTGCCCAGACGCGCCCCCTCCATTTTACAACAGGATGCCTCAGTGCATTCCGCAGTAAACCCTATTAAACTGTGGTAAGCGCACACTGGTGCTTATGTAACTTAGTAAAAGGACCCCTTAATGTGCATTAATTCATAATTTAATATGTGTATCATTTATGTAACACTCACTACATTTTTAAATCAAGTACACGCTAGCAAATGTGCATCCCTGAAGCCTATTTATGCAAGTAAAACACTATGGGGTGCTTTTATTAAGCTATGGAAAGCACAGTGCATACTGCAGCTTCAAAGGCCTTACCTTTGCCACTGAATATCGCCACTAACTTGCCATCTCCTAACCAGCTAAGTTAGGGGCGGGCCGGGGACAGTGTGTGGGCGGAGCACCTACTTAGCCGGTTTGCGGAGATTTTTAGTTTGTTAACCGGCTAAGGTGCCCTTTTACAGAGTGGCGGTAAGCCCAACGCAAGCTTACCCTTCGCTATTCTGGGACTACTGTCGGCCCAACATGGCTGCCAGCTGTGGTTCTGGGTTGAGTGTGCCCCATTTCAGTGGGAAAACACTGGAAATAGCATGGTGGTAACCCGGTGGTAATCGGACCTGGCCGCACACTGCCCTGTTACAGCTGGGTTACCATGTGAGCCCTTACTGCCACCTCAGTGGGTGGCGGTAAGGGCTCCCTGCCACATGGCCACATGGTAAGAGTTTTCTTACCTCATAGCCAATTTGTTTTTACGGCTTTTTACCTGCTATGGTAAAAAAGGCCCTGGCACACAGCTTGGTAAAAGGACCCCTAAGTAACCGCATAAAGTTAGGACAGCAAAACGTCTGCCCTAACTTTATACTCTTAGGCTAACCAGGCAGCAGTCTGTATTGCAGGAAGTGCTAAGTGCTCCTGCATTGTCTGCATTATTCTTAGTGCATGCTTATAAGAATGCATTAGCTGGATAACGCTACCCTGCCTCTTCCCTGCTCATGCCATGCTCCCCCCCCCCCCCCAAAAAAAAATGCAAAAAAAATAAATAATGCACAATTAGGATGTGCAAACAGGTAAATTACCATAAAACACGCTAACTATGCATTAGAGTTTAATGCCCTTGAGTAAAAAGCCCCTAAGAAAGGGAGGTACAGCCCATTCCGGTGTGTTATCAACCAAGGAACAGTGACAGAGACAAGGATTCTGGACTGTGGGCTGTTTAGTGGAGTGCAAAGGAGCTCTCAGCTTTTGTTGTTCCTACACCAAAAACATGTTCTCAAATACTACAGACAGTATTTGTTCCTGTAGCTTCTGAAGATGAACTTTTCTAGTTTTACAAGGAGTGTTTCCTAATAGCAATCAGCAACAACATAGGAATATGTCAATGATATATCCCATGTCATTGCATGTTGTTAAGAAATGAAAATGCAGGCAATGATATATCCCATGTCATTGCATGTTGTTAAGAAATGAAAATGCAGGCAAATAAAAAAAAACAAAACACAAAAATATGAGTTGTAATGAAAGCCCATTAGTTCCTTTCAATATTAGGGACAACAAATTCCAGATACAGGGTACTAGAATTTGAAGGCACAATATCTAGTTCTTTTTTTTCTGTATCGTTTAATTGAGGGAATCTGCAGATTTATAGAAACATTATGTTGAAATGATATTGCCAACTACTATCAGAGGACCTTATTAGCTAAATAACATAGTTCCAGACTATGCAAACAGTGTGTTGGAAGTGATTGATAACCAATATAATGAAAGTAAGGAAAATGTAGCCTGCTTCCATCCCTTATTCCCTGTAATCATCCTGCCTGCCATACTCTGAACTACTGTATCTGCAGCTTGCCTATGATTTTCTTTGGCAGTCCCACATAGATTGAATTACAGTAATCAATTCCATTGCCACAGTCATCACAAGTGAAAAACAGTAAGGAGCAGAGATGTTGAGAGATACTTTTCTCTCTCCCACTGATGCAATTTACTTCCTTCTCCCCCTCCCCTACTGCTAGGTTTCTCAGATTTAGATTTAGGAAATCTTATTGACAGGGTAAACTGTGCACATGGCTTGCCAAGTTCAGGGATGTTCCAAGGGCTGTGGGGGTGGTATGGCTTCACAGGCCCAAGGGAGATGAGGCACAGAAATTGTTCTTCATCCACTGTCTCTCCTGTGGTGGCTGCAGCACAGTGGATGGGGCAAAGGCACTTGGGACATATCCACAGGGCACAATGCTGACATGCTTCTGGCCAAGTAAATATATAACTAAGAGACCATTTTACTAAGCTGCATTAGTTGCTAATGCATGCCTAATGAAGCTTAAAATGGCAGACAATGAGACACACTTAGGCATCTGTGGTAACTGCCAAATCTGCATGCGCTAACCACGCTCTAAAAAATATTTTTAAGGGAGTGAGTTAGGGAGTGAAGATTGTGTGCTAAACAGTGCAGCTGTATTACTGCACACTACCTGGTTAATGCACAGATAGCTTGTGAACCTGTAGCACCTAGAAAATGGATGGCGGTAAATGCACATGTGGTCATTTTTCAAAATGGATGAATGCGAATGACAACATTAGCACATGGCCATTAATAGAAAAAAAAATACAAAAAGACATTTTATGGCTGCAGTAAAAATGGCCTTAGCATGCAGGAAAGACTCATGTAAATGCACATTAAGGCCATTTAACTGTGACTTAGTAAAAGCGCCACTAAGGTAATTATACAAGCCATCTATGTTGATAAAATAAGGGCCTTTTTGTAAAGCAGCACTAAAAAGTGGCCTTAGTGCACCTTCATGTAGGTCCTTCCCACGTGTTAAGGCCATTTTTAGCACTGCAGTAAAATGGCTGATTTTCAAATTTTTGTATTAATGGTCATGCACTAATGGCGAAGTCCATGAGACAAACAGGAAGATGCCCTCTATGTGTTGCAATGAAGATCAAAATGGAGTAGAGGGAGGCACTACTCTAGCATGGAGAATTCAAGTTGAAGCTAGGCACCAAAGCTGAAGACCCAATGCGGCCCAGTGTTTCGGCGGAGAAGCCGTCTGCCTCAGGGTCACAGGACTTAGAAAAGAAGTCAACTGTACTTATCTGGTACATTGGTAGATAGGTTGGTATATTCCACTTGACATTCCACACAGCCAAAGCCGCATGTAATACCACTAAAAAAACTGCTTTAAAAATTATTGTCATCACATTGACTTCTTTTCTAAGTCTTGAATGCTCCCTGCTTGAGAGTCGTGTCTCCCTCTACTCCCTTTTGATCATTATTTTCATGGGCTAATGGCAACATTAGCGCATGACCATTAGAAAACACTAGTGCATGAGTCCTTGCCACCAGCTAATTTGTAAGCAGTAAGGCTCACACGCTAATCACACACTAATCAGTTAGCATGTGGCAATGTAGCTGTGCTAACTGATTAGCACAGACAAGCCCACTCTCTGTTTTCAGACATGCCCCTCCTCACTGCCTTTGAAAATTCCCTCTGAAAATCTTGATATTTTAGTGGTAAATATGCAGCTGGCACCTTTTTTGGCTGATGCTGGCATTATGCCTGGATATTCAATGTCAGGCTATGTCCGGGCAATAGCATTGATGATCCAGGTTTATTTGGCCGGCTATCTCTTTTCCAATTAAGTGCAATATTCAGCCTAAGTGAAACCAGATAAAGATATGACTGTGTTTTATGTGGTTCAACTTGTCCCATTAACTTAGACCTCTCACAAAATTGCAGGTTTTGGTTTTAGCAGTTAATGCTTGGAGCCTGTCCTGGCCAGTTCAATCACTTTGAATATAATCGCTTAGGGCCCTGTTTCCAAAGGTATGCTAGTGTTTTTACAATACGATAAAAATTAGTACGTGCTAACCATATAGATGCCCATAGGAATATTATAGGCATCGACATGGTTTGCACGCAATCAAAACGCTAGTGCATCCTTGTAAACAGGGACCTAAATTTTTAGCCAAATATCTCCCATATCTTGACTTTTAAAGCCATTGTAAGTCCTATGTTTGGCTCTCTTCAACCTCTGGATATCACATTTATTTGGGTTAGATTGAGCCATTGGTCTTGTTGTCAATCTTTAAAATACAGTTGAATTAAATCTAGAATTTTACATAGCCCTTCCCACAAAAGACGTTTTCTAGAAAAGAAGAGCGTAAACAGGCCTAGTCAGGATGAGATATATTTGTGTGTGATCTCAGTAGAATCCAAGAAGTTGCATTTTGGAATGTTATGTTTGCCTTGAGTTTTTTGAATGATCTTAAGAGTTTTTTTTTGAGAGAACAGTTTTGACATTAATTGCAAGTCACATCTGGTCCATTACCTAAAGTGTGAATGCATAAACCCTAGAGGAAAGTCTGGAAGTTTGCAAATGGATGATAATTGCAGTAGCTCACACATACACTGTAGTTTGAAGATCTGCAAAAGATGTCATGTTTTTCTAGTACTGGCTATTGTAAAAGTTGAATAGATGGTGGCTGGATATTAGGAAATTGCAACAGTAGGCCTAGAACCTTTTGACTCTTTATGTATATTGGAAACTTGAAACATTACACTACTACACATCTTGTCTTTGCTACACAGTAATAAAAAGTGACAGGAATGAAAACCCCCATGATGTTTGTTCAGTCTTGCTCAGCATAGCTCTGTAACTTTCTTGTGTGGACACTAGGAAATCTTTACAATCTAGTTTATGGAAGAGATGGAAAAATAGTATTTGTGTTTTGGTCATTATCAGGCTCATTTTCAATAGATAAGGGCATCCAAAAAGCGACACAAAAGGCACATAGGCGTCCCCATGAAAGAAGGTCACCCAAACAGGGCCGTAAGGACGTCCTCAGTGCGAGGATGCTCATCTATGGTCGACCCCACAGGGGGCATGTTGGGGTGTGTTATGGGCAGCGTTACGAGATGGGCGCCTCCAGCGTATAACGGCTAGCGAAATGTTTTCGCATGGGTTAGAACATGGGCGTCCTTAGTTAAACCTGAAATAAAAGCGACCAGGTTAAGGGAAGTCGTCTTTAGACCCATTAGCGATTTTGTGGAGTTGGAGAGTGGCGAGAGCGTTGTTGGGAGAGAAAGCTGAATTGTTGTTTGCAGAGAAAGCTGAGAGTTTGTTGAGTACCTGTTACCTTTGTCTGTGTGCCGTAGTCAGAACGTTTTCACCCTCACCTGCCTCATTTGTGTTTTACCTTTTCAGCTTTCCCTACCCCTTCTAGCCCCCAAACCCAGACACCACTACTCCTTCCTCTATCTCCCCTATCCCTCTCCATTCACTGTCCCCAAGTTCATATTTCAGTCCCTTAACTGTTTGTAGTCTCTGTTTGTCTCTTTGTCCTGTGTACTGCTGCAGCGTGTTTGTGAAGACTGCTTGGAGAGTGAGTGGCTAAAGGGTATTGCAGGAGAGTTTGTAGTGGGTCAGAGAGTGCTTGCAGTGTGGCTGTGCTGTGTGTGACCGCATTGTTTGTCCGTGGTGGGAGAGTGAGTGTCAGCTTCTGTTTGTTGCTGCTGTGTTTCACCAAGTTGGTAGGGAGAGGTGAGCACTGGTGTCACTGCATTGCACCTGTAGTGTGGGGAAATGGAGGTACTAAATGCACAGGTGGTTTACATGTTGGAGGAAGAGGGGAGGCACTGCAGGAGGTACTGACACCCCAGAGTTTTCAGGCCCCGTAGCAGTTTCCTAGACCTCACTGACCTGCAGTGTCTCACTAGGAACTGCTTTGATAGGGCTGCCATTCAGCACCTTTGTGACCAGCTCCAACTCCTCCTGCAGCCCAGGACCCATAGGAACAACCCCATCCCTGTGCACCTAAAGATCACTACTTCTCTATCTTTTTTCTGGCCACTGGAAGTTTCCAGTCTGTCCTATCTGTGAACACTGGTCTCACCCAGGCTTCCATTTCTAACTGCCTCACCCAGTTCCTTGATGCCTTCCTTACCCACACCTCTGAGTACATCACCTTCCCCACCACCCCCCAGGCCCTGCAGAACAACATGGCTGACTTCTACGCCGTAGCTCGTTTCCCCTCAGTCACAGGCGCCATTGACTGCATACATGTCATACTCAGACCCCCCCGGGCACGAGAGGCCACTTATAGGAACAGGAAAGCATTCCACTCATTCAATATGCAAGTTGTGTGTGACGCCCAGGGGGAGATTCTAGATGTGTGTCCCCGATACCCAGGTTCCACCCATGATGCCTATATATTGCAGCACTCAGGAATCTTCCGCAGGTTTGACCGAAGGGAGATCACCAGCAGATGGCTCCTAGGTAAGTGCAGCATGGATCTGCCCAAACTATACTGTCTTCACTGGGCAACCCTCCACAACCCACTATCCCCCTCCCACCTCCACAAGGTACCCACTCCAAACAATACACACTCATCTTTCTCATCCTGCTTCTCCCCAAAGGTGACAGAAACTACCCACAGTGGAGTTGGCTCATGACCCCCATAGTGCACCCACAAACAGGGTCAGAGGAGAATACAACAGTAGAC
The DNA here is from genome assembly GCF_901765095.1 of Microcaecilia unicolor. NCBI lineage: Eukaryota > Metazoa > Chordata > Amphibia > Gymnophiona > Siphonopidae > Microcaecilia > Microcaecilia unicolor. The sequence goes on from NC_044036.1 coordinate 76,711,230, forward strand.
ATCGGACCACCCGTGAGATCATCGAGCGTACCTTCAGACACCTTAACAGGTTCCGATGTCTGGACCGTTATGGAGGGGAACTCCTGTACAGCCCCCGAAAGGTGGCAAAGGTATTCCTGGCCTGCTGCATGCTACATAATTTGGCAATGCGCAGATGACAGGCCCTCCCAGAAGAGCCACAGCCACCACAGCAGCTGGCCTCAGATGAACAGGATGAGGAGCCCCCTCCACCTCCCGCCCACAGAGCACAGCAGAGTGCACACCAGCTGGGGGTCAGAGCCAGGAAAAGACTGATCGAGACAAGTTTTGTGTGAGAATAAGTTGACATTTATTTCTTTCACATAGTATTTACACACCACCACCCCCACCCCCCTCCCACCACCATCACCCGCTCTGTGCATATTCCCCTCCCTCCAACCCTCACCCCCCACCCCCCCAGCATGTCCCATCACTTTCCCCGCCCTCTCCCCTGGCCCTGTCCCCATCCCCGCCTACCCTTCCCACCATGTTCCTTTGCAGCTGGTGCTGCAGGGGAACTCTTTGAGAGTAGAGAGTTGCACGAGGACAGAAATGAGACCCATCCCTGCCCGTCCCTGCCGGAATCAAACCCGTCCCTGCTCATCCCCGCCAGAATCTAACCCGTCCCCACCCGTCCCCGTGAGTAATCTCCTCCGTCCCCGTGAGTAATCTCCTCTGTCCCCAAGAGTGATCTTCTCCATCCCCGCCCATCCCCATAAAAAAAGGAAGCATGTATTTCTGAATTTTAAATAGTCTTTATTGAGTTTTAATGAAACCATTTCTCCCTGGCTTTGTATATGAAACACGGTCGCTGTTTGAATCAATAAGTTTTTGAATGTCGGCTTTCTTTTCCGTTGCCATACCTACCGAGTGACAGCCTCTATAAAATGATACAACACAGAAGAAATAAAAATAAAAAATGTATTTACTACTGTACTGAACAAAATGCCATCATGAAAGACCATGGTGGAGGGGTTGGGTTGGGCTTGATGCAGCAGGGCTAGCCGTTTCTCTTTCCATGATTTGAGGGCCAGTGTTGCCATATGGCGAAACATTTTCTAGCCCGATTCATTCCAAAAAGTAGCCCAACTCTTTGTATTGCTCCATGAATACTTGAATACTGTGTGCAATTCTGGTCACCGCATCTGAAAAAAGATATAGTGGAATTAGAAAAGGTACAGAAAATGTTGACGAAAATGATAAAGGGGATGGGACAAGCAACTTCCCTGTGAAGAAAGGCTGAAATGGCTTGGGCTCTTCAGCTTGGAGAAAAGATGGCTGAGGGAAGATATAGAGGTATAAAAAGTACTGAGTGGAGTGGATAGGGGGCACACAATGCAGAGTAATACATTTAAAGTTTTTTCCACACTAAAATAGAGAGAATTATTGGTCACCCAAACAGCACAATGCCCTCAACAAAAGAAACAAGTGGGTATGCTAATGCTTTAGCTGCAGTAAAACAGCTCACAAACAGCCAGTTCCCATCATGAGAGAAATAAACTGCCTATACACATAAAAAATAAAAGTAGTCAGCTGAGCTCACCTCTGTGCAGTTCTCTTCTGTGGATGACTCAGTCACTCACTCACAGTTACTAGTAGTACCCACTGCCCCTTCTCTTCTGGTCTGGCTCTGGTCAGATTGATGAGTCTGACTCTCTGACCTCACTGCCTTTATTCACTGGTAGCGGACCTGGCTGGAGCCTGCTGTTCTCACTCAGCAGTATGGCATCATTTCCTTTGAGTCCTACCCTGGCATGCAGTTAAGGAGAGACAAGAGAATTTTAAATTAACGAAGTCCAACTGTAAAGTTGGATGGGAAGGAGAAAAGAAACCCAAATCTCACATGCATAGCACACACATTCATTCAAGTAAAATCAGTTACATGCAGGCAGCGCAATCGGCAGGAAATTCTAGAGAGAACAGACAACAGAATCAGATAAATATTCAGGCTTTACAGTTAGTGCCAGTGTTAGTGTTTGATACCGAGGTCTGGCAGTGCCTGGAAGACTCACTACATACAACTTGAGCAAATCTCCTGCACGTGTTGAACTTGAGTTGAGACAGAGAGAGACCCGGGTGAAAACGTGCAAGTGCTCGTCAGGGACGTCCTTTTTTTTTAGATTGTGGATGAAGGACGTCTAAGTGTTAGGCACTCAAGGCCCACCTTCGCTATGCCTCCAACACCCCCTTGGAATTTGGCCGTCCCTACGATGGAGCAGTTAAGGACGCCCAAAATGGACGTTTCTCCGAGGACACCCAAGCCTTTGCTCTGCCCAACACCCCCCCCCCCCCCTTGAAATTTGGCCGTCCCTGGGAAGGGGCAGTTGAGGGCATCCTTCTTTTCGCACTGGAGGAGAGCTTGTTGTCCGCCCAATAAACAAAGGTATGTGCGTGCGTCCTCATGGGAATCCTGCCAGAACATCCTCCACCCCCACGGGAATCCCGCATGTTTATTTCCATCCCCGCGGAACTCCCACTGTCCCAGAGGGGATTCCCACAAACCCCATTCCCGTACAGACCTCTAGTTGAGAGTCCACCTCTGATGAGCTCCCACTCTCCTCTTCTGTGTCCACAAGGCAGCCTGCTGCCTCAGTTGCCCTGTGGAAGTCCGGCCACCTTGCGGTCTGTGGCTTGCCCTGCAACCTGGGCACAGGATCCAGAAGGGGAGCTGGTGTGGTGGCTGCTGGACCAGCGGCTGGGGAGGCTGAGGATCTCAAGCTCCTCTTCTTAGCAGGTGGTTGCTGTGCAGTGGTGGAAGTAGATGCCACTTGTTGCTGCATCAGGGCTGTACTAGGTGCTTTCAGGTCACGGCGTAGGCCCTCAATGCTGTGCTCCAGCCGTTGCAGCTGCTGTACCACTTCACATTGGGCCTGTACCGCTTCCCCTTTGCACCTGGAGCGCTTCCCGTTGCAGCTCCAATTTCTGGCGCCGGTAATCTTCCATGTGCACATTCTGGCCCAGCAATTGTGTGGCGAGGCACAGTCGCTGCCTCCTCTGGCTGGATGGCCTCTGCTGAGGATGTACCCCACCTTCTGCATCATCTTCGCCACCATCGGCAAAGGCTGCGGGTGGTGGAGGGAGAGCCTCTGCTGCGGATGGTGGAGAGAGAGGTGGCGCTGCTGCTGGGTCCTTTGGCTCCACCCCATGGTCCTGCATGCTTTCTTATGCAGGCACACTTCCAGGCCCACTGGTTTGCTGCTCTGTGTGCTGGGGCTGGTGGCCACTAGGGCCAGATTCTTCCTCTGACTGGCTGTCATCACCTGCATAGCAAAAGGGGAGGAAGTGTGTTGGTCAAAATAACCCACTTTTGTTTTTCAGCATTCATATACATAGCCCCACTCGCAAAGACCCAGCAAAGAGATGGTAAGGAATGGGATTGGCAGGAAAGCCACAGATGTATCATTGTACAGAGCAGGAGACGAGGAGCGCAGTGTACTACAGAGACTGATGTGCAAGAGAGCCACACAGGCAGGTGGGTAGACATAGAACTGTGGAAGGAGTGCAGAGGACACAGAGGCTACAGCACAGAGGTGTGGGAAGGAGATATGCAGTGTTTGGTGATGGGGAAAAGAGGAGGGAGTGGGGAAGGCTCCCAAAGCTGTGAAACCGTGGTAACCTACACACAGATTGCTGTAAACCCTCCCCCCGGCTACTCCCTGTGTCATGGTCTGTAATGAATAGTGATTTGTATTGCATGTGGTGTTCTCACCCCTTCCCCTACTGAGGAGCACCACGCTGTCCCCCACTTGTGTAAAACAGAGTGTAGTGCAGCACAACAGATACCCCAGCTTCCTAATGGTCAACCTGCCTGAGCCCTCAGGCTGTGCTGATGTGTCAAAGGACCCAATGCGTGGATCCCCTCCTCGAGTAAGAACCCATGAATGATGCACTCGATGGGGGTCAAGTTAGCGGTGTCATCTGCTGGGGGGTTGGTACTAGCCTTCTTCCTGACATCATGCCTCAGCCGGCGCCACTTCCGTTTCCAGTCTTCCACATCCCTGCCACAGTGGAAGACCGTGTTGACCCAGTCCCTTACTGGCTCCCATTCTCTCTGCTTCATTGTAGCAGCCAGCCTCTGACCAGTGGGAGCAAAGAGATGCATGTGCCACCTCTGGATTTCCTGAACCAGCAGTTCAATTTCAGGGTAGCTGAAATTACCCTTGCAGGTGGGTGGTTGCTTTGGTGCCAATGTGATGCAAAGAATCGAAAATACAGAGAAGGGCGCTTAAATACTATCCCAGGGACTCCCATGTAAGAACGCAATGGGCATCCCTGAGATGGGCGTCCTAATTTTGATTACTGACAAAATCCCTAAATGTCCCCAGCTGCTCTGGCGATTTGGGCATCCTCATTTCGATTATGGGTGAAAATGATAAACAGCCCCAGCTGCTCTTCCCATTTGGAAGCTTGTATTCCCTTTATTGGCACCTCTTTAAAATGGCGTTCTCTGTGCTTGCACTTTAGAGGTTTTTCTTTAGATTATGGGGTGGTATTTCAAAGCAATTTAGCTTCATTTAGAGTAAACCTTGTTTTTGCCACTGTATGCTTTTGTATACCTTTTGGTTTTTGTTTTTTTTTTTGGGGGGGGGGGGTTGGGGGGACTTTTTTTGCCAATTCTAGAAAGAAAACTGGTGTGTGGGCTTTGTACCTTTCCTTTCCAAAAGTTTCAGACTTGGTGCTAGCTGGTAGCTTAGCATATACTCTGCATTTTCTACATCTGACCAACTCTCCATTCTCTACCCTCCAGGAGCTCCTTCCTGTGTGTGATGTGGTCCCTCACTGCCCCCCATTCTCTCTCTCCTTTGTTGAAACAGGCAGTCTCTGGTCCCTTGGAGCCAACAAATTTTTGCACCACAAGTTCAAGGTAAGCTCATACCTCTCAGCCACCTCTTCCCTTTCTGCTATGTAGGTGCTAAACAAACACTTCTTGCATCTTGCAGGACAGCTGGTCAAGAGGATTGTAAGAGACAGGAGTGGACTGTAATACAGTGGACTCTGAGAGCCATGGTTGTTTCTACCCAATTCATTGTACAGATGTCTTGTTCTCTAGGACACACTCAGTTGTGGCTGCCTGTGGGGTGGGGGAGGGGGAGGGAAGAGTCCCTGAGAATGGTTGAGTGCATCCCTCATGGTCAAGGGCTTCCCATTCTCTGTATGTTCTTTGCATTCAAATCTTATCTCTATTTCAACCAGGTTCACGAGTATCCACAGCTGATAGTTTTTCTCCCGCTTTGCACCTCATGTGTCTCCCCGCTAGGTTCCATCCTTCTTTATGTAATGAATCCCAGTCCCCTTTTATGAAGTGCCCACCCATTCTCTAGTTTGCTGGGGGTGGGGAGGGAGGGAAGTAGGGGCGTAGCCAGACAACAGATTTTGGGTGGGCCTAGGGAAGAAGTGGGTGGGCACCAATTGTTCTCCCCCCCCGCCAACCACCACCCAAAAAATATCTCAACTGGTGGGAAAACGCTTCTTTCCACCTTGGCAGTCTGCAGTAGGCATGCGCTGAAAACTGAACATACGCAGGTGCCAGTATCATGCAGAGTAGCATTTTCGTTACCATCTGGAGGAAGTCTTCAGCTGGCCGAGCTTGGGATCCCACAGCTACCACTAAACATGTGCTACTGTTGGGTGGGCCTGAGCCCTAAGTGGGTGGGCTCCGGCCCACCCAGGCCCACCTGTGGTTATGCCACTGGGAGGAAGCATATATGCACTCAATGTCTTTTCCACATTATTCAACACAGTCCTACAATCCTCCATAGTTACGGAACAACATTTCTAAATTCTATCCTGCAAACCATTTTCAAGGTGGCCACAGGCGTGTGCCTACCACGGCCTTGAGCCCTTAAGTCATGGTGAGGGAGAGAGGTTCTGGTTACAGTTCCTATTCTAAATTACCTGCAGGTGGCTACAGCCCGGTGCCTATATAATTCCCCTAGCCTGTGCCCTTCTGTACCTGATGTATTGTATTGCAATTGATATGAAGCAAACATCAATCTAATGCTTCAACACGGGCATTCGGCATTCACTCAGTCACCCCCTTCTAATCCAAACACCACACCAGAAGCCAATTTCTTTAACGAATGTGGATTTATTCAACACTGCTCCCTCTGCTTGCTGAAATCCAAATGGCGCTGTGTCTCCCTTCACAGCCCTTCTTCACCCCTCCTCCCTACCCGCCCCTTTACCCATCACCCTTCAATCTCTTATCCTTCCTATCCACTCCCACTCCTCCCTCCCTCTCCCCCCTCCCACCCCAGGTTCTTCCTGAGCCTTCAGCCCGGTTGTAATCGGCTCCCCTTAAAGGGTGAGCCTTTCCATTTACCATTGTTTTCCCTTTTCTCCTCATCACTATTTACCATTGCTGATACATTCAATGTGAAAAGATGACCCAGCTGTTTGTAGCTCCTTCCTCGCCCTCACCAATGTGGTTTGGTTGTGGGTAAGGGTGTCTGGTGATCAGAGAGCAAACATTGTCTATGTTACGTGGCAGATCACTAGTGCTAGACAACAAACCTATTATTTACACAACTCTGTGCTATGGGGCTCTATGGTAAGGGGGGGGGGAGAGGCTCCCCCCTTACCACACAGCCATGCAGTTTGGAAGGAACAGGTGACCTTCTGTATGACCACAGTTATGACACATATGTACCAAAGTTTCTCTGTCACAGTTCACCTGTCATGCAACCCAGATTGCTGCCTTCTCTCAAATCAACCCCAGCATTTGATAATATGTAGTGCACAAAGTAGAGACACACACCCTATTATATGAAAAATATGAAATCATGTATTTGAATGAAAAAAATATAACTATTTAGAAATCCCCCCCCCCCCCTCAGTCTTTCAAGGGAGGCCATGCCCTCCTCCCTGCTTGGCCTTGTGCAGCAAGCTATTGAGCAGCACCAGGAGCAGCCTCTGTGCCCTGAAGTGCTGCTTGTTAGCCTGCCGCATCGCCGACACCTCCAGCCTCATCGCTGACACCTCCTGCAGCAACTAGTTTTGGCTATTCACCAGTTGCTCCAGGAGGCACAGGGCTGGGGATGGTGCTGGGGATGGGGCTGGTGCTGGGGATGGTGTGGAGAGGTCTGGAGGTGTTGGGTCCTCCTCCTCAAGTGGAGGCATGTCATGCCAGGGGTCCACCTCTTCCTCCTCCTCCTCCTGCTCCATCACCCATTCAGGCAGTCCTGCCTCCTCCTCCTCCTGCTCCTCCTCCACCACCGAAGCAGGCAGTCCTACCTCCTCCTTCTGCTCCTTCTTTTGCTGCTGGTGCCCTGTGTTTGTAAAAGGATTGTTTTTGAGATCAACACATTCAACATGGCTTGCATAGTGCAGGAGCTGGCTGGCTGGCATGAGGCAGGAATGGGGAAAGGTGGGGTTAGTGGTGAGCCCTGTGCTAGACACATGGGGTGTGAGATGCATGAGATGACATGACAGGGAACCCTGGAAGCTGGTGTGAAAAAGGAGTACACTATAAGCAGCAGAATGTTAGCATTTTGAATTGTGACTATGGTTGGATGACCATTTTGTTTTGGGTGGGGAAGGGGAGGAGGAGGGGTGGAAGCACTGTTTCTTAACATTGCTTTGAAATCATGCTATAACATCCACTAAGAGCAGGACATCAGGCAAGAATACCATGAAACAGTATCCACCCCAGAAAGGGGGCTACAGAAGTGAGGCATGTCATCTCAGAGGAGGTTAGTTGGAAGCTACAGCCACACTGGTGTTATGACTTACTAGTTGCCTATTAGCCACATGGAAACTGATATTGTACACGACATTTGCATTATTAAATAAATACATTTACAAATGAGTACAGGTGCCCTGTTTACAATACTTAAGTTGAGCCCTGAGGCACCGCCGCACGCTCCTGACGAGATTGGGGATGTCCCACCATATAAGCTGGAACTGGCGTCTCAGAGACTCCAGGTCACTCCGAATTCCAAAACATCTGCAAGATACAAGTTTGTACACCAGGAATCAGGGGATGGCCCTTCTTGCTTTCACAACACAAATTCATTTGGCAGTCAAATTGTACAGACACGCAACACTGATTGGGGGGGGGGGGGAGCATTACATTGGTACAGGTGATGTCATTGAGGTGGACATGAGGACAGAGAGTACCGTTTGTGTGCAGTATTGTAAGGATGTGGGAATGTTTTTCCTTTCTAGTACATAGATTCTATTAATGAATGTGCATGTGCACATATCACTGGTTACCCTTGAATGCAGACTACAGTTAGTGCTTACATTGCTGAGGGAGCTCTTAAATGTGGTGCTACAGGAGGGTGACCTGATAGCCCAGGAGCAGTGGGGGGGGGGGGGGGTGAAAAAAAGCACTTACCTTTCCAGGCTTTGTCATATCTGTGTCCATGTTCTAATGGACACAGTCCTGGGGTCAGGTGGTAGTGGTGCATAAACAGCCTGCGCCGGTGCCTCAGGCAGAACTGCACCAGGAGCAGACTCTCCGCCAAACTAAAGTTGGGCTCGTGTCTGAGAGCCATATTTCTCAGTGAATAACCGTTGGAAAACATGCATCGCTTTATATGGATGCCCATGCATGATGGACATCCTTACATGCACAGTTCCATATATGGACGGGTCAGCACGTGGACATCCTGCCCCATATATGATGGGTCAGCACGTGGATGACCATGATGCATGGTTGTCCATGACGTGCATGGACCATCGTCACGCATGCACCTTCCTTATATAGTTCATTATCAAATGTGCAAACCTCTTCATATATACACAATAAAATATGTATGTTCCTTATATTTCCCATAGCTGCATGTTCCGCAATTACAGTGCATGTACTTGCGGACATCCAGGTATGGGAAATATAAGGAACATTCATAAGTGTAAAGTAATAAGGACATCTTTCTCGTAGAACCGGCAAAGGACGTTGATATGACAAATTGGCAAGTACAGTGAATGTTTTAGGGACGTCCTTTCGCGGTTCTGGAAGATGAGCGTCCTTTTTTCTATACTTTGGACATCCCTGATTTGGGCGTTTTGCACTGCGATAATGGAATATCTAAGGACATCCATACTATTTTTTTGATTTTACCTACCTGAGCCCTTTATTTTAGAATCCATTGTGTATGCAGAGAAACAAATAGTATTTTTCATCACCACAGCAGATCAGGAACCAAGCACAGCCACTTTCACTTAGTGGCCTTTTTACTAAGCTGTGTAAGTGTCTATCGGGCTCAATTTCGAAAGAGAAGAGCGCCCATCTTCCGACATAAATCAGGAGATGGGCGTCCTTCTCTCAGGGCTACCCAAATCAGCATAATCGAAAGCCGATTTTGGGTGTCCCCAACTGCTTTCCATCGCGGAGACGACCAAAGTTCAAGGGGGCGTGTCGGCAGTGTACCGAAGGTGGGACAGGGGCGTGGTTAAGAGATTGCCATCCTCGGCCAATATTGGAAAAAAGAAGGGCGTCCCTGATGAGCAATTGGCCAACTTTACTTGGTCCCTTTTTGTTCATGACCAAGCCTCGAAAAGGTGCTCAAACTGACCAGATGACCAACAGAGGGAATCGAGGATGACCTTCCCTTACACCCCCAGTGGTCACCAACCCCCTTCCACCCAAAAAAATAAATTAAAAAAACATTTTTTTCCAGCCTCTATGCCACCCTTAAATGTCATACCCAGCTCCATCACAGCAGTATGCAGGTCAATGGAGCAGTTTTTAGTGGGTACTGCAGTGCACTTCAGGCAGGCAGACCCAGGCCCATCCCCCCTACCTGTTACACTTGTAGTGATAAATGGGAGCCCTCCAAAACCCACCCAAAACCCGCTGTACCCACATCTAGATGCCCCCTGTTACCCTTTAAGGGCTATGGAAGTGTTGTAGAGTTGTGGGTAGTGGGTTTTGGGGGGCTCAGCACCCAAGGTAAGGGAGCTATGAACCTGGGAGCAATTTGTGAAGTCCACTGCAGTGCCCCCTAGGGTGCCCGGTTGGTGTTCTGGCATGTAAGAGGGGACCATTGCAGTAGAAATGCTGGCTCCTTCCCTGACCAAATGGCTTGGATTTGGTCGTTTTTGAGATGGCTGTTCTCGGTTTCCATTATAGGCGATTTGGCTGTCCTCGACCATATTATCGAAACGAAAGATGGCTGCCCATCTTGTTTCGATAATACGGGATGCCATGCCCCTTCGCCGGGCCGTCCTTAGAGATGGGCACCCTTAAAGATGGGCGCCCAGTTCGATTATGCCCCTCCACGCATGCCAAAATGGAGTTACCACCCGGCTACTGCATGTCTTTTGTGGTAATTTCATTTTTGGCGAGTGTCCGATACGTGTGACCAAAAAATAATTTTTATTTTCGGATGCATGTATTGGGCATGCGCCAAGTGGCATTCGATGCACGTGTGTGAGACTTTAACGCTTGGTCAATGTCTGGTGGTAAGGTCTCAGACCCAAAATGTACGCGTGGCAATTTTCATTTTGCCGCAAGTCCATTTTTTACAGGTGCGCTGAAAAATGATTCTGTGCATGCCCAAAACACGCATCTCTGAGAGCGGCTAACCTTCAGAAGCTCAGTATCACTGGTTAGCCATTTCCATGGGATATGAATAATACTACTTGTGATCAACCTAGTAAGCAGTATTACATTATCATCCCATAAGCATTGTACAATTAAGTCAGGACCCAGTGCTCTTGGGCACTTCTAAAAGGGGCCAGCAAAAGTGACGGTGAATTTCCTCTGATTCCCCCCCCCCCATCAAAATCCTCTTCCTAAGACTTCTTAATTGAAGCCCCCCCCACGTACAAGGGCCCCTACTCAGAAGGTCCTCCAATTAGCAATTGCTCTCTCCACCCTCCTTTAGTCTACCCCGAAAAATCTTTTTTGGTCTAGTAGGGTCGAGGCAGGAACAAACCCTTGTTGCTCCTGCCTTTGCCCTTTCTGTTCTTGGTTATCATACTTTGACCCCTAGAAGTAGTACCATGAGACTACTGCTAGTGGTCAGCAGCACCAGTGTGAATCAGGCACCAGTAAGGGCAGGAGTTACTGCCCTGACCACACTAGACCTGAGGGATTTTTAAAAGTAGGTGCGGGAGGGGAAGGGGAGGCCTTTGCTGACAGGAAGTCATTTTAGAAGCAGCTACATGCAGAAATAGTGGCATTCACTTGTTTTAAAAATAATGAGTTCATATCAGAAACAGACTGTCTTTATAGATAGCCACAGGATGTATGAAATTTGCACTAAAAGGTATTTATTTGTAAGGTATATGGTATTCAATGAAAAGAATGCCTTATGATGTATAGAATTCCTGAAAAAAAAAACCCATTTACATTTATCCAGAAAACAATCTTCATATTTAACAGGTTTTGGAACTCACCTCTTCAATTGTTCTTACCTCTGTTAGGTTTATTGCCACCTCTGAAACAGTAATAATAATTTCCTGTGGCTCTTTAATTGGCTTCTTTTGTACACATATGTACATTTTTAAAATGTGATTTGCATGCATGTAAGTGGAAGAAAATGTATTTTGTATGTTGAGAAATTGGCACATGTGGGTGTACATGCTGATGCTTACATGCATGAAGTCCCCAGTGATGCCATTCTTTTTCTCCATGGCTCCCACTGTACATGTATGTACATTTACCAATGTCCTTCAATTTACCAATGTCCTTTACTGACTGACAGGTCAAAGCGGTTTTCAACTCAAATAAAAGCATCAGAAAAGAACTCCAGACTAGAAAGGAATTTAAAATACCATCATTTATAGACCGTCATTCATAGGAAAGGTAGAAAGAAACACATACACAGAGGAGTGGCTGTACGCAAACGTGTCACCCATTGGTAGACCTAAAAGCCTGCTAAAACAGCCAGGTTTTAATTGCCTTCATTAACTTCTTTAGGGACAATTCTCCTCTAATGGTCATTGGTAAGTTGTTCCAGTTATAAGGGACAACAAAGTAGAAGGTAGATTCCTGGTGGATACTAGATGGGCAAGTGATAGTCTGGACAAAACCAATAATTTGATCGTTCAGTGAACAAAAGATGCAAGTAGACATGTATGAGATTGTCAAAGAATTAAAATAAGATGGAATACCCATCCAAAATGCCTTGAAAGTGAATAAATAAACCTTAAATTTAATTCTAAATTCAACAGGGAGACAGTGAAATGTTGTGATCTGGTTGTCCACTGTGCGAAATAGGGGTTTAACCTATTGTAAGATATTACTCTGATTAGAGGACCTTTGTCAATGCTCATTATCTAACAACAGAAATCTCGTAGATGGCACAGCTGGTATAATTATTAAAGAAATGAAAGGAACCAAAGGTGTACTGTGAATATTTCTGCAGAGAGCCTGGATTTGACAAGCTTTCTTGAAAAATCAAAAATGAAGTAATTAATAGAGCCACAGTACACTTTGTTTTCAATAGATTTTTCCAGACCTGTGCCGTGAGACAAAAGGATGGAAGAAGAAATCTTAGTTATGTTATGTTACACTTTGCTTCTATTCTGTATGTACCTATAAAGTTCTGTATAGATTACAAAATACTAAGAGATCAGAACACAAATATCAACAAGAATTAAAGTTCACTAATTAACACATTCATATAGCTGAGGGCAAATTCTTATTAAACAGCCAAGTTTTTAAAGCAGTTACAAAACATCAGGTAGTTAGTAATAACTCAGATTGATGCCGGTAACAAATTCCATGTCACAGCAGCCTGATAGTAAATTTAAGAGTTAAGCTCCATTCGAAGCCTGACCCCCTTTACCGATGGAAAGAGTAAGAGCCTCGGGTTGTGAGTTTTACCTTTCCTAATAATACCTAACATTCTACTTGCTTTCTTAGCTACAGCAGCACACTGAGCAGAAGGTTTCAATGTATCATCAACGATGACACCTAGATCCCTTTCTTGGTCTGTGACTCCTAATGTGGAACCTTGCATGACGTAGCTATAATTTGGGTTCCTCTTTCCCACATGCATCACTTGCACTTGCTCACATTAAACGTCATCTGCCATTTAGACGCCCACCTGCTTATAATCGAACGAGAAAAACGCCCAAGTTCCGACCTAAATCGGGAGATGGACGTTTATCTCACAAAAACGAATAAAGCGGTATAATCGAAAGCCGATTTTTGGACGTTTTCAACTGCACTCCATCGCAGATGCGGACAAAGTTGATGGGGGCGTGTCAGAGGTGTGGCGAAGGCGGAACTGGGGCGTGGTTATCTGCCGAACAAAGATGGGCGCATTTCACCGATAATGGGAAAAAAGTATGCGTTTTTAGCTAGAATTTAGGACACTTTTCATGGACCCTGTTTTTTCATGAATAAGGCCCCAAAAAGTGCCCTAAATGACCAGATGACCACTGGAGGGAATCGGGGATGACCTCCCCTGACTCCCTCAGTGGTCACTAACCCCCTCCCACCACAAAAAAATGATGTTTCACAACTTTTTATTTTCACCCTCAAATGTCATACCCAGCTCCCTGGCAGCAGTATGCAGGTCACTGGAGGAGTTGTTAGGGGGTGCAGTGGACTTCAGGCAGGTGGACCCAGGCCCATCCCCCCTACCTGTTACAATTGTGCTGCTTAATGCTTATTAGTCGTCCAACCCCCCCAAACCCACTGTACCCACATGTAGGTGCCCCCCTTCACCCCTTAGGGCTATAGTAATGGTGTAGACTTGTGGGCAGTGGGTTTTGAGGGGGATTTGGGGGGCTCAACACACAAGGGAAGGGTGCTATGCACCTGGGAGCTCTTTTACCTGTTTTTTTGGTTTTGTAAAAGTGCCCCTAGGGTGCCCGGTTGATGTCCTGGCATGTGAGGGGGACCAGTGCACTACGAATCCTGGCCCCTCCCACAAATAAATGTCTTGGATTTATTCGTTTTTGAGCTGGGCGCTTTCATTTTCCATTATCGCTGAAAAACAAAAACGCCCAGCTCACACATTGTTGAATAAAACATGGGCGTCTATTTTTTCCCAAAATACGCTTCGGTCCACCCCTTCACGGACCCGTTCTCGGAGATAAACGCCCATGGAGATAGGCGTTTTCGTTCAATTATGCCCCTCCCAGTCTCCCATCTCGTAAGGTCCTTTTGTAATTTTTCACAATCCTCTCGTGATTTAACGACTTTGAATAACTGTGTCATCAGCAAATTTAACTACCTCACTAGTTACTCCCATCTCTAGGTCATTTATAAATATGTTAAAAAGCAGCATTCTCAGCATAGACCCCTGGGGAACCCCACTAACTAACCCTTTCCATTGAGAATACTGACCATTTAACCCTACTCTCTGTTTTCTAACTTTTAACCAGTTTTTAATCCACAATAGAACACTACCTCCTATCCCATGACTCTCCCATTTCCTCTGTAGTCTTTCATTAGGTACTTTGTCAAACACCTTCTGAAAATCCAGATACACAATATCAACCGGCTCACCTTTATCCACAGGTTTGTTCACCCCTTCAAAGAAATGTAGTAGATTGGTGAGGCAGGATTTCCCTTCACTAAATCCATGTTGACTTTGTCTCATTAATCCATGCTTTTGAAAATACTCTGTAATTTTGTTCTTAATAAGTCTCTACCATTTTACCCGGCACCGATGTCAGACTCACCGGTCTATAATTCCCGGATCTCCTCTGGAACCTTTTTAAAAATTCGGCGTTACATTGGCCACCCTCCAATCTTCCTGTAGCAAGCTCGATTTTAAGGATAAATTACATATTATTAACAATAGCTCTGCAAGCTCATTTTTCAGTTCTATCAGTACTCTGGGATGAATACCATCCAGTCCAGATTTGCTACTCTTCAGCTTGTAGAACTGCCCCATTACATCCTCCAGGTTTACAGAGAATTCATTAAGTTTCTCCGACTTGTCAGCTTCGAATACCATTTCCGACACCGGTATCCCACCCAAATCTTCCTCGGTGAAGACCGAAGCAAAGAATTTATTTAATCTCTCCGCTACAGCTTTGTCTTCCTTGATCGCCCCTTTTACTCCTCGGTCACCTAGCGGTCCAATAGATTCTTTTGCCGGCTTCCTGCTTTTAATATAACAAAAAAAATTTTACTATGTGTTTTTGCCTCCAACGCAATCTTTTTTTTTGAAGTCCCTCTTAGCCTTCCTTATCAGCGCTTTGCATTTGACTTGACATTCATTATGCTGTTTCTTATTTTCATTCAGTTCCTTCTTCCATTTTCTGAAGGATGAGAGACTCCTGAGAAAATTAAAAAGTCATGGGATAGGAGGCAATGTCCTTCTGTGGATTAGGAATTGGTTATTGGACAGAAAACTGATAGTATGGTTAAATAGTCATTTTAATCAATGGAGGAGGGTGAACAGTGGAGTGCTGCAGGGATCTGTACTGGGACCAGTGCTACTTAACATATTTATAAATGATCTGGAAAATGGAATGACTAGTGAGGTGATTAAGGGACCTGTTTGCTAAGCTGCGCTGTAGGCATACTAACATTTTAGCACATGCTAAAAATTAGCATGCACTAATGACAGAGACACCCATTATATTCCTATGGGTGTCTCTAGCATTAGCTAATATTTGGGGGGGGGGGGGGGGACAAAAAGTTTAGAGCATGCTAAAAAGTTTGCACACCTACACCACAGCTTAGTAAACAGGTCCCTTAATCATCCCTTAATTTCTAGATGATTCAAACCTATTCAATGTTGTTAAAACACATGTGGATTCTGAAAAATTGCAGGAAGACCTTAAGAAACTGGAAGACTGCCATCCAAATGGCAGATAAAATTTAATGTGGACAAATGCAAAGTGATGCACATTGGGAAGAATAATCTGAATCATAGTTACCTGATGCTAGGGTCCACCTTAGGAGACAGCACTCAAGAAAAAGATCTAGGTGTCATTGTACACAATATGCTAAAATCTTCTGCCCAGTGTGTGGAAGGCAGCCAAAAAAGCAAACAGGTTGCTGGGAATTATTAGGAAACGGCTGCAAAATAAGACCAAGAACATTATAATGCCTCTGTATCACTCCATGGTGTGATCTCAAGTTGAGTATTGTGTTCAGTTCTGGTCACTGTATCTCAAAAAAGATATAGTGGAATTAGAAAGGGTTCAAAGAAGAGCGACCAAAATGATAAAGGGAACTCCTCCCATATGAGGAAAGGCTTCAAAAAGAGATGGCTGAAGGAAGATATGATTGAGGTGTATAAAATCCTGAGTTGTGTAGAATGGGTAGAAGTAAATTGATTTTTCACTCTTTCAAAAAGTACAAAGACCAGGCGACACTCAAGGGCCCTTTTACTAAGCTGCACAAGCGTCTACGTGCTCACAACGTGCACGGAAATGGAGTTACCACCTGGATACCACGTGGCTCTTGTGGTAATTTCATTTTTGGTGCGCATCCAATACGCGCAGCTGAAAAATGTATTTTCGGATGCGCGTATCGGACGCATGCCAAGTGACATTAGATGTGCGTAGATCATTACCGCCCGGTTACCACGTGAGACTTTACCGCTAGGTCAATGGCTGGTGGTAAGGTCGCAGACTCAAAATGGATGCGCCACAATTTTGATTTTGCCGTACATCCGTTTTCAGCAAAAATTTTAAAAAAGGCCTTTTTTCTAGATGGACCATTGGTCTGACTCAGTATGGCTATTCTTATGTTCTGGAGGATTCTCAAGTCAATATTATCACTAGGGCAACATTTTTTGTAACTTTTTTAGATGAGAGAGATAAGATTAATATGTTAAAAACATATTTCAAGAAGAAGGCTTTATAATTTTTTTGTGCTAAAATTATAATATTTCCTGAATTTCCAGGGCTACCCAAATGTAGAAGAAAGCCTTTTTTGGCTTTGAAATCACAAGTGGTAGCCTTGGGTGCTACATATTACCTAAACGTTTCATGCAAATGTTTGATTTCAACATGCTTGAGAGAGGATAAAGTTTGTGGTTAGAGTTAGTAATTAATGCTAATATATCAAGGGTGGGATTTTACTGCTCTCTTGTATTTCCTAGTTTGGCTATGACACTGTGCTTTTTCTTCCCCTAGACGTGGGCTAGTTCATAATTGTAGTGTTTAGTTTATTGTTTTTTTTCTTTTTATATACATAGAGGGGCATAATTGAACGAAAACGCCTATCTCCATGGGCGTTTATCTCCGAGAACGGGTCCGTGAAGGGGCGGACCCAACCGTATTTTTGAAAAAAATAGACGCCCATATGTTATTCGCTACTTTGTGAGCTGGGCGTTTTTGTTATTCAGTGATAATGGAAAATGAAAGCGCCCAGCTCAAAAACGAATACATCCAAGGCATTTGTTCGTGGGAGGGGCCATGATTCGTAGTGCACTAGTCCCCCTCACATGCCAGAACACCAACCGGGCACCCTAGGGGGCACTTTTACAAAACAAAAAAAAAAGGTAAAAGAGCTCCCAGGTGCATAGCACCCTTCCCTTGTGTGTTGAGCCTCCCAAATCCCCCTCAAAACCCACTGCCCACAAGTCTACACCATTACTATAGCCCTAAGGGGTGAAGGGGGGCACCTACATGTGGGTACAGTGGGTTTGGGGGGGTTGGACGACTAATGCATTAAGCAGCACAATTGTAACAGGTAGGGGGGGGATGGGCCTGGGTCCACCTGCCTGAAGTCCACTGCACCCCCTAATAAGTGCTCCAGTAACCTGCATACTGCTGCCAGGGAGGTGGGTATGACATTTGAGGGTGAAAATAAAAAGTTGTGAAACGTCATATTTTGTGCTGGGAGGGGGTTTGTGACCACTGGGGAAGTCAGGGGAGGTCATCCCCGATTCCCTCCAGTGGTCATCTGGTCATTTAGGGCACTTTTTGGGGCCTTATTCGTGGAAAAACAGGGTCCAGGAAAAGTGCCCTAAATTCTCGCTGAAATCGCATATTTTTCTTCCATTATCGGCGAAAGGGCGCCCATCTCTGTTCGCCCGATAACCACGCCCCAGTTCCGCCTTCGACACGCCTTCGACACGCCCCCGTCAACTTTGTCCGCATCCGCGACCGAGTGCAGTTGAAAGCGTCCAAATTCGGCTTTTGATTATACCGCGTTATTCGTTTTTGTGAGATAAACGCCCATCTCCCGATTTAGGTCGGAACTTGGGCGTTTTTCTCGTTCGATTATAAGCAGGATAATTATCTGATTTTACTTATTTTGTTTGTTTGTTTGAATTGTATTTTCAAAAGCTGAAACATGGTGCAAATGTACACTCCTAAATTAAGCATGTATCCCCTTTATTCTGTAACAATGTGCGTAAATGCTAGGATTGCTGCCATTCCACCCACGACCCTCCCATTTACTCACAAGTAAAATTTAGGTGCAGATCTCATGCCTAAATTTACACATGTAACTTGAATCTAATTGGTGCCTATAATTGCTTGTTAAAATGCCAATTATTGGCTCTAATTAGCCTTTTATTCAATTAAATTGCATGCCCAAATTTGCACATGCAATTTATGGTAACTTTTATAGAATTATGGAGTAAGGCCTAACATTAGGCACCCTGTACAGAATTATGCCTATGTACACGTGGTGCTCACTTGTTTCAGCAAATGAAAGTCATTAAAAATGACAGCCCATCCCTAGCAGAAATAACGGGGCCCTTTTGCTAAGACATGTAGGCGCATACACGTGTCCAATGTGCACCAAATTGGAACTACCACTCAGTTTACGCATTCTGGCTGCTTACCGCCCGGTTAGTGTGTGAGACCCTTCAACTAAGTCAATGGGTGGCGGTAAGGTCTCAGGCCGAAAATGGACGTGCCTACACCAGCGCAGGCCATGGTTAGGCGCCTTAGTAAAAGGCCCCAGAAGTTTTGAAAACTAACTACCAAATAGTTGCAATTATGGCCCTATAGATCAGCAATGGCAGTCATCAGCTCTGTTCTGTTCTTGTACTTTTCCTCTATAATTTTGTAGTTTCTTTTCAGTATTTTATGATATTTGGATTTTATTTTGTAAACCGCTTTAATTTTAATTTGAAAGGTGGTATATCAAGCTGTAATAAATATAAATATGCACATAAATATACACACATATTAGAAAGGCATTAACAGAAGCAGAGCTGGGATAGAAAATAAACTTAATCTGAATACTTTGGGATTTCCAAAAGTATACACGATTTTATTGCAGAAATATTTCTACAAACAAGTCCAGACTGCATACCGTTTTCCTGAATCAATTTTCAAAGGGATGTTTTTCCTTTAAAAATTAATGCACAGTATTTAAATTTGGCTCAGTTTTAAGGTGAATTGGTGCTTCCTTCACTGAGGCCCCGATGCCCAAAACTCTGGCACTGTTCCAAATAGCACCATAAAAATACCACTGAAACAGCACAGAACAATGCCCTAATGCTCAGCTCTAATGAGATGCAAATATTGGTGCATTTATAGCATTGAGCATTAGGGAGTTCGGTGGGAGGATTGTGCTTGGCACATACACAGAAGATTTCCATGTTAGCTCGGCTCCTGTGTGCATGTGCCTGGTAAAACCCGAATGTGAAGCACACATTGGCGTCTGTTTTCTGTGGCCTAAATATAAGTGTTAATGCTTATATTTAGATGCAGGAAACAGACGCCAATGTGTGTTTTTACTTTGGGCGTTTTAAATTTTTTTAGCATGGACTCTTTAAATTTAGACGGAGGAAACAGACGCCAATGTGTGCATTTGCGTGGGTCTGCTGTTTCTCATGACCAGCGCTTAAGGGCTTGCACAGGCTTCCTTCTGCTTCCAAATGCAATCAAAACTGGTAGAGTTTGCAAGAATCTTGAGAAATCTTCTCTTTCAACACCCTAACATCTGCTCCAAACCTGGCATTATTTTTTTTTGCAGCAGGGAGGCGGATTTGTTTTGGGCTCTCTTTTCTGAGCATTGGGGAAGAATACAAAATAACCTAATTAATACAAGCTTGACTGTATTAGGTTGCTACTTGCATTGTTCTTCTGTGCGCTTATTTTTTCCCATGCTTTGGGCCCCTGAACATTCTGCGCAGGTAAATGCGGGCACTAGTACGGTGCTAACGGGCCTCAAGCACCCGTGTTTATTTTGAGCATTGGGTCCTGAGGTTTTTCTCTGTAAGAAGCCTCTGTACAGAGTTACTTAGTATTCTCAGGAACCAGCTATAAGAATTAGCTCTTTTATTTTGTACTGTGGTTAATTTTTCATTTAAGTGGCACCTTGGTAAAGAGTAGTCAACATGATTAACAACATATTGTGCAACAATAAATATTTTACTGGATGTATTATCTGCACAATTTGCAAGTTTGATTTTCTTTAAGAATTAGTAAGAAGCCCTAGAGCTAGAATGTTTTAACATTTGGTGAACACATATAGTTTTAATAAGATGCCGTGCAGTCACTAAGGACTCCTTTCACCAAAATGTGGGACTGGGCAAAGGTTATTCATCCATTCTGGTGAATAAAAATGCTTTCTTCCAATGTCATGCATTCGCTATTTCTAAGCCCTATATATAGATAGATATATCTATATGCATGAGTTGATCCCCCCCCTCAATATTTCGTATTTTCCACCTCCAGAAACACCTGTGCAAATATTTTCAATGAAAATAGTACCTTCAAGAGAAGCATGTGGAAATCTCTATTAGCTCAAGACCATCCCATTTACATTGGAACTCATTTTAGAAGAGTTAGGCACCCTGTACATGTGTAAAGAGCTAGTTTACATGTATAAATAGGCAAATGTATCAATAGCTATATTACAGATGCTACATAGTACTTATGCATTTATACCCAAAGCATGTGCAGATTTCAAGGAAAGTGTGTTGTGGGTATGGTTTGGATTGGCTGTAAAACTATTTATTTTGCAATGGTAAACATGCATACTTGAAAAAATAAATCTCACCAGCATTTATGCCAGCTCCAAGTGAAGCAAAAGTGTTAGCTAACTGCCTATTTGAACTGGGGTTTGGAAGAGTATTGGGGCACAATTATGCTTCCTTTTCGAGCATATATGTCATTCTCAGAAACTTAAAAAAAAAACAAACAACTGAGTTTGGAGCTCAGCTTCTTAACAGAATATCCATTTTGTAAAATCCAATAGTTACATATACAGACAGCCAAATCTATAACTTACACATGTTAATGTGACATTTAAATGTACAAAGTCAAGTGATATTGCTCTTTTTTAAAATATGCTTTTTAATATAATGGCTATTCCCACTGTACATGCCGCTATAATGCATATTTTTACTTTAGGTTTATAAATATTATATAAAAAAGCTCTCCTGTTATCAAGCTTTTTGTAAACTATGCTGCAAACTGTGAATGTGCCAACTTAAATGTACTTTTCTGACCTAGGAGACCTATAAAAAATTTGGCTTCACAAATAATAAAATGGAAAAAAAAAGTGGTAATGCTTCTTTAGTTTTCTCTGCAAATGTCACAAGGAAAGAAAGAATGCACTGAACATAGCATAATTATAACATACCTCTCCCCCCCCCCCCCCAAGTATCTCTTTACAAAATAGCTTCCAGTAAACTTTCAAAGAGAATCCCCTCACATACAGGGGATCAAGCACTTAGCTTAATTTCCTGTTACTTTCTAGATATATATGTGGAGGGGCATAATCGAAAGGGATGCCTAAGTTTTGTTGAGGACGTCCTCGCAAAATGTTCTGATGGAGGGGCGGGGAAACCCGTACTATCGAAAAAGATGGACGTCCATCTTTCGTTTCGATAATACGGTCGGGGACGCCCAAATCTTGAAATTTAGGTCGTCCTTGGAGATGGTCATCCCTAGACTTGGTCGTTTCTGATTTTCAGCGATAATGGAAACCGAGGAATGCCATCTCAGAAACGACCAAATCCAAGCCCTTTGGTCGTGGGAGGAGCCAGTCTTTGTAGTGCACTGGTTCCCCTGACATGTCAGGACACCAACCGGGCACCCTAGGGGGCACTGCAGTGGACTTCAGAAATTGCTCCCAGGTACATAGCTCCCTTATCTTGTGTGCTGAGCCCCCCAAATCCCCCCAAAACCCACTACCCACAACTGTACACCACTACCAAAGCCGTTACAGGTGAAGGGGACACCTAGATGTGGGTACAGTGGGTTTGTTGTGGGTTTTGGAGGGCTCCCATTTACCACCACAAGTGTAACAGGTAGGGGGGATGGGCCTGGGTCTGCCTGCCTGAAGTGCACTGCAGTACCCACTAAAACTGCTCCAGGGACCTGCATACTGCTGTCATGGACCTGAGTATTACATTTGAGGCTGGCACAAAATATTTTGAAAAAAATTTTTTTTTAGGGTGGGAGGGGGTTAGTGACCACGGGGGAAGTAAGGGGAGGTGATCCCTGATTCTCTCTGGTGGTCTTCTAGTCAGTTCGGGCACCTTTTTGTGCCTTGGTCATAAGAAAAACAGGATCGGGTAAAGTCTTCCAAGTGCTCGTCAGGGACGACCTTTTTTTCCCATTATTGGTTGAGGACGTCCATGTGTTAGGCATGCCCCTGTGAACTTTGGCCATCGCTGCGACGGAAAGCAGTTGGGGACATCCAAAATCGGCTTTCGATTATACCGATTTGGATGACCCTGTGAGAAGGACGCCCATCTTCCGATTTGTGTCAAAAGATGGGCGTCCTTCTCTTTCGAAAATAAGCCTGATAGTGTCCAGAAACAAAACGGGACCCCTTACATAGTTCCAAAATACTTTGCAAGTGTTTAAACATTTAGGAGCCCTTTTACTAAGCAGCACTAAAAAAGTGGCCTGTGCTATCTCCAGTGCAGGTACAATTCCCACGCGCTAGTCAATTGGCCGTGCCCACTTTCCACCCCCAAGCACCCCCCAAGTGCTAAAAAATGTATTTTATTTTTTAGCGCGTGGGTAGCGTGCACATATGTAAAAACTACTGTGCATTCTAACCTACGGTAAGCACACATTAGTGATTACTGCAGCTTAGTAAAAGCACCCCTTAGTACGACCTTTTAAAATACATTAGTCTAACGTTTTATTAAGAAACTAGTAAAAAGGGCCCATTTCTGACACAAATGAAACGGGCGCTAGCAAGGTTTTCCTTGGAGTGTATATGTTTGAGATAGTGTGTGTGAGAGTGACTGTGTGTGTGAGAGAGAGAGAGAGAGAGAGTGAGACTGGGTGCGAGTGTGTCTGTGTGTGAGAGAGAGTATGGGTGTGAGTGTGTCTGTGACAGAGAGAGTGTGTGTGTGTTTGAGAATGAGAGTGTGTGCCAGGGGCCCCCTCCCTCTCTCCCCTCCCCCTCCCTCCCCTCCCCCTCCCTCTTCCCTCCCTTCCCCTCCCTCCCTCCCTCCCTCCCTCCCAGTTCCAGGGTCGTTCCCTCCCTCCCTCCAACTTTCAGGGTCGTTCCCTCCCTCCCTCTCTCCGACTTTCAGGGTCCTCCCCTCCCTCCCTCCCTCCCTCTGACTTTCAGGGTCGTTTCCTCCCTCCTTCCCTCTGACTTTCAGGGTCTCCCCTCCCCCTCCCTTTGACTTTCAGGGTCCCTCCCTCCCAAGGAGTCGTGGCGGCTGCCCACACACCCTCCCATGGAGCCCGGAGGGGTAGCCACGGCCGTCGCCTGCTTTCCTCCTCTGCAGCGCCGCTCCGACTCCTGAGGTGCCCCCTCCCCCACGCCCAAGGAGGACTCCAACCTTTCTTTCCCTGCCATTGGTCGTGACGCTCTCGGCTACTCTGCCCCTCAATGCTTCTGTTTCTCTGTCACGCTTCACCTCTGCCCCTGTGCCCTGCCCCTTTTGCCCCTCCTCCTCTGGCTCTGGCGATCTGGGCTACGGAGCCTAGCAGACCAACTCCGAAGAAGTCACGGACACAGGCAGCAAGACGCATAGAACGTTGGAAGTGAGAATTATTATATAGGATGAAGGGCCCTGCTTACTAAGCCGCTCTATAGGAGCGCTAGAGTTTTTAGCATATGCTAAAAATTAGTGCGTGCTTATGCTAGATACCTCAGTAAACAGGGCCTTTAATGCTTTGCACTGTATACCTTATTTTGTCACAAAAATTTGATCACAACTTTATCTTCACTAAACGCCACTTTGCTAAAATGGATCCTAAATGACACCATTTTGAAAACTGGGATCATCCAGTTTTTACTGCATCTTGCAAGTAACTCCTGATAATAGTAATAATTATAGCTGCACTTTAATCACGGTTAATGCCACGATTAATACGCTAATTATTAACCACAATTAAAAATGTAATCGTGATTGATAATTGACTTTGCACATCTCTCCCTCCCCTCCCTTCCCATTGAACTGCTGGTCACTCTCTCTCCCCTCCCATTCCCATCTGGTTTACCTTCAGTTTTAATCTAAGTTCCTTGAGTCTTCGGTCCTGCAGCAGTGGCAGCAGTATGGAAAACCTGCCTGTGGCTTGCACAAAAGCTCCTGTTTGGACAGGTCAGAGGGAAGGCCTCGTGCAGGCCACTGAGGCAGAGCCAAAGACTCAAGGAGGTTAGATTAAAGATGAAGGAAAACCAAGTTGGGAGGGGGTGGGTAGGGAGAACTTTGGATGGCGTCAGTGGCGGTGGGTGGGAAATTTAAGAGAGAACCACAGATGGCTGGGGGGAGGGGGAGGGAGAGAGAATCTTGGGTGACTGGAGGGATGAGGAAGGGAGACAACTAAAATGGATCTCTTCCCTGACGAAGCTTACGAAACCCGGCCACGTCAGCAGTGTGTCCATTGCATAAAGCAAAAAGCTAAGTCAATTTTATATACTGAATGAAGACATAGTAGACAAAACGTGATAAAAACTATTACACTAGATATTTGCTGAAAAAAGGACCAATGAAGACGTACAGTGTCTATAAACAGTACTGAACTGCTTTTATGGGAACACCAGTTCTGATGATCCTTAAAAATATGAGAATTATCAGTGTAAAGTGTAGATTGATTTAAGCTGATATAAAATGAGACCAGTCATATGAGCTGTATGAATGTTTGAATGCTGAAGATTTTCTGGGAACCTTTTGAGTGTAGTAACATTAAAGCATGGCCATTAATCCAGAAAATGGAAAATCAGCCATTTTCTGGTAGCATGGTTATGGGCGGGGAAATGGGCGTTTTACACACGTAATTATAGAATATGGCTCAGTGTGCCTAAATCTACACACTGGGAGTTATACCACATTTTCATTGGTGTAAATGGATGCGCATAGTTTTAGGTGCTAGGATGCCAACTAATCATATTCTATATACCGCGACTAACTCTAGGCACCACTTATAGAAAACACCACTGATTTCTGCACCACTTTTTTAGATGCCATATAATCTTCACCTATATGTAAATGAATCTTATGCATATTCATTGTGGCTATCGGGAAAACCTGACTGAATGGGTATATCCAAGGTGTGAGTTGAAAATCATGTTGATCTACATTTGCAAAAGCATACAGTTGCTGCTTGAGCATGGGTAACTTTCCTACTGAGTCCTGCAGTGTTGGGGCAGTTAAAGTGGTTGAAACGGTATTTCTAAAGGGCATTCCTGGTGATTGTTGGTGGGAGGCACTTTTTACTTTGTGGCTTTAGTTCAGCTGTCATTCACATTTGCGCATGCTCAGGGCCCCTTTTACTAAGCCACTTAAGCGTCTACACGCACCCAACATGCACTAAAATGAATTTAACACCTGACTACCACATGGCTGTTGCAGTAATTTCATTTTTGGTGCACGCCCACAAAATATTTTTTATTCTCTGCCATGCATAGAGGATGCACGCCAAGTGCCATCTGATGCATGTAGGTAGGTACCATGCAGATTCCTTACCGCTAGGTCTATGGCTGGTGGTAAGGTCAGACCCTCAAAATGGACATGCGGCAATTTTGGTTTTGCTGCACGTCCATTTTCGGGGAAAATTTTAAAAAGGTATTTTTGGTACGTGCTCTGAAAAATATTTTAGCGCACACCCAAATCCCGCGCCTACACTACTGCAAGCCACTTTTTACCGCGGCTTTGTAAAAGGACCCCTTAGTTTGTTATCTCTGCCCTATTTCAGATGTTGGCAATGTCACAAGGCAACTTCCTTATCTTAAAATGGCAATGAAGGTAATGAATTGTGAAATGAGGCAGATAATATACTGCTTTGCTCAGAGTGGAGTTTGACTTTCATTTATTTTTCCAAAATAAACAGGGCTTCTGAGTCACCTTTATTTGTCCTGATATATGAATATTTTTATTTGCTGAAGTCAGTGAAAATTTTTCTGCTGTAAATTTTTCTAAGTAATGAATGCGGGTGAGTAAAACCAGTTGTGATTTATAGATTCTCTGTTTGTCATGTCAGTAACAGCATCTGCCCTTGTCCAAGATGCCCCAGTTTTATTAACTAGATGATAATATTCTGCAAAGATGATGGTAAATTTCTTTTTTTTATTTGTAGAGTAAAATCTGCTCATTAGTAAATTATCCTGTTTTATTACTGATCTTTAAAGGAAACTCAAGCAATTCATACGTGCAAAGGTACTGTGTTCTGAAGCAGCTGGTGAAATAGGAAAAAAAAGCTAACAGTTTTTTGATTGTTTTTTTTCCAGTATCATTGCTTACTTAATTATATTCATAAATTGGGAAAGCACTAGACAATGTTATACACACCTGAGAAAGTTTGGTGTGAAATACTGAGCAACTTCTCACACAACATGCATATGCTTGGCTATGATCATAAAATATGACAAATTTTGTTTTGTATCCAACTGAAAATTATCCCTCTTTTGGTGACTTGGGCTGTATATACACTCTTGCTGCTGCCCAGCCTGCTTCTGCTGTCATACCGCTCTTGGTCCAGTCAGGGGCATAGCCAGACAACAGATTTTGGGTGGGCCTAGGCAAGAAGTGGATGGGCACCAAATGTTCTCCCCCCACCACCACCAAAAGATATCTCAGCTGGCAGGAAAATACTTCTTTCCACCTTGGCAGTCTGCAGCAGCCATGAGCTGAAAACTGCCGGTATCATGGAGAGTAGCGTTTTCGTTACTATCAGGGGGAAGTCTTCAGCTGGTAGAGCTTGGGATCTCCACCAGCTACCGCTAAACATGTGCTACTGTTAGGTGGGCCTGAACCCTAAGTGGATGGGCCCTGGCCCACCCAGGCCCACCTGTGGCTACGCCACTGGGTCCAGTGCCTTGCAATGTTGATGCTACTCTTCTTGCTGCTTTGCTCTGCTCTTAGAGTGCCTTTTGCTAAGCTGGGTTAAGGAACTAACACAGGGGCCCTTTTACTAAACTGTAGTAAAAGGGGTCCTGTGCTAGCAGCTGTGGCCCTTTTTGCCAAGTGCTGAGGCCCTTTTACCGCACCTGGTAAAAAGGCTGAAAAAAAGAAATGGCCATGCAGTAAGATTGCATTTACCACATGGCCATGCAAGGGGAGCACTTACTGTACCTCTACTCATTGAGATGGCTGTAAGGGCTTCCACGCTAACCTGGCAGTAACCCACTGCAGAAATACTTTTCAAATATTTCTGCTAGCGCCAGAAATTCTGCATGCTGGGGGTGGAACTACTGCTGGCACCCACGTTGGGCCAGGAGTAGTTCCAGGTTGCTGTGCGGTAAGCCCTCAGTGGGCCTACAGCTAATTTATAAAAGGGCCCTATAGGTTTTACCATGTGGTAGACATTAGTGTAGAACCACACTACTTTTAAACATGCCAGCATGGTAAAAAAAATCTTGCGCTACTTGCTTAACTTGGAAATGAGCATAACTGGGGCAGGAGTGCCCTGCAGTGTCTCTCCTTCTCTGCTCATATCCAGCAGATTGCCAAGACCTGTCGTTTCTTTCTTTACAACATCCGTAAAATCCGCCCCTTTCTTTCCGAGCACTCTACCAAAACCCTCATCCACACCCTTGTCACCTCTCGTTTAGACTACTGCAATCTACTTCTTGCTGGCCTCCCACTTAGTCACCTCTCCCCTCTCCATTCGGTTCAAAACTCTGCTGCCCATCTCATCTTCTGCCAGGGTCGCTTTACTCATACTACCCCTCTCCTCAAGACCCTTCACTGGCTCCCTATCCGTTTTCGCATCCTGTTCAAACTTCTTCTACTAACCTATAAATGTACTCACTCTGCTGCTCCCCAGTATCTCTCCACACTCGTCCATCCCTACACCCCTTCCCGTGCACTCCGCTCCATGGATAAATCCTTCTTATCTGTTCCCTTCTCCACTACTGCCAACTCCAGACTTCGCGCCTTTTGTCTCGCTGCACCCTACGCCTGGAATAAACTTCCTGAGCCCCTACATCTTGCCCCATCCTTGGCCACCTTTAAATCTAGACTGAAAGCCCACCTCTTTAACATTGCTTTTGACTCGTAACCACTTGTAACCACCTGCCTCCACCTACCCTCCTCTCTTCCCGTTCACATTAATTGATTTGATTTGCTTACATTATTTATTTTTTGTCTATTAGATTGTAAGCTCTTTGAGCAGGGACTGTCTTTCTTCTATGTTTGTGCAGCGCTGCGTATGCTTTGTAGCGCTATAGAAATGCTAAATAGTAGTAGTAGTAGTAGTGTCAGCTAGCACATGGGTCATTACTCTACACTAGTTAGTACAGCTGCCGATAACATGACTACGATTACCGCCAGTTCATACCAGCTGCTGTCAGTGGAATTTCAGAACTCCCACCTTCATCTCCCTGATAGAATCCCCCATATCTGATCCCCCCAACATCCTATCCCATCCCTGCCATCAATTCCAATACCCAACACCTCCTGATCAGAACCCCCACTCCCCCAATACATCCCCCTACATCCAATCCCCCACTGCAAATCCCACCCCTGGGACTAAATTTCTCCCCTCCCAGAGTCAGACCCTCCTCCACCTCCCAGGACCAAACCCAGGGGTCAGCATTGGTGGTCCAGTGCTTCCAGATAGGACCAGTGTTCCCACCCAGGCCTTGACCAATATCCAAAATGGTCACCATGACCCCTATCAGTACTACAACTAGGAGGTTTCCTTTCATATTTCTCCTTATAGAAAAAGATTAAGCCTAGTGGTCATAGCACTAGACTACAGCTAGGGATCATGGTGGCCATTTAAGATTCCAGCTGAGGCCTGGGCAGGAGCAGAGGAAGACCACTCCTGCCCAAACCCACTGATGCCACCTCCCTGGTTAGATCCTGGAAAGCGTGGGGATGGAGGGAAGGTCTGACTCTGGAGAGGAGGTAGTTAACACTGGGGATGGAGTTTGGTACTTTGGGGGTGGGTTTTGATGCAAGATTGGATGGCAGGGGTTTGTCTTGGGGGAGTGGGGGTTCTTATTGCTGAGGGATCAGATGGCAGGGCTGGGATTGGATGCCGGAGGGGATCCTATGTGAGGGATTGTCTTGTAGGGTGGTGGCTCAAATTGGGGAGGGAGTGTCAGGTAGGGAATCAGATATGGAGAGATATGAAGGGTGCACCAGTGTGGCAATGCTATGCTTTACTTATTTACTGTTTTTAAGGTTGAGCCTACACTGCATTATATGCTGTGGCAGATAACATAGATGCTCCCAAGCTATCTTTAAAGGATTTGATTTCCTGCTTCATCAATTTAGCACAAAGTAGGTTACAATTATTAAAATAGCATATATTAAAAACACATTAATCATTACATTTTTCATATAGTGTATCCTTAACTCATTAAATACTAATCCATTAGACTTGCTTTCCTATGACCTCACTATGATTAGCTAAAAATCTTTTTATAAAACCAAGTGTTTAAGTTTCTTTTAAAAACTGAATAGCATTTTAACGATTTCAGCTCCAACAGGATGACCTTCCACAATTTTAGGTCCATCATCCTAAAAATTCTTGAATATGTTACTTTGAGTTTAACGTCTCCTAGTACTTGTAAGTTTTAACAAGTCTCTGATATAAACAAGGTCTTTTCTATTTAATCCATTAAAAACCAAGCACAACATTTTAAAAGAAATAGGATGATTATCAGGAGCTACTGTTGTTATGTAATTTATCCTTAAAATTCAGCGTGGTACCGGAGGATTGGAGGGTAGCTAATGTAACGCCGATTTTTAAGAAAGGTTCCAGAGGAGATCCGGGGAATTATAGACCGGTGAGGCTGACATCGGTGCCGGGCAAAATGGTAGAGACTATCATTAAGAACAAAATAACAGAGCACATTCTAAAGCATGGACTGATGAGACAATGTCAGCATGGATTTAGTGAAGGGAAGTCTTGCCTCACCAATCTACTGCATTTCTTTGAAGGGGTAAACAAACATGTCGACAAAGGTGAGCTGGTGGATATTGTGTATCTGGATTTTCAGAAAGCGTTTGACAAAGTCCCTCATGAAAGGCTCCAGAGGAAGTTAGAGAATCATGGGATCGGAGGTAGTGTATTGTTATGGATTAAAAACTGGTTGAAAGATAGGAAACAGAGAGTAGGGTTAAATGGTCACTATTCGCAATGGAGAAAGGTAGTTAGTGGGGTCCCTAAGGGATCTGTGCTGGGACTGTTGCTTTCTAACATTTTCATAAATGACCTGGAGGTGGGGGTAACTAGCGAGGTTATCAAATTTGCTGATGATACAAAGTTGTTTAAGGACGTCAAATCGCAGGAAGATTGTGAAAAGTTGCAGGAAGATATTGCAAGACTAGGAGACTGGGCGTCTAAATGGCAGATGACGTTCAATGTGAGTAAGTGCAAAATGATGCATGTGGGAAAGAGGAACCGAACTACAGATACGTCATGCAAGGTTCAGTGTTAGGAGTCACGGAACGAGAAAGGGACCTGGGAGTCATCATTGATGCCCCCCTTGTCCTAGTATTTATTGAAAGCATAAACAGACGCTCCATATCTATCTTTTCCACTCCACTCATTTTATAGACCTCTATCATATCACCCATCAGCCACCTTTTCTCCAAGCTGAAGAGCCCCAGCCGCTTTAGCCTTTCCTCATAGGAAAATCATCCCATCCCCTTAATCATCTTTGTTGTCCTTCTCTGCACCTTTTCCAATTCCACTATATCTTTTTTGAGGTGCGGCAACCAGAATTGAACACAATACTCTAGGTGCGGTCGCACCATGCACCGATACAGTGGTATTATAATATCCTCATTTTTGTTTTCCATTCCTTTCCTAATAATACCTAATATTCTATTTGCTTTCTTAGCCGCAGCAGCACACTGAGCAGAAGGTTTCAACATATCATCAACGATGACACCTAGATCTCTTGGTCGGTGACGCCTAACGTGGAACCTTGCATGACATAGCTATAATTTGGGTTCCTCTTTCCTATATGCTTCACTTTGCACTTCCTCACATTAAATGTCATCTGCTACTATTTCTGGGATAAGCAGCATAAAATGTTTTGGACTTTTTTTTGATCTTGCCAGGTATTTGTGACCTGGATTGGCTACTGTTGGAAACAGGATACTGGGCTTGATGGACCTTTGGTCTGTCCCAGTATAGCAATACTTATGTACTTATATTTAGTTGCCCATTCTCCCAGTCTCGTAAGGTCCTCTTGTAATTTTTCACAATCATCCCGCAATTTAACTACTTTGAATAACTTTCAGGCTTATTTTCGAAAGAGAAGGGTGCCCATCTTTCGACACAAATCGGGAGATGGGCATCCTTCTCCCAGGATCACCCAAATCGGCATAATCGAAAGCCGATTTTGGGCGTTCTCAACTGCTTTCCATTGTGGGGATGACCAAAGTTCACGGTGGCATGTCGGAAGCGTAGCGAAGGCGGGACTGGGGCGTGCCTCAACCGATAATGAAAAAAAGAAGGGCGTCCCTGATGAGGACTTGGCCGACTTTACTTGGTCCATTTTTTGTTACAACCAAGCCTCAAAAAAGTGCCTGAACTGACCAGATGACCACCGGAGGGAATCGGGGATGACCTCCTCTTACTCCCCCAGTGGTCACTAACCCCCTCCCACCCTCAAAAAAACCTTTTTAAATATTTTTTGCCAGCCTGTATTCCAGCCTCAAATGTCATACCCAGCTCCATGACAACAGTATGCAGGTCCCTGGAGCAGTTTTAGTGGGTGCAGCACACTTAAGGCAGGCAGACCCAGGCCCAACCCCCCCCCCCCCCACATGTTACACTTGTGGTGGTAAATGTGAGCCCTTCAAAACCTACCAGAAACCCACTGTACCCTCATGTAGGTGCCCCTCTTCACCCCTTAGGGCTATGGTAGTGGTGTACAGTTGTGGGTAGTGGGTTTAGGGGGGTTGGGGGGGTTGGGGGGCTCAGCACACAAGATAAGGAAGCTATGCACCTGGGAGCAATTTCTGAAGTCCACTGCAGTGCCCCCTAGGGTGCCCGGTTGGTGTCTTGGCATGTCAGAGAGACCAGTACACTATGAATGCTGGCTCCTCCCACAACCAAATGGCTTGGATTTAGTCGTTTCTGAGATGGGCGTCCTCGGTTTCCATTATCGCCAAAAATTGGGGACGACCATCTCTAAGGACGACCATCTCTAAGGTCGACCTAAATTTCGTGATTTTGGCGTCCCCGACTGTATTATCAAAATGAAAGATGGACGCCCATCTTATTTCAATAATACGGGTTTCCCTGCCCCTTCGCCGGGATGTACTGCGAGGACGTCTTCAGGAAAGCTTGGGCGCCCCTTTTGATTATGCCCCTACACGTGTCACAGCAAATTTAATTACCTCACTATTTACCTCTATTTCTAGGTCATTTATAAATATGTTAAAAAGCAGCGGTCCAAGCACAAACCACTGGGGAACCCCACTAACTACCCTTCTCCATTGAGAAACAGTGGGGGAAAGTACCACAAACAATAAGGTACAGAGATGGCCTATGATGTCCAAGATCATCAACATGAACTTTAAAATTCCCCAGAACTATGAGATTTGAAAACTGGGTCACCTCATCTGTGATAGATTGATATAATCCCAAGATTCAGTGTTCAATGATGGCAATAAAAAGGTAAAATATGTACTAGCATAATATAATCTATCCTCACAAGAAGAGCTTCTGAATAAGACAAGAA
Organism: Microcaecilia unicolor; assembly: GCF_901765095.1. Taxonomy (NCBI): domain Eukaryota; kingdom Metazoa; phylum Chordata; class Amphibia; order Gymnophiona; family Siphonopidae; genus Microcaecilia; species Microcaecilia unicolor. The sequence goes on from NC_044036.1 coordinate 76,744,153, forward strand.
AGTGGAGGAAAGCTCAACCATCAGAAGAGCATCTGTATAAATAATAGATACTCCACCTGATCGCCTAGCAGATCGCAAAGCAGAAACAGCAGAAAAGCCCAGAGGTGAGACATAAACATAAGATTTCTCACCCTGCCCAAGCCATGTTTCAAGCAATCAGAATCTGTCCATATGGAGAGATGTTATTAAATCCTGACAAAGCATAACCTTAGATTGCAAGGATCTACAATAAATTAAGAAACGAGGACTTTGAAAGAAAACTGGTAGGCAGAGGACATGAGATCAAATGTCTCACCTGGCCAGTGTCTAGTGTTTGGCATCATAGAACCAGGCTCTGTCTCTACCAAAAAGGAATAAGTAATGACAAACCTTCCTCTCCTAAATGGGAAAAACCTGAAAGAAAATTAAAAAATAATGGAAACATAAACATATAAAACTTTAAAAAAACCTTTAAACAAATTTTAAAATAAAACAGCAAAGTTGCTGTAGGTTTGTCTCTCAGAGTTCACCACAAGAACCTCACCCAAGAAGCATGTCCTGCTTCATGGGCATGTTACTTTGGTGCCCACCCATGGCACAAATGCTGCTAGTGGCAGGATTTTATAGTAAGAACTTCCTGATCCACTTACATCAGCAGGTGGTGAGATCAAGCCAGGGAGCACAAACCAGAGAACTGGAGAAACAACTGTAAGCCTGCAAGAGAAAAGAATCACGATCATGGACCGCAAGTAATATACACAGTAAAAATGATAGTTGTAGTTAAAGCTATACTCTGATCTTTCACCAATCTCCAACCATAATTTATGTCATCAGCATAAAAGTGACAAGAAAGCTCAAACCTTTCTTTGATGGCACCTACAGGACACAGGTGGGAGTAGTAGGGGTAGGAGTTGGGGATATGGGGTAGGTATGAGGGGTTTTGAGGTGGGAATTGAAGCAGTTAGTTGGGGGTTTTCAAGTTGCTGTGTAAGTGGTCATTGAGTGGAAAAGGAAAACTTGTTGATTATTGTTAGTTGTGTTAAACATTTTCAATATACATTTTTAAAATATAAACAGTGGTGACAATACTGAACCTTACAGAAGTTCACTAGTAAGGATCACAGGATCAGAAAGCTGACTATCCCAATAAACTGCTTGCAATCTATTAGATTATAAAAAAGAAACAACTCAAGCTAATGCTGACCTCCCAATTCCCCAAATCTTTTCAGTAACAATTGTTGATGTATCAAACACTGCTGTCAAGTCTAATAGAATCAAAAGAACATTGTTTCCTTTATCCAAGTCATGTTGAATATCACTGAGTAAGGAAACAAATACAATAGGTATTGTGGGACTTACAAAATCCAGATTGCCTGGGTCTTAATACTCCTGACTTTTCAATGAAGTCTAACAGCTGACAGTAGACAAACTTCTCAATAAATTTTCACACAAATGCTATTTGTGAGACTAGATAATAAGAGAACAGATAGCCCTATTCACCATTTCCACCTTTAAAAATAGCATTTTTTAAAACAATGTAGAGATCCTTATATTAAGGCGGCATTTACTAAACATTTTAGTAATGGTAGTATTTTATTCTTATGCATCTTCAAATATCCAGTGATAACAGGGTCCGTTAGACAAGATTTGGTCTTACACTCTTCTAACATATCCTCTACCTCACCTAGGGGCCTGTTTTCTAAGTCACGCTAGAGGTGCGCTAATATTTTTGGTGTGCACTAAGCATTAGCGTGCGCTAACCATGTGTTAACTGCAAGATGAACTCCCTGCCTCTTCCCAACCTCCTAATTCTATGTTAGATGTTTAACACAGTTGCTTACACACACTTTTAAAGAAGTATTAACTGTTTCTGGGCTCCACAGTAACAGTTAGAGCAAGTTAAAACTACATACTGTAGTTTAGTAAACAGATCCTTAAATGTTGTGTGGGATACAAAAAATGTAGAATGAAAACTAATGAAACCATGCAAATGGAATGAAACCAAAAATAAAATGAAAATATTTTCCCTACACATCTTACCAACAAGAGGCAAGACCTTGACATTGGGGAAGGGGGAGCCTGAGCCCATAGTGGGGGGGGGACACATTTTGCCCCACCTCTCCACTCTCTGTCGCAACCCCACATACCTGGTCTGGTGGGGGTCCCCAAGCTCCAAAAGCAGAAGCCTTCCTGTGGTGATACTTGGTGCCATGCTGCCTCCCTGCTTTCCTGCCCCAACACTCATGCTCAATTTTAGTGAAATTGAGCATGTGTGAAGCTCGAGCATGCTCAATTTCATTAAAACTAAGCATGGGTGTATGGGAGAGGGAAGCAGGTCAGGCAGCGCGACAGCAAAAATCACCACAGGAAAGCTTCTGCTGGTGGGGCTTGGGGTCCCCTGGCAGCCAAACCAGCAGACTTTGGGGGCCCAAACCCAAATTGGGGGTCCCAGGCCCCCTAGACCCCCATGGCTACACCACTGCTTACCAATAACCTCCTCTCCCTTCTCCTGGCCTAGGGATATATTTGCCCATGTGCAGCATGGGTCTTCAGGTTGGAATTCTATTGGTAAATTTGGGAGTGGATATTTTATTTTGTGGACTGTTTGACTTAAATATGAAGTAGGTGCTGTAAGTAATCTGTTATTCCTATGTATTTTTAAATCTACTTATCCTGGCTGCTAACTCTGTTCCTATACCCATCTGGTGGCTCTGCAACAGTACCCAACAAAATGGTTACTGAATGCATATCCAACCCAATAAAATATATCGGGATTGTGTGGATAATGTTAGATTGCTACTGACTGAGTTTGGTGCAGTACCCCCCTCCGCCTATTCTCTTAAGGTAAAGGAAAACAAAAGAAAAATAGGAAACAGAGAGAAATAAGAATTAAATAAGCAAAAAAACCACCACCACCAACAACAACAACAACAACAAAAAGAGATGTTAACAGAATAGAAAATGTATATAGCAAATGCTGAGACAATAGAATGGGTAACGTAAGAAGGAGGCTTAGAAATCAAAGGGGAGAAAAATATGAATACATAAGAAAAGGCAATGAAGACTAGAAACTGGGATTCATTTGTCACTAAGAACCCTGTAGGTAATATAAGGAATTTATTTTATATTTTTCAGAAGTAGAACTGTTCTTTAAGCAGTATGATGGGATAATCCCTTAGAATTTTTCAGTTGGCCATCCAAGTTGGATGTGCGAAGTACAGGAGATAGGGAAGGTTCCCTAATTTATTTAAGGGCCCAGTTTTGTAGGGAAATTGTATTTTCATGATCTCTATGGGCTATTCTGCTGCAACAGGCCTTTAAGATGGGGCCTGAGTACCACCCTTGACTTGGTGCAAAAAGGAAAAGAGATACTTCTGTTTCGGAGGAGGGTGTCTCAACCTGCCCAGAAATAGTCTGAACTCTGATTGAGAGAAGGAACCTACTGATACTGTGAAGGGGAACCTAGTGATACTGACAAATATGATTATGGTTAGTAAAAATAAACAAATAGTAATACATAAAAAATATAGGGCCCTTTTACAATGCCATGGTACATGGGAGCTGGCAGTAGTGCCACTCCCACTGCACCATTTCCAACGTGATGGAAAATTGTTTTTATTTTTATTGTCAGGGGCTTACCTGGAGGTAATCGGCCATGTAGCCTGGTTACTGCTGGGTTAGCAGAGGAGCCCTTACCGCCTCCTAAATAGGAAACATAAGGGCTCCCCCAGGAAATAGCATGGCAAGTGTGTACTTACCACACAGCAATTTCCTTTTTTCTGCCTTTTACCTGCTGCAGTAAAAGAGGCCTCGGCACGTGGCAAATCCACACATCGATGCCATGGCAGGGCCCCCTTTATTGTAGCTTGTTTTCCGATCTGACGAAGAAGGGCAACCTTCGAAAGCTAATCAAGAAATGTATTAAGTTATGTCCAATAAAAAAGGTATCATCTTATTTTCTTTTCCATGTTTTATTTTGTTTGATTTCTATTGTAGCTTGTTAAAAGGAACCCATATTGAGATGTGTGCTCAGAAAAGAGGTGCCTATAATTTATTTATTTAGATTTTGCTCACACCTTTCCCAGTAGTAGCTCAAGGTGAGTTACTTTCAGGTACATTGGATATTTTTCTGTCCTAGGAGGGCTCACAATCTAAGTCTGTACCTGAGGTAATGGAGGGTTAAGTGACTTGCCCAAGATCACAAGGAGCAGCGGTGGGATTTGAACTGGCTGCATCTGGATTACAAGACTGGTGCTCTAACCACTAGGCCACTCCTCCACACTGCAATAAGCACAGAAAACATGTGATACTATCTTTGCACCACTTTCCACCTAACAAACTCCCCTGTTTACATAGCCATGGTGGTGGCTGCCATGCAGCAATGCCGACACAGCCCATTCAAAGTGTCGGCATTACCACAGGCCGCTGCTAGCATGGCTTTGTAAATGGGGGGAAAGTCTATAATAATTTATTTATTTATTGCATTTGTATCCCACATTTTCCCACCTCTTTGCAGGCTCAATGTGGCTTACAATACATCGTGAGTAATGGAAGTATATTAGGAAAATAGTTAGTGTTACAGCAGGAGTTTTGGTAACATGATAGTGATAAGACATGTTAGTAATATAACAAACAGAATTGACAAACAGTTCAGAATTTATGTGTGGGAGTTTTGTATATTCACATTGGTTGATTTTTGTGATATGCCATGTTAAAGAGATGGGTCTTCAGTAGTTTGCGGAAGTCCATTATTTCGTAGATCGTTTTTAAGTTGTGCGGCAATGCGTTCCATACCTGTGCACTCAAGTAGGTAAAGTTTGACGCGTGCATTAGTTTGTATTTTAGACCTTTGGATTTAGGGAAGTGCAGGTTAAGGAATGTGCGGGATGATCTTTTGGCATTCCTAGGTGGCAGGTCTATCAGGTCTGACATATAGGCTGGAGCATCTCCGTGAATGATTTTGTGGACCAAGGAGCATATTTTGAACGTGATTCGCTCTTTAAGTGGGAGCCAGTGTAGTTTCTCTCGTAAGGGTTTAGCACTTTCGTATTTTGTTTTACCAAATATGAGTCTGGCTGCAGTGTTCTGGGCTGTCTGAAGTTTCTTGATTATTTGTTCTTTGCAGCCGGCGTAGAGTGTGCTGCAGTAGTCTAGATGACTGAGCACCATAGATTGTATCAGGTTGCGAAAAACTGACCTTGGGAAGAAAGGTCTTACTCTTTTTAATTTCCACATAGAGTGGAACATCTTCTTGGTTGTGTTTTTCGCATGGTTCTCGTTAGGTGACGATCAATGGTAACTCCAAGAATTTTTAGGGTGTCTGAAATTGGAAGATTCAAATTTGGTGTGTTGATGGCGGTAAATGTGTTCTTGTTGTGTTGAGAGGTGAGTATTAGGCATTGGGTTTTATCTGCGTTAAGTTTCAGCCGAAATGCATCTGCCCATGAATGCATGATCTGGAGACTTTGGTTGATATTGTTGGAGATTTCCTTTAGATCGTGTTTGAATGGGATGTAGATTGTTACATCGTCTGTGTATATGTATGGGTTGAGGTTTTGGTTTGATAGTAGTTTGGCTAAGGGTATCATCATTAAGTTGAATAGAGTCAGCGAGAGGGGGGATCCCTGTGGGACTCCACATTCAGGTATCCATGCGACTGAAGTAGACGAGTTGGATGTCACTTGGTATGATCGTGTGGTTAGGAATCCCTTGAACCAATTGAGAACGTTACCTCCTATTCCGAAGTATTCAAGGATATGTAGAAGTATTCCGTGATCAACCATGTCGAAAGCGCTTGACATGTCGAATTGTAGAAGTAGTATATTCTCTCCAGTTACAATTGTTTGTTTAAATTTAGTCATGAGAGTAACTAGTACTGTTTCAGTGCTGTGGTTAGACCGGAATTCCGACTGGGAATCGTGGAGTATTGAGAACTTGTTTAGATAGTCTGTGAGTTGTTTGGTCACTAACCCTTCCGTTAGTTTGGTTAATAGGGGAATGGATGCTACTGGCCTGTAGTTGGTTAGTTCACTAGCACTTTTCCGTGCGGATTCAATGATCTTATATTTTATTATAATATGAAGACATACTTATCTCCAATGTACAGAAGAGCAAGAATTTGCTGGTTCAGGGAACATTGCCAATCCACAAAAACTACTGATGTGTGTCAAAAAGTGATAAACTCAGAACTTCCTCAAAGCTCCCTCTACACAGAACTATGTTTCACCAAAGCGGTTTCTTATTTTTTGTGTGTTGTGGGTATCTAAATTTAGTTCTGCACAATTTTTCTCTCCACATCTCATGCTTTACATCTCATCATGTTCATGACTGAAATTCGTCATCATGCACTTTGTCATTACACTGGTCTTCAGTCCTTCTTCTATGTATCATCTTTCAGGTCTTTCTTTGCTTCCTTCCTGCTCCCTGAACTTAGCATACTGTCACAAGCAATTAGAATGCATTATGTCAGCTCATTCTGAATATACTTTGTTAATATACTCTGCCCTAACAAAAAGAAGTCGGCAATAAGAGCTGATCATTGTCTTGTTTTCACTTCTGCTGGAGAGAGAGAGAGAGAGAGAACGAGTGAGTGTGAGTGAGACAGAGAGAGAGAGAGAGAGAGAGAGAGAGAATTATACATAGCACTGCAGTACATTGAACAACACAGCAGATGGAGCTTTATGATGATCTGTTACTTCATGGAGCAACATTTCGTAGCGTGTGCTACATTATCAAAAAATCAAACATGTAATTATGCAAATATGCATGCCTTTATAATAATCAAGTTTTATTGTAAATGGTTGATGCACATCAATTTGATCCTGTAGTGCTGCTTTAAGTGCAGTTTAAGTGGCTTTTCAGTGTACCCAGAGGCAACACAAATGCAGCTCTCGAATATTAATAAAATCCTGAATCTTTGAGACAGCGACTGGAACATCATTGCTTGTACTGATTGAAACTAAATGCTAATCCTTTCTTACAAAAAAAAAAAGAAAGAAAGAAAGAAGGAAATCGCCTTTGTTATTTAAAACACTGATATCAGTATAATATGAAAGGCTATTTTATTTTAAATTGTATTTTAATGTAGTTAAAATAATGCCTAATCACACTATATTCAATCTTTACAATGTGTTTTTGATGAGACATAAATCTAATCATTTTACAGTAATGACTACAGTGTTGTGTTTTAACAAGTCCAGTTCTTTAATTCTATCAGGTTCTACATTATAGATATATTTATGGGAGTATTCCTTGATACAGTCTATAACTGTAGAAGCATCTATTGTTTGGTACCACAGAGTTTCAAATGGTCACTGGAAACAACACAGCATTCAATACATGCACAGTTTAAACAATTAAGCCATACTCTGAAATTCAAAGGTGTATAAAAAAAAGGCGTGTATGGAAGTACATCTTTATAGACAAAGCCGAATATCCCTTGGGCCACATCCATTAAATTATTTGACACATGAGAACAGAAGGCTATACATCTAATACATTTAGAGGTCCTTTTACTAAAAGATACCAAGACCTAACATCAGCATACAGGAAAATATTTACCGCAAAATGTGCTAAAAGCACGTGGCAGTAATTTGTCATTTCCCTCACGCTAAACATGTATTATTTATTTTCCATGTAAAAAGAGCTATCAACCCCTGGAGAGCAAATTAAACTATCAAACCTAAATATAAAAAAACTTTGCTCAATAAATTGTGTAAATAGGAGCCCAAACCGGGAACATTATATAACGAAAAAACCAAAGCCTCAACTACCCCAAGGAAAGTCGTAGACTTTTAAACAATCTATATGGGGTTTCTATCACAGCCTTCAACCCAGCCGAAAAAAACAACGGTGGGAAACAACTCCCTATGGGAGAAAAAAAACACTGTTGAATAGTTTCTCTCTCCTGATGCAACTTCGGCGCAACAAGAAGGGCCTATTGGGGTTTTTTGGAAGCTTCAGTATTCCAGGATGAATTTTGGAACTACAGAGACTGAGAACCAGCACAGTGATACAGCGCAGGTGACGTCAGTGACTTAAATATTTCAAGTTAAGTTCAGTTCCCGTCCCGTTTAAGTTTCTTATATCAATTTTGAGGAATTAAAGTTTTTCTAGACGAGTGAGGAATAGTGTTTAATAGTTTGCCCAGTGGATTTTGAGATTTTTAGGCCCATGCTGGTGTTTTCAACAGTGTTTTTTTTTCTCCCATAGGGAGCTGTTTCCCACTGTTATTTTTTATTTTTTCTGCTGAGCTAAAGACTGTGATAGAAACCCCATAAAGGTTGTTTAAGTCTATGGCTTTGTTTTTTTTTTATTATATTATAAAAAGTCCCCAGTCTGGGTTCCTATATACACAATTTATTCAGCAAAGTGTTTTGATATTTAGGTTTGATTATTTATTTTCCAAAATATTTTTTGGAGGGAGCATGCCATAGGCAGGGAATGGACATTCAGGCATTATTCAAGTACTGCGTTATGATTAACGTGTGCTACCTGAATAATACATACTTTTAATGTGAGAGCACTTAGCGCCTCTTAAATAGGAGGTGGTAAGTTCTCCTGTGTTAATTATTTGCAGTTTCCACATGCTAATGACATTCGCTCACAACCTGTCAATAAAAACACTCAGAAAACATCTTATTTTACTGATGCATTTAATATGGGCTTAGCACATCTGAAAGTCCCACGTTAAAACATGCTAAGCCCATTTTTAAATGTATTTTAGTTAAAGAGTCCCTAAATTATTTAACAATGTATATAGCTCAGGAACTGAGGTTCTGAGCTATTTGAGGAGGAGCACAAACCCAACAAATTTCAGTTTGTTCGAATTTTCATATTTTCTCTAGCACTATTAGAAAAAAACTTCCAAAGTAATTACAAAAGTTCTATTTGGGTTTTCCAAATATCTGAAGTGGATTTGCCCGTTTATTAGAAACAGAGAAAATGAAGGCAGATAAAAACCATATGGCCTGTTCAATCTTTCCATCCCTGCCATCTACTATCCCTTCCTCTCCATTTGAGATCTAATGTACTTGTCCCAAGCTTTCTTGAATTCAAACACAGTTTTCACCTCCACCACCTCCCATCGAGAAGCCATTCCACAAATTCACCACCTTTTCCTTGAAGAAGTATTTCCCCAGGCTACTTCTAAGTCTGTCCTCTTTGACTTTCATCCTATGCCCCTTCATTCCAGAGCTTCCTTTCAATTGAAAGAGACTCATCTGTGCATTTATGCCACAGTAATACTTAATCATCTCTATCATATCTCCTCTCTCATGCCTTTCTTCCAAAGTATACATATTCAGATCTTTAAGTCTGTCCCCTTATAACAGAAATCTAACATGCTTAATGAACCAGTTACGAAGATCTCACCTTTCTACTCAAGGATTCTGAGAATTCAGGTCAATTATTCATCTTACCATTTATTATTTGTGAGTGAATTTGCATTCCACATTATTATTCAAAGTGCGATCCAAACTTTTTGAATATGCTTATCTACACAAACCCACACACCCCCACACACCTACACACTCATTTACTCTTTAAACTATCTGTTGTGTTTAAACTAAACAGATGGACAGTGAGTTGAATATTGACAATCCATGTTAGTAAAATTCTTTTTGTCCTCTGTTGAAATGAAATAAAGGAGATAAAACTCAATATTAAGAGAGAAGTAGCAGAAAAAACACTTTCGATAGAGAATTTTGACTGGGCAAAACCACCTGATTTTCAATCTGTTTATGTGTTTGGTTTTCATGATTCCCAATGGACTACTTTTTTTTTTCTGTGAGATTATATTCAACATCCTTGCATCCTTGACTGGAAATGATGTCTTTTGTTGATATAGAGCAAACCTCTACCAGTGTTTTCAGAATTTCTTCTCCCTCTTCACAATAAAACCTTTAATCTATCCACCATCTGGTTTCAAGGGGGAGAAAGGAAGGCCTAATATATATATATATATATATATATATATATATATATATATATATATATATATATATATATATATATATATATATATATATATATACAGTGGGGGAAATAAGTATTTGATCCCTTGCTGATTTTGTAAGTTTGCCCACTGACAAAGACATGAGCAGCCCATAATTGAAGGGTAGGTTATTGGTAACAGTGAGAGATAGCACATCACAAATTAAATCCGGAAAATCACATTGTGGAAAGTATATGAATTTATTTGCATTCTGCAGAGGGAAATAAGTATTTAATCCCTCTGGCAAACAAGACCTAATACTTGGTGGCAAAACCCTTGTTGGCAAGCACAGCGGTCAGACGTCTTCTTTAGTTGATGATGAGGTTTGCACACATGTCAGGAGGAATTTTGGTCCACTCCTCTTTGCAGATCATCTCTAAATCATTAAGAGTTCTGGGCTGTCGCTTGGCAACTCGCAGCTTCAGCTCCCTCCATAAGTTTTCAATGGGATTAAGGTCTGGTGACTGGCTAGGCCACTCCATGACCCTAATGTGCTTCTTCCTGAGCCACTCCTTTGTTGCCTTGGCTGTATGTTTTGGGTCATTGTCGTGCTGGAAGACCCAGCCACGACCCATTTTTAAGGCCCTGGCGGAGGGAAGGAGGTTGTCACTCAGAATTGTACGGTACATGGCCCCATTCATTCTCCCATTGATGCGGTGAAGTAGTCCTGTGCCCTTAGCAGAGAAACACCTCCAAAACATAACATTTCCACCTCCATGCTTGACAGTGGGGACGGTGTTCTTTGGGTCATAGGCAGCATTTCTCTTCCTCCAAATACGGCGAGTTGAGTTCATGCCAAAGAGCTCAATTTTTGTCTCATCTGACCACAGCACCTTCTCCCAATCACTCTCGGCATCATCCAGGTGTTCACTGGCAAACTTCAGACGGGCCGTCACATGTGCCTTCCGGAGCAGGGGGACCTTGCGGGCACTGCAGGATTGCAATCCGTTATGTCGTAATGTGTTACCAATGGTTTTCGTGGTGACAGTGGTCCCAGCTGCCTTGAGATCATTGACAAGTTCCCCCCTTGTAGTTGTAGGCTGATTTCTAACCTTCCTCATGATCAAGGATACCCCACGAGGTGAGATTTTGCGTGGAGCCCCAGATCTTTGTCGATTGACAGTCATTTTGTACTTCTTCCATTTTCTTACTATGGCACCAACAGTTGTCTCCTTCTCGCCCAGCGTCTTACTGATGGTTTTGTAGCCCATTCCAGCCTTGTGCAGGTGTATGATCTTGTCCCTGACATCCTTAGACAGCTCCTTGCTTTTGGCCATTTTGTAGAGGTTAGAGTCTGACTGATTCACTGAGTCTGTGGACAGGTGTCTTTCATACAGGTGACCATTGCCGACAGCTGTCTGTCATGCAGGTAACGAGTTGATTTGGAGCATCTACCTGGTCTGTAGGGGCCAGATCTCTTACTGGTTGGTGGGGGATCAAATACTTATTTCCCTCTGCAGAATGCAAATAAATTCATATACTTTCCACAATGTGATTTTCCGGATTTAATTTGTGATGTGCTATCTCTCACTGTTACCAATAACCTACCCTTCAATTATGGGCTGCTCATGTCTTTGTCAGTGGGCAAACTTACAAAATCAGCAAGGGATCAAATACTTATTCCCCCACTGTATATATATATATATATATATATATATATATATATATATATATATATATATATATATATATATATATATATATATATATATCAGGATGAACTAATTACAGCACCTTTTTATGCTGGCCCACTAAGATTCCAGCTTTCTTCAGGCCCAATGTAGCTACTAGAATTCTGCACTCTTTGACTGTGTGAAATTGGGCCCGGTATACAAAAGTGTTTAAGCAGGCCAGATAGTCTCCTGTCCTGTTAAATCCCACTCAGCAGGTTATCCAGCAGCGACACTTAAGTGGATAGTGCTGCTGAATATTGCCTCTGACCTCCAGGCACTGTCTGGTTAGTGCTAGGGCAGTGTGGGGGCACAGCTTGGGCAGAGCCAGCACTTAACTGGTTAGTGGTGATATTCAGAACACTAACCAGTTAAGTAAATTGATATAGTTAGGACAGCAAAAAGGCCATATTAACTTTATTCACTAATCTAACCGGACACCAGTCTGAATGCTGACTGGGGTCTTGTTAACTTCCGGGAAGTGGCCTGAAGTGTTGTCTGGACCCCCCCCCCCCCCTTCCTCTCAAGCTGTCTGGCAATTGCAGATCCAACTTAAATAGAAAACAGGCACGCTTGAGTTTGGGGATATATATACAGTATATATCCTGTCCGTGCCTATCCTTTAGAGTTTATTCTCAAAGGTTGTACTCCTCTCCTCTGTATTGAACAACCTATGTGGTGACCACTCTCTGGATCCACCCTGGTCTTGGGATGAGCTCTCCCTAGCTCCGGTCTCCTGCTCCCAGGCTGGGCCTTCTTCCTACCCACGTGTTGCACACCAACTCCTGGTTGCCACTTTATGAAGCCGCAACCTGCCTTTTTCAACCATTGGGTCTCTCAGTTCCAGGATTCCCTTCTCTTCTTCAGGTCAATGGCACAGGATGTGCAGGTAACTCAGACCTGTAGGCAGCCAAAGACCCTCCTTCAGGCACAACTCGCATCTTTATGCCCTCCTAATCTCCTCCTCTCTTGTCACTTAGCCCAGGGACCCTTTATTCCTGCACTTTCCCTCTGCATTCTATTTCAAAACACTCCCCAAGGGCTGGACTTCCTCCCACCCTGGGACTTCCTAGTCAATCCCCCGTGTGACTTTCAATAGGGATTCCATCTCTTAGTAATCCCCATATAATGGGGGATTGTGAGACTAATACCCAAAGTTCTAGGGGTCTCTGGCTGAGATATAAGCAAAGCAGGTCTCAAGGAGCCTGGAGAGAAGGGGGTCACATACAATATTTAACCTATGAATATAAAGGTTAAAGGACCAAACCAGGAAGCAGCTTACATAGCTTGAGGCTATCATTACAATACAATTGAAAGTAAACATGAACATACAGCTGTGGGGGAGGAGTATTATGCATCTATCTAAGAATACTTTTTTTATTGGTACTGGAGAGGGGATGTTGGATCAACTACTTATCCTGATAGTCTTGACTTTACGGGTTTCTTTTAGTAATATCTCAGGATAAGGCAACTTTGAAATCCATTCTTTATATCTTTTTTTTATTCTGAATCTGATAAACTGTTAATCTTAAGAACTTACTTTAGAAGGAAGGATGTAATATCTTGTGGTCAGAAAATACAAATATTCTCTGAGATAGCACATGCAACGCAGCTTAGAAGACAGACCTTTCTGCAGTTAAAGCCTCAGGTGCTAGCTATTGGAGATTCTTTCTTTGGTTTCCGTTCAAAAGCCTGGCAGTTTATTAAGGACATCAGAATATTTTCTTTGATCTTTTGCAATTACAGGAATTCTTGCATGCAAAGAATACAAGTTAGACTGTTTCTATTTTTGAGGTGGTTATGGATGGCTTATACAAGTAACACACTCTGGGATTTCATTTTGATTTTTTTTTTGTGATAATGATTTCCCCAAATAATGTGAACTAGATTGTGTTTGTTTCACATTCCTTTGCCTATTTTATTTTTTTTCTCCTGTATCAATTTGTTATAAACTTTAAACATGAAAGTCTTTAAAAAATCCCAAAAAACAACTAGCCAGTGGAAGGGACTTGATATATTGCCTTTCTGTGGTTACAATCAAAGCAGTTTACATACTATATATAGGTACTTATTTTGTACCTGGGGCAATGGAAGGTTAAGGGGTCCTTTTACAAAGGCATGCTGGAAAATGGCTTGCGGTAATGTAGGCGTGGGTTTTGGGCGCATGCTGATCCATTTTTCAGCGTGCCTGTAAAAATGCCTTTTTTAAAATGTTTGCCGAAAATGGACGTGCGGCAAAATAAAAATTGATATGCGTCCATTTTGGGTCTCAGACTATACTGCCAGCCATTGACCTAGCAATACAGACTCACGCGGTAACCAGGCGGTAATGACCTACGCATGCCAAATGCCACTTGGTGCTCATTCATTCTGTGCATCGGAAAAGAAAAAATATTTTTCAGATGCATGTCTCGGACACACGCCAAAAATGAAATTACCGCAAGAGCCATATGGTAGCTGTGTGGTAACTCCATTTTGGCATGTGTTGGGTGCACGTAGACGGTTATGCGGCTTATTAAAAGGGCCCCTAAGTGACTTGCCCAGAGTAAAGGAGCTATAGTGGGAATCAAACCCAGTTCCCACGATCAAAGTCCGCTTCACTAACCACTAGGCTACTGATTATTTATGCCCATCTCTTCCTCTCCCTTTCCTTCCCCAGAGTCTCAGCCTCTAGGTGTTTCCCCTTCTCTTTGCCTGACTCTTGGCTTTCACCCCATCTCATGGCCCATGCCACTTGCTGCTACTTCTCCTGTGCTCCTTGCTGGCCACCCATGCCAGCTACTTGTGCTTCTAGGTTGCTTCTTACTCTTAGCCAATGCTAGCTGTTCATGCACCAGGTTTTCTTCTTGCTCATGGCCTGCAACAACCTCATGTTCTCTTGTTTTATTTCTTGCTTGCAAAGGCACTACCTGCTCATGCTTCTGGTATAGAGAGGAGACCATCCCTTAAAGCTGCAGTGGCTTGTGTGTAGGCATGAGTCCAGTGCTGCCAGCCAATTAACTCGTATGTCTTTAAGTGGATGCACTCAAATGGGACACATTTCTCCAGCACTGGCCAGCACTGCATAGCCTGGCTGGCCAGTTTCTACCCAATTGGCCTACCAGGGGAGGCTCTATCTGTCACTAGGTCAATCTTCCCCTAACTGACATCATAATTTGGACTCGAGGAAAGAAATGGAGCTGCAAATTTGATCAAAATATTATCCTGACTCTTAAAATCTGCAAAGCCATGAAAGTACATTTCAACATAACTAACTTTTGATTGGTCACATTTAAGAAACCTGCTTCAAGTTATTTTCAGCTAATTTAACCTGCAGAGATATATTAAATGACATTTTAATGTTTAGCTATTCATATTTGATTTCTTTTTCTACTCCATTTGTTCCTAAATTTTTGTCTCTTTCTGATGCACATACCCATTTTCCCACCCTACATCTATTTCCAGCTCTGCTGCTCTTATATGTCTGCTTGTTTGCTCAGCCTGTGATGGGACAGACAGCATGAAGCCCAGTCATGTACTCATCCAGTACTAAAAATATGGAAAATAAAGAAATTAACTTAAAAAAGAAAGCATGCAGAAGAAAACCAAATATCCTGTGAAAAGGGCCAAAACATTTCAGAAAAGCCTGCAAATGTTAGGAAACAGTATTTGGGATTCCTGAGTATAATGCACACCTTGCACGCATTTTTACTTCAGCAGTCTTTAATACCTTGTAGCCTCTTTGTAAGCAAAGTATGACAACTTTAGAATTTAAAAAATGCTTGTGGTAAGAACAGAAATCTTGACTTGGGGGTATAAGGATTAAAACAGCTTCTACCTGGCAAATAAAATTAGCCAGAAGTGACAATTGAGTACTAAATAATTAAATTGTTTTAACTGTTAATTGTAAGTGAATGCTGTTTTTAATTGGACTTTAATAATGCCATGCCCTATATAACCAAAATTAATGTTTTCTGTGTTCCTGTTTTTTGAAGAATGCAACAATTTAATTAAACTATCAATGGCAGACAGATTTTTAAGTACCCCATATTCTTCATTAAACTCTGCCTGCTCAATGAACATAAACAAGAAAATTTACTCCATGATGCCAGATTCCCACTTTGCCTGATAAATCACTCAGCTTCATGTGAAGTAAGTTGGTTTTGCTCTGAGCTTTCTATAGAAAAAAACCACCAGTTTTAATACAATGAGATTCAATGAGTTTTATTAAACAATAAATAAAAAATAATTTTTAATATCTTTTTAAAACTAAGGGGTCCTTTTACTAAGGTGCGCTAACAGATTTAGGGGGTCTTTTATAAAGGTGCAGTAGTGTTTTTAGCGTGTGCTAAATACTACAGACACTCATAGGAATATATGGGTATCTTTAGCGTTTAGCGCATGCTTATTTTTAGCACATGCTAAATATGCTAGTGTGTCTTTGTAAAAGGCCCACTTAACATATGCTAATAATTAGAGCATGCTAAATGATAAGGTGCCAATAGGAATATAATGGGTGTCTTATTATTATTTTTTTGTTACATTTGTACCCTGCACTTTCCCACTCATGGCAGGCTCAATGCAGCTTACATGGGGCAATGGAGGGTTAAGTGACTTGCCCACAGTCACAAGGAGCTGCCTGTGTCTGAAGTAGGAATCAAACTCAGTTCCTCAGGACCAAAGTCCACCACCCTAACCACTAGGCCACTCCGAACATGCTAAATCCATTAGTGCACCTTAGTAAAAGAGCCTCTATGTTGAAGACTGCACTTTTGGTGGTGTTTGTGTATATATATAGATAGATAGATAGATAGATAGATAGATAGATAGATATAGATGTATTAACATGGAGGAGTGGTCTATTGGCTAGAGCAGATCTTGACATCCAGAGGTGACTGGTTCAAATTCCACTGCTGTTCCTTGTGATCTTGGGCAAGTCACTTAACCCTCCATTGCCTCAGATACAAACAATTGTGAGCCCTCCAAGAACAGGGAAAATACCCAGTGTACCTGAATGTAACTCACATTGAGCTACTACTGAAAAGGTGTGAGCAAAATTTAAATAAATAAAATTATAAATTTGAATTGTTATTTTATATATATATATATAGCAGAAAGCAATTAATAAGACAGACATGTAGATGCTCTTAAAAAAAAAAAGAGCTGGAAACAGTTACTTATTTCATAGCTGGCTGCAAATTCTGATAGGAGAAAAATTCTACATAGAAGGCACACTACAGTGGCATATCTCATCCACTGGAAAATTTGGAAACATTACAATATTGCTGTATCATAAAAAGCATTGAGAGCAGGGGCATAGCCAGACTTCAGTGGGAGGGGGGGTCCAGAGCCCAAGGTGAGGGGGCACAATTTAGCCCCCCCCCGGTGCCACTAACCCCCCCAGCCCCTGCCGCCGCTACAGACACACCCCAACTTTGCCCCCCCCCCCCCGCCGACGACCCTCTCGACCCCCCCTCCCGCCGCCAATCTGGAAAAGCTAAGAGAAGCTGATAAAGTATTCAGGAAAGCAAAAATGCACATGGAAGACCAAATAGCCAATACACTAAAATGGAGGGGGAAGGGAACAAGACATTTCTTAGATATGTTAGTGATTGCAAAAGAGGCATAGTGAGACTCAAGGGTGAAGCGGAGGGATATGTAGAAACTGAGAAACATAAGATGGAATTACTTAACTAATATTCCTGTTCTGTGTTCACAGATGAAGGGCTCAGAGTAGGACTACAGAACACAAACACAAATAGGAATGGGACTATGGTAGACCCTGAAGGATTTTCAGAGGACTGTGTTCATGAGGAGCTAGATAAGCTAAAGTTGGAGAAAGCAATGTGACAGATGGAATACATCTGAGGGTACTGAAGAAACTTGGGGAAATTCTAGCAGCTCTTCTGTCCGATCTTTTTAATGTTTCTTTTGAGTTGAGAGTGATCTCAGAGGACTGGAAAAGGGTGGATGTAGTTCCTCTCCACAAAAGCAGAAATGAGGAGGTTGCAAACTACAGGTTGATTAGTCTGACTTCTGTGGTAAGTAAATTAGTAGAAATGTTTCTGAAACAGAGAATAGTGAGGTTTCTGGAATCTAATGGATTGCAGGACCCAAGGCAACAAGGTTTTACTAGAGACAAATCTGATTAATTTTGTTGGCTGGGTGACCAGAGAATTGGATCGAAGAAGAGCACTAGATGTGGTATACTTAGATTCTAGCAAAGCCTTTGACACGATTCCGCATAGCTGACTTATAATAAAAATGAGTTCCTTTTGTATGAGACCAAACGTGGTTGCCTAGGTTAGGAACTGGTTGAGTGGAAGGTGACAAAGGATAGTGGTAAATGGAGCTCACTTTGTGGAAAGGAATGGTACAAGTGGTGTGTCACAAGGATCTGTTCTGGGACTGGTTCTTTTTAACATTTTTGTAGGTGATATTGCAGAAGGAATGTCTGAATAAGGTTTGTCTTTTTGTGGATGATAACAAAGTCTGTAATAGAATAGACACTCTTGATGGTATGGATAAACATGAGGAGGTACCTAGTAAAGATTGAAGAATGGTCCAGAATTTGGCATCTAAGATTTAGTGCTAAAAAAAAAAAAGGCAGGGTCATGCATTTGGGCTACAAAAATCCAAAGAAGCGGTACAGTTTAGGGGCTGAAGTACTTCTGCGCACAAAAGAGTAGAGGGACTTGGGAGATTGTATGTGATCTTAAGGTGGCCAAACAGGTAGAAAAGGTGATTGCAAAAGCCAGAAGGATACTTGGGTGCATAGGGTAATGATTCCCAAATCTGTAGTGCAGGAACCCTAGCCAGTCAGGTTTCAGGATATCCACAATGAATATTCATGAGACTGATTTATATACAATGCCTTCTTAGTATGCAAATCTATCTCATGCATATTCATTGTGGATACCCTGAAACTCTGACTGGCTGGTGTTCCCTCAGGACAGGTTTGGGAACCCCTGGCATAGGGAAAGGAATAGCCAGCAGGAGAAAGGAGATGATAATGCCTCTGTATAAGTCTCAGGTGAGATCTTGTTTAGAGTACTGTATACAATTCTGGAGACCACACCTTCAAAAAGATATAAACAGGTTGGAGTCAATCCAGATGGTGGCTACTAAAATGGTCAGTGGTCTTCATTATAAAGTGTATGGGGACAGACTTAAAGATCTTGGTATGTATACTTTGGAAGAAAGGCAGGAGAGGGGATATATGACAGAGATGTTTAAATAACTCTGTTGCATAAATGCACAGGAGAATCTCATTCAATTGAAAGAATGCTCTGGAATAAGGGGGCATATGATGAAGGTGAAAAGGGACAGACTCAGGAGTATCCTAAGAAAATACTTATGGAAATGGTAGTGAATTCATGGAATGACCTCCCAGTGGAGTTGCAGTAAAGAAGACTGTATGAATTCAAGAAAGCTTGAGAAGGTATGTAGGATCTCTTAGGGAAAAGAAGGGATGTAGATGGTATGGATGGGCAAACTGGATAGGCCATGTAGTCTTTATCTGATTTCATTTTTCTCTGTTTATCAATTTCAGAAGAAACTATCTTTGGCACAATTCAAATACTATGTTGAGCATTAGCAATAAACTTCTCATATGTAGGCTTAGGAGTGAGGTTCTGTAATGTCATAGTATTCGCAAAACTAACCTATTTGGAGACATTGCCCCAAGATAAACCATGAATGAGCCCTAAACCTTGCTAACAGTCAAGTCAAGAAAGAGAATAAAAAATGATTTTCCATTTGAAGGTTAGAAAGTGATTGTTTTTCCTTTCTTCACATAGCGAGGAGATGTATAAATGGTATAGATCCCCAAACTAGTAAATATTTAGATATGAAAAGAAAAAGAGGAAGGGAAGACCTCACAGGTGATAGAGAAATATTGGTGGTGACCAAGAGGAGTGATGACATACAGCTCAAGAGTTCACCAGGGTTCAGAGGTTTATTGAATCATCCAAAAAACGCCAATGAAGAAATCAGTCACTTATAATGACTCATAAAGAAAAAAAAACATGGAATCAGACCTCACTAACAAGGCTAATGGTTTATGGTGCAAGCTGGTATGTGCAGCCCAGGCACGCCGAGCTTAGACTTGTTACAATAGAGACAGCTCCCTGGTTCCTTTCAGTGGCAGATTAATCAATAGCAGTGCATGTGATCTCGTTCACTATTATGCTACTAATGAAACCCTTGTGTGATGTGACAACTGTGGAATAACATTTGGTCACAAAGCTGGTGTTAACAAGCACAACTGGCACTCTGGTAATTAGACTGATTTGTGGTTTGCTTTCACAGATTGTCAATAAAAGCACTAAACATGCTGCCTTCTTTCAGAGGAAGCTATATGAAGTCATCATAGGCTTGGCAGTTATAACCAATCTGATTTTTATCACATGCTACCACTGAAGAGAACATTTTTCTTGTGACAAATAGGACCTTGTATTAATTTTTATTTTAATTATATGCATTGCCATTTTTTGTGTTTAATGATAACTTAATTGGTTTTCCTGTCCTCAGGAAAGTAATTTTCTTGTCTTATGTTTTTCACTGTTAGAGGGTTGTGCTCTCTGCTTTTGGTGGAAGAAGGCACTGCAGGACCCAGCAGGGATTCAGTGCTGTGTTCTGCTTGTAGTGTACCCCTAAGCAGCATGAAAGGAAAAACTTAATAATCTCTGATAATTTTTTTCTAAGGCTCTGCCAGCTTACCTCTTATTGTTTGAGACAAAACATTGGAGAATATAAACTGGTATAATTCATTAAATGAAACAAAACAGATATTCCTTTTTAATCTTTCCTGTCCTCTTAATCTTCCTGTAAATGCATTAAAGAAAGCACTCCAGACAATTTAATTAAATCTGTTTTTTTCCCAGTGACATGACCTAGGGATACAGTAAACAATTACCAGACAATTATTATAGAAAAAAAAGCCATGAGGAGGAATAAAACTAACCTTTCAAACCTGTGCCAGTGTCTTTGAAGATGAAATATACTACATAATTTTTCTAAAATACATATGTGACCAGGATACACAAGAACATACTCCCCCCTCCCTCATTTATCCTGTTGCAGTCAACATTTTTTTTAAAAACGGCAACCACAAGGTACAAATATTCAGTACTGATATTTGGATATATCTTAGCCAATGCTTCTTATCATGATACTGGCAATATTTAGACTGGTATCCGAATAAGTAACCATTTTGCTGACCAAATTTTATCTGGGCATTTTACCCAGTTAGTGGACTGATTATCTCTGCTAACTGGGTAGACACCAGCTCCACCCAGGTTCTGCTCCTGGCTTACTCTGACAGTATTCAGAGAGCACCAAGGTGTTATGAGAAGAGACTTGAATATGCTTACTCTAGAGCAGGAATTCTCAAGCTGTGTGTCACAAAGAGGTGGAAAGGGTGTCACCAAAACTTTGACATAGACAGCAAACCTGTGCTTTACCTAACAACTACCTGTGCCTGCAAGCTGGGGAGAATAGACACCCAGAGAGTCAAATGCTTGAAATCCCTATTAACTGGCCCCTATGTCTGGTTCTCCATTGCAGCGCTGCGTACGCTTTGTAGCGCTATAAAAATGCTAAATAGTAGTAGTAGTAGTACCCCTAATTATAACTACTGTCACCAGCCCCAACTAGAAATGTTGCAGATCTGCTGTTCATGGGTTCTGGGTTTTTGTTTTTTAGGGTTTTCTTATTTATGGCTTCTGGGTAGCATATTTGCACGGTTTTGTGTTACTGTACAATATCTGGCAGTGGAGGAATTTTGTGTTTACTGTTACTGAGGTGATACCAGAATTTAAATATATATTTGTTTGTATGGCAAGCCTAAATGGAAACATCTTAACTCTGTACTCTAAAATGGGTAAAGGTTTATTGATGTTGACAGTAAGTTAGTATGAATTTGTCTACCATTTAACCCCATATCAAAATTTGTATATAGTCCCAGTTAGTATACAGCTTGTATTTCTTTAAGAAAATAATAAAATTTTATCATTTTTAGCAGTTGATCAAAAAATAAACTATGTTTTAGAATATTTTACATTTCCCCTGCATCATTTTTTTAATAATCTCAGCCGAATAAAAATAAAATCCTAATATTTAGGATTTTATTTTTATTCGGCTGTGACTTTTAGTGTTCAGTGTGTCACACACATGAACATTGTCTGCCAGATATGTCACAACAGAAGAAAAGTTGAGAAGCCCTGTGCTACAGCAGTGTTCTTCAATGCAAGGTCCGGGGGGGGGGGGGGCAAAGGTGGCTCCAGGAGACTTCTGGGGTGGCCCCCATTGTCTCTCTGGCTTTTTTTCTGCTTCTCTGCCTCTCTACCAGGGCTCAGCATGGAAAGAGGAAGGTGGAAGGGGGAACAGCCGCATGCTTGAAGGACAAGGCAGTTCTTAATAGATAAAAGAATGCATTTGGAAATGCTCACAACCTTGGACACCCTCCAATGAAGTTTGAAGGTGGGACTTGGTAAAACTATAGGACATGAATTGAGGATGGAGGGTAGTAGACTTAGGACTAACATCAGGAAATACTTTTTCACAGAAAGGATTGTGGATGCCTGGAATACCCTCCCAGCAGAGAGAGGCCGGTAGAGGAGTGGCCTAGTGGTTAGGGTGGTGGACTTTGGTCCTGGGGAACTTGAGGAACTGAGTTCAATTTCCAGCACAGGCAGCTCTGTGTGACTCTGGGCAAGTCACTTAACCCTCCATTGCCCCATGTAAGCCGCATTGAGCCTGCCATGAGTGGGAAAGCGCAGGGTACAAATGTAACAAAAAAAAAAAACAGTGGTGGAATTCAAAACTGCGTGGAATAAACACAGAGCACTAATGGTTATGCACTAATTGGGGAATTAGCACATGGCCATTAATGGGAAAATAGAAATTGTGGTCATTTTACAGCTGCGCTAAAAGTGTCCTTTTCCACACACTAAAAATAGTGCGGCCACTTTTTAGAGCAGCTTTGTAAAAGGGCTCCTTGGTCTCTCATTTTCACAAGTGACATATACAGTGAGCTGTAGATCTGAGAATCAAATCATCTGTTTTCACAGTTTTGTGTTCTGACCACTTTTATGCTGACAGTTCCAATACACAGCTTTACAGAATATAACTGCTAAAAGTAAAAAAAAAAAAAAAAGCATTGTAAAAAAAAAAGTTATTTTCTTCAAATGCTTTAGGCCAGTTCCTTCTGCTTGTTGCTATTGTGGAACCGATTCTGGAAAATAAGTAACATAAAACCCAACTAATGTGAGGAAATAAGATTTATTGATGTTTATCAGCAGTGATTTTTGGTGTTACTTCTTTAGTAATTATTTTAACTTGACTGATTCTTTCTTAAACTCTATGTTTTAACAATACAGTGCTTTTCTCAAAGAATTCTACTTCTGTCACTTTCCAGGGCAAGAATCGACTCCATGCACAATGCAGCACAAATGGCACCACATAGAATGGAACCATATGCAGTCCCCAAAGATGTAAATAAAAGCAGCAAAGTGAAAATGCAAAAAGAGAGCTCACAGCATGGATATTCACTAGAAAGGTATGGATGATAGAGATGGTCTGTTGTTTGAAACAGTCATCTGCCAAGAAGAGCGACTACTATGCATACATAATCCCAAGATTTTATAAAGGTGCTGACATCTGAGTGCCAAATTTTGGGTATGATACTGAGATACTTAACAAGCCAATTGACACCAATTATTGGTGTTAATTGGCAATTATTTGGATTTGCATTTGCTTCTGTAGGTGCAATATTCTATAAAGATGCAAGCCGACAGTGTCTTGTGTGCAGCCCAAAAAGAGGCATGGCCATGGGAAGAGCATGGACGAGTCATGGGTGTTCCCATGATTTAGTCACTATGGGCCCCTTTTACTAAGCGACAGTAATTCCAATGCGGGCTTACTGCTCTCTAAACAGGAAGTACTGCTGGGATACCACAGCAGCCCGACAGTATTTTCCACTCCTAGCGTACCATTATATCCGGTGCTACAAAAATATATTTATTTTTGTAGTGCTGGAGTGTACCCGGTGGTAAACGGGCAGTGATGCGCGCTGCCTGGTTACTTCCAGGTTAGCGCAGCAGCCCTTACCGCCACCTCAATGGGTGACGGTAAGGGCTCCCCCCAAAATGGCCATTCTGCAAGTGCTTTACTTGCTGCATGGCCATTTCCTACAGGAAAATGAGACTTCCCTTTTAACCGCTGTGGTAAAAGGGGGCCTTTGCACATGTAAAAAACACATGTCGATGCCAGCGCAGGCCCCCTTTTGCCGTAGCTTGGTAAAAGCTACGCCCTATGTTATTGAATACCAGGGTTGCATGCTCAACTTGTGCAACAGGATTTACACCAGGATTCACTTGGTATAAGTCCGCACACCCAAAGTTGGTAGCGGGAATAGGCACAAAGCGCTATTTTATAAATAGCAATTGACACAAAGCACCCTTTATAGAATGCAATTTCAGCGTGGATCTTTCTGGTGCTTAAATGTTGCTGCCACTTACTGAAACCGGCCCATAGTGTGTTCTCTCTTTGAAGAGTGTGCACTATTTCCACATAGTGCATGCAGTTTTCCGATAGAATATGTATGTATGCATAGTACATGCTCTTAATGATATTTGTTTCCAGACAACCTCCCCCCCCCCACCCCACTCATGAATACAAAACAAAAATTTTCTGAGTGCCCATCCCTAATGGATAATCAATTTCAGCAAATTTAGGGATCTGTGCATAGTTTTCTCTATTGTTATATTTATTTGATTGTTTTCTGTTTAGTTTAGTTTCATGTAATATACTGCCTTTCATCAGAGCGGTTTGCAAATAAAATCAATTAAAACACAAGGAAAAAGGAAAGAGCCAACTAAGAAGAGAAAGAGAGAATAGCAAAGGCATTGGTAATAGAGACAGAGAGTGCAAAAGCAGTCAGGCAGTCGAGCGGTAAGGATGCATTGTTTTTCTACTTTATGTTTTATGCAATGTGTAAAAAAGTGTACAGGGCAAACAGTAGTGCCTGAAATTGATTAAAATGGTCCTATTGAGTCATTTAAAAAAAATGTATTTAAGCTGCTTTTCTGCAGTTACCTCACTTTTCTCTGGGAACAGCTATAATTGGTAGAACATTACCCAGAAGTCTGGATCATCATCTGTTCTCTTCCGAAGATACATAAGCCTATGTGAATCAACAAACCAAATGAACTTTTCATTTTGCTTCTGGCTGTTCTCTCCCTCCCTTTCTTTTATCTCCTCCATTCTCCATCTTCCCATCCGGTACAATACCTCCCTATCAAAAGTCGAATTCCCTACCTTATAATGAAGAGATTACTCTGTACCACTGGCCCTACAACAACTCATGTGTTTGTGAGCTGAAAGTCAGGACTGAGGGGGGTAATTCTATAACTTTATCCTCACGTTAAGTGCCTTGGAAGGGCATTTTTGATATGACATCTAAGTCTAACTTTAGTAGACGTTTTGCAAAAAACGTCCAAAATCTGAATAGGAAAGAGGTTCATTTTCAAAAAAGTTTATTTTTTGTTTTGTGCTTTGGATGTTTTGTTTATTTTGGTCCATTAAAAAAAAGTCAAGTGAAAAACAGAAAATCAAGCCACTGGGATGTAGGAGGGGCCAGCATTTTTAGTAGACTGGTCTCCCAGACATCCCAGAAGGTAAATGGCACCCTAGTGGGCAGTGCAGTTAACTTCAAAAACATGCTCCCAGGTACACATCTCATTGTTGCTCCCTTATCTTGTCTGCTGAGCCCCCTAAAACCCACCCAAAACCCACTGCCCACAACTGTACACCACTACAATAGCCTTTATGGGTGAAGGGGGCACCTATATGTGGGTACAGTGGGTTTCTGGTGAGTTTTGGAGGGCTCACAGTTTCTCCCACAAATGTGAAAGGTATAGGGAGATAGGGACCAGAGTCACCCACTCCATGGTGCACTGCACTGAACACTACACTACTCTAGGGAACTGCATGCTGCTCTAATAGACCTGGCTCAAACATCTGAGGCTGTCATAGAGGCTGCTAAATCATATTTATATTCATATTTGTAGGGGACGTCAGACACACAGACGTCCTGCAGAGTACAGTGAAGATCAACTGAAAGGAGCGCGTCTGTGTGGGCCGTGCACGCCGGAGTCAGAAGACAGCACTTCTGCTGGTGGGGGTTTGGGTGGAAGGGGCCCGGCCCGGTGGTGGAGGCGTGTGGGACTGTGGCGCCGGGCCCCCCTCAGGGGGGGGGGGAGATGACAACCTGGGGGGGGGCAGTGAGGCTGTGGCCCAGGGGGCAGGGCCCAGGGGTGGCCTTGTCCCGGGCCCAGCCCAGTCTCTCAGTGGCCCTGGCTCTGTTAGTACATGCCTTCAAAGTAGGTACACTGGGTGAAAAAAAAACATGTCTATGTATAGATTTCAGCATGCACTGTGATAGCTTACTCTCTTTCTATGTATAAAAGTGTAGTAGAAACTTGACTACTTTGAATTAGTAGTCAGTGAAATTATATTACTACCACTCCATTACTGTTTTTCTAATAAAGGTGGTTCTGTACATGTTCATGGACTCTACTGTGTATACACTGAGCCATTATAATACACTAGCCCCACCCACTGATGATCTGGGTTTTTGGGTTTGTTTGTTTTTCAGGAGGTTCATCATAAAATTATCTGAAGGATATCAAAATGGGAGAACACAGAAGACTACAGAAAGGAAGACTATTTCATAACAGTGGTGACACCTAGCTAGCTATAGGATTATCAGTAGGAGTCTCTTGGCTGAAATAGGAGGAAATATTTTTTTCACTTCAAGAATAGTTAAGCTCTGGAACTCTTTGCCGGAGGATGTGGTAAGAGCAGTTAGCATATTTAAAAAAGGTTTGGACAAGTTCCTGGAGGAAACACCCATAGTCTGTAATTAAGATGGACATGGGGGAAGCCACTGGGATTAGTAGCATGGAATGTTGCTACTATTTTGGGTTTCTGTCAGGTACTTGTGACCTGGATTGGCCACTGTTGGAAGCAGGATACAGGGCTAGATGGACCATTGGTCTGACCCAGTATGACTATTCTTATGTTCTTATGACATGCAAAATTGGCTGAAAAGCAGGAAAAAGCAAGTACTTGCCTATATCTGTACTTATGTTGCAGGGCCAGAAGGAGGCACTTAGGGAGCAATTCTATAAGCGGATGCCTCCTTTTATGCACCTCAATGTCATGCAGTGAAACTCTATTGTATAATGGCATTCCGTTATAGAACACCATTGTAACCTGGCATTGGCATATCTACATCTACATGACTGCAATTACACCTGCCATAGAACTGATGTAATTGCGGTCATGTAAGTATGACAGAGGTGCACATAACTAACAGTATTCAGTAAGTTACATGCATAATTGGCAGCCATGCCCATACCCTTCCTATGCTCCACCAATGCGAACATACTCCTTACATTTAAATACTATGCCAGTTACAAATGCCCATATAGAATAGAGCTTCATTACCCAGCTGCCACTTATATACATAATTGCATACTTACCTGACCTCTCAGTTATAAAATTTCCTTATTAGTGGATCTGTTAGTGGATAGTGTCCAAATGGAGGGGAGGGTCCTAGAGTAGCAGCTAAAGGCTACATAATACTCATTTTGTTGTTCTGAGCATTCTCTAGAACAGATCTTTCAAGAACCTGCTGATTTGGAAGAATCATGTTCGGGATGTGAGTATTCAGACTAAGGAGCTGTTGAAGGTCTAATAATTGCAGAGGGTTTGAAGAAGCTGATTAGCGGTATGATATCTTGTGAGCAGCCACAGGCAGATAGCAAGGAAAGGTAGTTAAAAGGAACATGACGGATGGTCCTGGATTTTTTGCCGATAATTCTCCTTCAAACCATAGCCCTAGTAGCAGCTGCAGTAGCACCACCCAAGAATTCAGAAATGGGATCTCACAAATGAGTGAATGATGCCTTCACTGTTAGAAGGCCACACATAGAAGAATGATAGTTGGTGATCTTTCAAATAGTGCCATGATCTGATACAATAGCATCTTTCAGTGTTGGTTCAGGGACGGCTGGTCCTAGTCTAGGGACTCTATTACCATTTTGAGCAGCAGCAGAAGCAGTAATAGAAAAGCTACAGGAAAAGGGACGTCTATCAACACAAGCTGACCTCCTGAGCTCTTCCTGTTGTAAGATGGAAGACTATTAGCTTTCAGCCTCATATCAGGGGGAAGCCACTATGGAACAGGGGCGTAGCCAGACACCCAATTTTGGGTGGGCCTGGGCCCAACATGGGTGGGCAGAACTCCGCCTTGTCCCACAAGTGATTTGGTCTCGCCCTCTCTCGCCTGCATGCCATATGGTTTCTCAAACATCCCCACCCCCCGCATACCTTTTAAATAGTAGATTTTCATTGGCAGTGAGCAGCAACTAGTACACACTGCTCATGTTGGCCCCACAGCATGTATCAGTTGCCGCTCACTGCAGGTGAAGATATGCTATTTACAAGGTATGCAGTTGTTGAGAGTTTTTGGTAGGTGGGGCTTGGGATCCCTGCCAGCCACATCATAGGTGTGCTGCTACTGAGTGGGCCTGAGCTCAAAGTGGGTGGGCCTGGGCCCACCTGGGCCACCCTTGGCTACGCCACTGCTATGGAACAACTGAAGTGGTGTTCCACGTCATTGTCACTGGAGATGGTATTATGGTACATCAGTAAAATGATCCCTGGACCTACCCCTGCTGGTGGTGAAAAATGTGGTATTTTATTGACAGCTGCAGTTGTTAGCCCCAAATTACAGCTTTTAGTAGGCATACAATCCCTACGCGTCATTCCCAGATTAATGTATAGCTGGCCAAGGCAGAGGGGAATAACAATGTCAGAATACCTTGTGTCAGAGGTGGCAGCTGGATAAGGCAAAGGCAGATACCTGTGCTAACAGTGGTCTACCTGCTAGGGACAGGTGGGCCATACTGCACATCTAAGTAAATACCAAAGCCACACCTCAGTCCACATCTCAGTACTGTGAGACTAGGGTGAAAGCTCATGGCCGCCATATTGAATGTAACCAAGACACAAGCAAGAGTTAGTGGGCATTGCTCCTGCC
This sequence comes from Microcaecilia unicolor, assembly GCF_901765095.1. Lineage (NCBI taxonomy): Eukaryota > Metazoa > Chordata > Amphibia > Gymnophiona > Siphonopidae > Microcaecilia > Microcaecilia unicolor. The sequence goes on from NC_044036.1 coordinate 76,772,885, forward strand.
CCATATTCCCCTGCTAAAACACCAATGCTTAAAATAGTCCTGAAGGGGAGGGTGCAGGGGTCTAGATTGTGCAGCTTGGAAACACAAGGGGTGTGGATTTAATTTGCCGATGACAGGAAATGACAGGTCCCATGAAGACTCACTATGAATCCACAAGATATACTGCTTCCGTTTTTTGGCCGAAAAGCTATGGCATGAACTACCCTCTTTTGTACATACAGAGCAATCATTCCAGAAATTTAAGGCCCTGTTAAAAACTTACTTTTTTCAAAAAGCATTTGGGGTTCAGCTGTCAAGCTGAATGTCTGACTGGTGATCTGACCGACTGATGAAAATTTTTATTTAAGGATGTGACTGTTTTTGTATGTTTAGACTTTCTTACTGGATTTGGTGTTCCTTTTACGATTTACTTATTTTTTTTTTATGTGCATCGCTGAGACCTGCTAGACAGACATAGCAGCATATCAAATTCAATAAAACATAAAATATAAACATTCTGTTATTGTAAATGATTCCCATCCCTATAGGATAGCTTTGAAAGAAAGTGAGCTCATGGGAATAATGGGAGATGCAGTCCCTGAGAATCCTGAGCTAACAGGATGTGAGATCTCATTAGAGACAGATAGACTAGAAGATGCAGTAAGAAAGAATGGAGGGCTCAGAACACAGGTGAAGCTAATTGAGCACCTGCACCCAATTAGCAGTCAGCTGATGGATGCTACTGAAAAGCCATACTGTTTGGCAGTGAGGCAGGAATACCCAGAGAGGAGAAGTAGAAGGGATGAGCAGCAAAAATAGATGGTTTCAGAATGGATAATAGAGGTAAAATGGTGGCTTAAATTGTCAGGAAGCTGAATGCTCTTCCAGATTATGCATTAAGGAATTGTCAGGGTATTGGATAGTCACAGAAGAGTATTGTGATTGATGTTTGAAGGATTCTGAATAGAAGTTTTCACATGGGGCTGCATTTTAGAAAGGACACCTAAGTTAGTAAATCACAAACGGACATCCATTTCACATGTATTTTAGAACAGAATATAGCCTGTTCTAGAATACATTTACGAAGGACATTCATATGCTAGAATCGTCCGGCATGAACATCCATTTTAAAAACTGAAATGTCCAAATTATGAACAGGAAAAATAAGGGACATAGATGTCTGTATGGCAGTATAGAAATGTTCATCATATAAAATAGCCACAAAGACATTTAAGCAGGGCAGAGGGGTAGCCTAATGGTTAGCACAGTGCATTGAGAATCAGAGAACCCAGATCTAAATCCCACTTCAGCTGTATGTAATTTTTTTTTTTAATTGTGAGCTTTCCAGGAACCGAAAAAGACCTACAGTACCTGAATGTACACCAGTAGCCTTCAGGCTTGCAGGTATCTTATATATTCAGATACAGTAGGCATGTTTCTATCTTTGGAGGGCTCAAACTTAAAAAAAAGAACAGCAGTAGAATTTGAACTTGAGTTCCTTGGTTCACAGCCTAATGCCCTAACCATTAGGCTACTTCTCTGATCTGTATACTACTCTCTTAAGGATGCCTGTAGTGGAGGGATCACATGATGCAAATGAGCTGAACAGCAGCGGTTTTTCTCAGCTCACGAAGCATCCGCACAATATGAATCCCATCAAGCTATCGTCAATGACTAACCTTGATATCCCGTTAAAATAGAGTTACTGGTTGTTTTATAGACCTGCTGGAAAGCGTGCAAAACCCGCCAGTCTTGCTGGATCAGTCCGGAGGGACTAAAGGAAAGCAAATTAGCAAATTTTTCCTCATTGCCAATTGGGTGCACAGTTTTGAGCGCCCTATATAGAATCCGGGTCACTGTGACAGAAATGAACTGCACTCCTAAGCTGGGGTATATGGAGTATGATCTCAGTCTCTCAGATTGAATGCTAACACTCCCCATAGTAGTTGGATTGTGCCAGTGTGGAATAGTAGGAACAACATCTGAAATATAGATAGAAATAAAATACAGAGAGGCCATGAGTTTTAAACTGCTTTTCATAGATAATCATTTGTTCCATTGGTGACTCAAAATTATACAGTAAAAACCTATAATTTTTCAATGTCTTAATAAAATATGTTGATCTAATTCCAGCCTGCTTTCCCTAAAGATGGTGATTGATTTAGTGATGGGTTTTAGTTAACTACACCTCCAGAGTAGAAATGCCTGATTAAACTAATTTGTATAAGCCGTGTGGCGCTGAGTTGTGCATTTTTGTTGGATGAAAGCTAAAGGAGAATTATAAAACTCATTGCATAGAAAATAAATATCTTTGATCTAGCTAGCTTTATTTTTAGCAGTGTTCACAAGCATATTTCTTTGGGTTCTTAATTCTGTTTCCTCTTTTTTATTTCCTGTCCACTCTGACAGACTGAGTAAAGGTGTTTGATCAATAGTTTCTCTTGCTTTCCTTGAGGATGTATAGATCTGGCAGCTCAGCTGGATCAGTGTCAATTTATTAATTCTATAGCTCCATTTAAGCTGGTTACAGCAATTTTGAATTTAATAAAATCTGTCTAAATTAATGTTCTAAGGCATAGCTCTATACTTTAGATTGTAGAAGCAGTTATCAGTTGGTGGGACAGGTATCTCTAGTGAGAAGATGAAACCTTATAATGTGAGAGATCTATGTTGTCATGTAATTTATATCTGCAAATGTTTGAAAAGCGCAAACTTGAAAACATTGAGATGGAACCACTGAATCAGGCAAGTCTCATGAAATCATTCAAGAAGTAACAATTGAAAACGACAGCCTCACAGTCTACAAAACAGATCATTCATTGAGGTACTAGACAATATCATGAATTCATTCAATGGAGATACTATCCTGTAACCAGTTCAGACTAATGCTGGAGATCAAATATTCCTTGTCATCTATACCAGACCAGTCCAGACTAATGGGTTGTGTCCATCTACCAGCGGAAGGAGACAGAGAAAATAGTTCTGCCAGCTAGGGTGAGATCCAGTGACCCTGGTTCCCTCCCCTCCCCTACCTCCCCTGGCTGTCTTTCTAGCAGGGTGATGGTTGATTGTGGCATGGAGTAGCTTGTCTCCCCTGTGGGGTTCTTCTCTTTTGTGGTGGTAGGTATATCTGAAGTTCTGCCTCTGAAGTAAGCCTTTATTTATTCCTGTCACTAGTGAAGAAAGTTGTTTAAAAAAAAAAGGAAACTTTGTTTTCCCTCCTTTTCTGCCTCTGAGGTAAACCTTTATTCTTGTCACTAGTGAAGAAGATTGTTTAAAAAAAAAAAAGGAAGAAGAAGAAGAAACTTTGTTTTACCTTCTTTCTCTTGCCTGTTACCTGATTTATTTTCCCACAAATTTGCAGTGTATTCTAGAGGGCCGCTTGTGGAGTTTCTTTGAATTTCGCTGGCCAGCATCTGATTCTGATCTTGGACCCTTCCGAGCTGGTTCCAGTTGCTTTGATTTTTTTTTTGTGTGGGGCATGGCTCGTGTCTAGATCACGAAACTACAGACCGTTCAGTCTCTGCTGCTTCAGGCATCTTGCTTGAGATGCCCCTGCTATTTGATTCTTGTTTTGGCAGTAGTTTTTCCTCCCTTCTTAGGGAGGTTCTGGTTCTCTCATCTCCATGGATCCCTCCTGTCTGCTCTGGTTTGTCTGCAGGGTACTTTCCTTCAAACGGAGGTCTGAATTGCCCTTGGTGTGCAACTGCTAGCTCAAATCCCTCTCACGAGTACCCTCGGGAACACCATTCTTGCCAGTCTTTGGCTTGGACTCAGTTCAGTGTCTCTTTATGGGAATGTGCCTTTTTAGGACTAGTTTGCCACAGCTCTTCCTTGCTTCCCTTGCTTTTGGGCAGGAGTTTTAGCCTGGCACAGGCAGTTTTTGCCTTTTCTAGTTTCAGGCGTTTCTCTCTCCTGGCACATTTGGCACTCCTTCCTTTTTCTGTAAGGGGCACAGCTCTTTCCTGCAGAGCAGATCTATTGCTGTGCATCTGGATTATCACCTCTTAGCTCTACATTTTTCTCTACTTTTCTGCAGGGAAGTGGTTCTGTTCTAGGTCTGGAGTTTGACTCTCCCTTAGCTGTTTTTTCCTCAGTTTGGTGTTAGTGGCCAGCTTCCTCTTTGTTCCTGGCCTGGCAAGAGTTGTTTCTTCCTCACTGCCTTAAGGCTGCATTTTGCTCCCTATGGTCTGAGGATTACAGATCTGTGATGCTTACCTCCCTCTTTGCAGAAGTTCTTTCTCTACGTTGACTGCTGCTCCGTATCAGTTGCCTAGGAGGGCGGTCATTGTGGCTCAGAGACCACTTGGGGGCCAAGAGTGTCTCTTGGGGCACGGGGCTTTCTCTTCTTGTAGTTTTAGTCCCTCTGGGCCAGGGGAGTGCAGCGCTGGGTCTGCATTTCCACAAATTGTGCTCCTTTCCTGCTGGCCTCCTGGCAGCACCTTCTTCTTTGGGTGTTCCCTAGGGCTCCGTTTATGCATTTTGCATGTTGAATGCAGCTCCATCGCTGCATGTAGAGCACAGTTCCATCGCTGCATGTTGAGTGCAGCTTCATTTTTCCATGCAGTTCCACCATTCCATGTTGGGCATGGCTCCATCGCTGCCTGTTGGGCATGGTTCCACAGTTCCAGGTTGGCTTTAGCTCCATCGCTGTATGTTGAGGACAGCTCTATCATGGCATGTTGAGTGAAGTTCCTTCACTGCTTATTCTGCAACCTTTCATCTCTGCATGTTGAACGCAGCTCCATTGTCACATGTTGAGTGTAGTTCTTTCTCTGCAGGTCTCAGTGTGGCACACAGTCCCGTGTCTGTGTGTAGAACATGGCTCTGTGTCTGCCTGTGGAACGTAGCTCCTTGTCTTTGTGTGGCATGCAGATCTCTCTTTGCGTATGGAACACAGCTCCCATGACTGCAGGTGCTGCACAGCTTCATGTCTGCATAGGAAGCATAGCTCCTTGTTGGCTTGTGAAGCGCTGCTCCTTGCCGGCGTCTGGAGCACAGTTCCTTGTCGATGTCTGGAGCACAGCTCCTTACCGGTGTCAGGAGTGCAGCTGCTTGCTGGCATCTGAAGCGCAGTTCCTTGTTTGCGTGTGGAAAGCAGCTTCTTGTCTGTGTTTTATACACAGTTCCAACGCTACTGCAGCTTCAGTTCTGCAGGTACCTCTAACATCCAGCTCTTTCAGTGGGGCACTGCTCATCCTCTGTCTGTTACTCTCAGCTTTTTCTCTGCTTGTTCAGCGCATTTCTATCTTTGCCAGAGGTGTGCAACTCTTTCTCTGCCCGTGGTGTGTGGCTCAGTTTGTGTGCTTTCAGTGGAAATCCGTTTGTTCTCGTTGAGCATGGATCCTACTCTGCCTGATCAGTGCAGCTTCATTTCTGTCCCTTGAGCACAGTTCAGTCTCTGACTGTGGAGCGTATTTTCACCTTTGCCTGTTGGGCACTGTTTCACCTTGTCGGTCAACCCCAGCTCTTTTCTGTGGATTGGATACAGTAACTTCTCGGCAGCTGTGGCATACCGCAGATTAGATTGCTAGACAAGGTTGTCTTGTCTCTTGTTATCTACCATTCCTGTGGCACCTTTTCTTGCCGTAGCCTCTTGGTGGCTGGCGAGAAGCTTCTCCATTGCTGGAGTTTGAATTTGTCTCTGCTCCTTTTATGGCTACTTGGCACCTTGGGGGTCTTTTCTCCACAATGTGGCTCTCGACTCTCTTTCTTTTTGTCTCCTTTTGTTCTCTTGGCTCTGTTCTCTCATCCCTAAGTCCAGAGCGAGCTGGTTGAGTAGTACTTTCTTTCTACGGTTGTACCCTAGTATGCTGCTGTCCTTTTCTTCATGGTTCTCCTGAAGAGACTTGCGCTCCAGTTAGTTGGTTCTCTTGACTCTGGAGTCTCTTCATGTTCTGTGGAGTTTGAGTCTGTAAGCCTTGCCCCCTCCTGGGTGTCAAACCTCCGGGAAAGTAAATCAGTGCCTTTTGTCTGTAGTCAGGTATAATGTATAGACAAACTGTTTCTTTACAAATGTAATTCCACATTCAATTTTGGTTTACAGAACCATCTTCAGTTCAAGTAAGTATTTTATTAACTCTCACTTTTGCTTTAAGCAAATTCAGACTGACAAAGTTTTCGTTTAGGATTGGCACTTATCTGCAATAGATCAAGCTGTAGCCAATTAGAGTAGATTCTTTCTTGCATGGGGGCCCTTGTAGAAATCTTTGGTGTAGGATGCTCCACGGGTTTCTTCTCCCTAAACCTCACTTTAAAAAATAACACAAACTGGGAGGCAAAACCCTAAACTCCCTATATTTATGCCAGAATAAACTCCTTCCTGGGTGACATGCAATTAGTGCATAATACTGTGGCCACATACACTAATTAAAATAAAATAAGTCAAAGGGATTTCTCTCTGCAAAACCTATTTCTCACTGTGTGTCCCTATTCTAAAGTGCTGCAGCAGGCTCTGGCACTGCACTCAAGCACCTCACACAGTCACTCATTCCATAATTAGTTACACTCCAACATTACAGCCCACAGACCTTACTTAAAGTCAGCACATTTCCCCTTATAACACAGCTGGATTTTCTTTAACTTCATAAACCCCTATTTCAGATCTCTGTCACACCACACTCCTTTCACACAGATGTAGCTTTAAAATTTCCTTTCTCACAGATTAAACTCACCTACAAACTCCCCTCAGACACCCCTTTAACTTCCACACTCTCCCCCAGACCTCCTTATCATTTTCCCCAATTAGTACCTGTGCCAATCAAAAATCACAGTCCCTCTCACTCTCTCCAGTCACCCACAGCCAGTGTCTCCACTGTCTTCCCCAACATTTATATCTTCCCTAAAGAAAACTTCAAATTATTCCTGTCCCTATCACAGATCACCACCATACGTCCTCTCACTTCCAGTGCTCTTCATCTGTCTCTTCTGCCCAACTTTCATACTCAAACATACATATATCCTCTTCATCTGTTTCTGCCCAACTTCCAAATGACCAGCAAGCTGTCGCCAAGGCAGCCAGGACTCAGCTGCTGTCCCAGAGTGATGTCACTTTAGAACCCGTATTTTTTTCTTTGGAGCCCAGTCAAGATTATTTTAACCCCTTGGGTTACAAGTCTCTCACTAGGTGCGGGTCTGGGTGGTTCCTGGGCCTTGCTTCCTTTCTTCTATGAAGTGTGGCACACTGTTTGTGGTTACGTACTCCTAGTACTTGTTAGGGTCACTTCATCCAACCATCTTGGACTCTAGGCAGACCGGCAGGTTTGGGAGTTAGTCCTGCCAGGGTTCAGAGAAGTGAATTCCAGTCTAGGAGAGACAGTTCTTCTCCTTGTTGCTCGGATACGAATGTTGCCTTCCTTCCAAGGAGGGTCATTTGGCATGAGTATCTTTTGCTGCTTCTTTTGCTACTCTTGGGACAGGGGTATGCAATTTTTCTTTTGCTCAAGACATTTGTTTTACGTCCTATGGCTTCAGTTCCTTTTCTAGTGTCTAACTCTGCTCCATTTTGGTACCCTGGTGGTTTGGATATTCAAATCCTTTTCTGCTGATCAGTTCTTTGTTGTGCGTATAGCTTTGTTGATTTTTCAACCTTCTTCATTCTTCTTTTCTCTCCCCCCCCCCCCCCCCCCCCCCCTCTTTGGGAAACTGCTTTGCTACATCCCATTAGTCTGAACTGGTCTGGTATAGATGACAAGGAAGGAAAAACGTATGTTCTTACCTGATAATTTTCTTTCCTTTAATCATACCAGACCAGTCCAGATGCCCTCCTTGGCTAAAGTCTGTCAGAGTGTTGCTTCTTTTAGGTGTCCCTGGCTGTTCCAAAACGCTTCAGTACGGTGGGATGTCCTACAGCACTGCCTACTTCATCTCTATTCAATCTCCTGCCACTTGTTGTTGTGCCAGCTCTGTATGACTCCTGTTACTTTGGATCACGGAGGTCTTTCCCTGGATTCAGGGGTAGATCTCCATGTCCTTGGGCAAGCTCAGTATGGACCATGCCCTCCCGCTTACTTTACTGTGAGGGGAGGTTGCAGTTGCCTTTGGCCAAGCAGGAACAGTGAGGTTCTGCATATTGGCTCCAAGAGTTTGCCTGTTTGGTATTAACTGTGTTTTCTTCTAGACTTCAGAGCATCATTGCTTGACTATTCAAAATACTGAACATTCCAGGCTGCACGATACCCTTAAGGGGCGGTTTACTTGGAACTATTTTCTCTGTCTCCTTCCGCTGGTAGATGGACAGAACCCATTAGTCTGGACTGGTCTGGTATGATTAAAGGAAAGAAAATTATCAGGTAAGAACATAATTTTTCCTTGTGAATGTTTCTGTTATTTGAAAGTTGCAAGAAACATAATTTTTCCTTGTGAATGTTTCTGTTATTTGAAAGTCGCAAGAAAAAAAAAACAATTTGTGCAGACTCAACAGTAAAATTAATGTTAATGAACTCAAATTACCCTATTTATGCTCCCTAGAGAGGAAATAATTGGAAACCCCTAAAATAAGAATAATTCCAAAAGCAGGTATTCAGGAGGCATTCTATTAAAAAAACAACAACTTATAGCTTGAAAGACACTATGAAAATGAGCAAGGATCCACTACAGAAGTTTAGCTACTGCCTTCACTATTCACAGAATTGTCTGCAAATACCCATTCACTCAAATATACAGGGTGAGGCAAAAAGAGTAACCCTCTAGAGATTTTTTGCCATTTTTTAGCAGAAATTTTATGTACTTATTTAGTCATCATACTTACATATTACTATTAAACAACACTTAGAGGCCCTTTTACCAAACTGTAGTAAAAAGTGGCCTGCAGTAGTGTGTGCGCATGGAATTGGCATGTGCCAGGCTACTTTTTACCAAGCGGGAAAAAGATTATTTTTAAAATGGAGGTTGTTAATGGCTGTGCACTAATATAAAATTGGCATGCAGCCATTTATTGCCTGATCCCTTACCACCTCCTATTTAGTAGGCGGTTAGGGTTCATGCGCTAACGTGGTGGCAATTGAGTAGTGTGTGGCACTGTCAATTACTGCCAGGCAACTTTATTCCCCACCACCCACACTAGAAAAAAAAAAAAAAAAATTTTCTAGCATGGGAAACAGCATGCGGCAAATACAAAACTACTGCAGGATGCCTGTGTGTGTCCATTGGTAGCATTGTTTTGGCCACGCACTACCTGTGCGGTAGCCCTATTGCCGCTTGATATAAGGGCCCCTTAATTATCTTAAGCTATGTTGATGTTACTGACATTTAAACATTACTACCTAGCGATTTTTTGCACATTAAAAATGTTTGAGCTCACCGAGGATGATTTGGGTGGGATACCGGTGTCGGAAATGGTATTTCAAGCGGACGAGTTGGAGAAACTTACTGACTTCACGGTAAACCTGGAGGACGTAATGGGGCAGTTCAGCAAACTGAAGAGTAGCAAATCTCCTGGACCGGATGGTATTCATCCTAGAGTACTGATAGAACTGAAAAATGAACTTGCGGAGCTACTGCTAGTGATATGCAACTTATCCTTAAAATCGAGTGTGGTACCGGAAGATTGGAGGGTGGCCAATGTAACGCCGTTTTTAAAAAAAGGCTCCAGGGGAGATCCGGGAAATTATAGACCGGTGAGTCTGACGTCAGTGCCGGGGAAAATGGTAGAGGCTATTATTAAAAACAAAATTACAGAGCACATCCGAGGACATGGATTACTGAGACCAAGTCAGCACGGCTTTTGTGTGGGGAAATCTTGCCTGACCAATTTACTTCAATTCTTTGAAGGAGTAAACAAACATGTGGACAAAGGGGAACCGGTTGATATTGTGTATCTGGATTTTCAAAAGGCGTTTGACAAGGTACCTCATGAAAGGCTACAAAGGAAATTGGAGGGTCATGGGATAGGAGGAAATGTCCTATTGTGAATTAAAAACTGGTTGAAGGATAGGAAAGAGAGAGTGGGGTTAAATGGTCAGTATTCACAATGGAGAAGGGTAGTTAGTGGGGTTCCTCAGGGGTCTGTGCTAGGACCGCTGCTTTTTAATATATTTATAAATGATTTAGAGATGGGAGTAACTAGCGAGGTAATTAAATTTGCTGATGACACAAAGTTATTCAAAGTTGTTAAATCGCGACAGGATTGTGAAAAATTATAAGAGTACCTTACGAGACTGGGAGACTGGACGGCTAAATGGCAGATGACGTTTAATGTGAGCAAGTGCAAGGTGATGCATGTGGGGGAAAAAGAACCCGAATTATAGCTATGTCATGCAAGGTTCCATGTTAGGAGTTACGGACCAAGAAAGGGATCTGGGTGTCGTCGTCGATAATACGCTGAAACCTTCTGCTCAGTGTGCTGCTGCGACTAGGAAAGCGAATAGAATGTTGGGTATTATTAGGAAAGGTATGGAAAACAGGTGTGAGGATGTTATAATGCCGTTGTATTGCTCCAATGTGCGACCGCACCTTGAGTATTGTGTTCAATTCTGGTCGCCACATCTCAAGAAATATATAGTAGAATTGGAAAAGGTGCAGAGAAGGGCTACTAAAATGATAGCGGGGATGGGACGACTTCCCTATGAAGAAAGATTAAGGAGGCTAGGGCTATTCAGCTTGGAGAAGAGACAGCTGAGGGGAGACATGATAGAGGTATATAAAATAAGGAGTGGAGTGGAACAGGTGGATATGAAGCGTCTGTTCACGCTTTCCAAAAATACTAGGACTAGGGGGCATGCGATGAAACTACAGTGTAGTAAATTTAAAACAAATCGGAGAAAATTTTTCTTCACCCAACGTATAATTAAACTCTGGAATTCGTTGCCAGAGAAAGTGGTGAAGGCGGTTAGCTTAGCGGAGTTTAAAAAGAGGTTGGACGGTTTCCTAAAGGACAAGTCCATAAACCGCTACTAAATGGACTTGGGAAACATCCACAATTCCAGGAATAACATGTATAGAATGTTTGTACGTTTGGGAAGCTTGCCAGGTGCCCTTGGCCTGGATTGGCCGCTGTCGTGGACAGGATGCTGGGCTCGATGGACCCTTGGTCTTTTCCAGTATGGCATTACTTATGTACTTATGTACTTATGTAGTAAATTTAAAACGAATCGGAGAAAATTTTTCTTCACTCAACGTGTAATTAAACTCTGGAATTCGTTGCCAGAGAATGTGGTAAAAGCAGTTAGCTTAGCGGAGATTAAAAAAGGTTTGGACGGCTTCCTAAAGGAACATTCCATAGACCGTTATTAAATGGACTTGGGGGAAAATCCACTATTTCTGGGATAAGCAGTATAAAATGTTTTGTACATTTTTGGGATCTTGCCGGGTATTTGTGACCTGGATTGGCCACTGTTGGAAACAGGATGCTGGGCTCGATGGACCTTTGGTCTTTCCCAGTATGGCAATACTTATGTACTTATGTACTTATGTATCAGAATTTCACAGTCTCTATGTATGCTCAAAGTGTCCACCCTAGCTTTAACACAGGCCTTCAGTCACTTTGGGAAGTTCTTAACCACCTTGTCAATCGGTCCCTGTGGAAGGCTGTCTCAGATCATCTGCAGCGATTGTTTGTGGCTTTGGTTGGAGCATGTGATAGGCCTCCAACATTGCTTTCCAGACAAAAATCTACACCACTGTGATGTCATTAACAGTGAGCTGGTATCCCTTTTTTTTTTTTAATAATGGTGAATGTGTGAAAATCGCTAGATATAATAGGCATCTCTGAGACCTGGTGGAAGGAGGATAACCAGTGGGACACTGTCATACCGGGGTACAAATTATATCGTAGTGATAGGGTGAATCGGATTGGTGGAGGGGTAGCATTGTATATTAACGAGAGCCTTGAATCAAATAGATTGAAAATTCTGCAGGAAACAAAACACTCCTTGGAATCACTGTGGATTGAAATTCCATGTGCAAAGGGGAAAAGGATAGTGATAGGAGTGTACTACCGTCCGCCTGGCCAGGACGAACAGACGGATGCGGAAATGTTAAAGGAAATCAGGGACGCAAACAAACTGGGCAACACAATAATAATGGGGGATTTCAATTACCCGCATATAGACTGGGTTAATGTAACATCTGTACACGCAAGGGACATAAGATTTCTTGATGAAATCAAGGACAGCTTCATGGAACAGCTAGTTCAGGAGCCGACAAGAGAAGGAAAAATACTAGACTTAGTCCTTAGTGGTGCTCATGATCTAGTGCAGGGGGTAACGATACGAGGGCCGCTTGATAACAGTGATCATAATATGATCGGTTTTGATATTGGCATTGAAGGAAGTGAAACTAGGAAATCAAGTACGCTAGCGTTTAACTATAGAAAAGGTGATTACGACAAAATGAGAAAAATGGTGAAAAAAAGACTGAAAGGAGCAGCTCGCAGAGTAAAAACTTGCATCAGGCGTGGATGCTGTTTAAAAACACCATCCTGGAGGTTCAGGACAAATATATTCCACGTATTAGAAAAAAGGGAAAAAAGACTAAACGTCAGCCGGCGTGGCTAAACAGTAAGATAAAGGAAATCATTAGAGCCAAAAAACAATCCTTCAGAAAGTGGAGAAGAGAACCAACTGAAAGTAACAGGATAGATCATAAGGAATGCCAAGCCAAATGCAAAGCGGAGATAAGGAGGGCAAAAAAGGACTTTGAGAAGAAATTAGCGTTGGAAGCAAAAATACATAGTAAAAATTTTTTTAGATACATTAAAAGCAGGAAACAGGCCAAAGAGTCGGTTGGGCCGCTGGACGAAAATGGTGTTAAAGGGGCGATCAAGGAGGACAAAGCCGTAGCGGAGAAATTAAATGAATTCTTTGCTTCGGTCTTCACCGAGGAGGATTTGGGGGGGACACCGGTGCCGGAAAGAATATTTGAAGCGGGGGAGTCGGAGAAACTAAACAAATTCTCTGTAACCTTGGAGGATGTAATGGGTCAGTTCAGCAAGCTGAAGAGTAGTAAATCACCGGGACCTGATGGTATTCATCCCAGAGTATTAATAGAACTAAAAAATGAACTTGCGAAGCTACTGTTAGAAATATGCAATCTGTCCCTAAAATTGAGTGTAGTACCGGAAGACTGGAGGGTAGCCAATGTTACTCCGATTTTTAAGAAGGGTTCCAGAGGAGATCCGGGAAATTATAGACCGGTGAGTCTGACGTCGGTGCCGGGCAAGATGGTGGAGGCTATTATTAAGAATAAAATTGCAGAGCATATACAAAAACATGGACTGATGAGACAAAGTCAGCACGGATTTAGTGAAGGGAAGTCTTGCCTCACCAATCTAATGCATTTTTTTGAGGGGGTAAGCAAACATGTGGACAATGGGGAGCCGGTTGATATTGTATATCTGGATTTTCAGAAGGCGTTTGACAAAGTGCCGCACGAAAGACTCCTGAAGAAATTGCAGAGTCATGGAATCGGAGGTAGGGTATTATTATGGATTAAGAACTGGTTGAAAGATAGGAAGCAGAGAGTAGGATTGCGTGGCCAGTATTCTCAGTGGAGGAGGGTAGTTAGTGGGGTCCCGCAGGGGTCTGTGCTGGGTCCGTTGCTTTTTAATGTATTTATAAATGACCTAGAGATGGGAATAACTAGTGAGGTAATTAAATTCGCCGATGACACAAAATTATTCAGGGTCGTCAAGTTGCAGGAGGAATGTGAACGATTACAGGAGGACCTTGCGAGACTGGGAGAATGGGCGTGCAAGTGGCAGATGAAGTTCAATGTTGACAAGTGCAAAGTGATGCATGTGGGTAAGAGGAACCCGAATTATAGCTACGTCTTGCAAGGTTCCGCGTTAGGAGTTACGGATCAAGAAAGGGATCTGGGTGTCGTCGTCGATGATACGCTGAAACCTTCTGCTCAGTGTGCTGCTGCGGCTAGGAAAGCGAATAGAATGTTGGGTGTTATTAGGAAGGGTATGGAGTCCAGGTGTGCGGATGTTATAATGCCGTTGTATCGCTCCATGGTGCGACCGCACCTGGAGTATTGTGTTCAGTACTGGTCTCCGTATCTCAAAAAAGATATAGTAGAATTGGAAAAGGTACAGCGAAGGGCGACGAAACTGATAGTGGGGATGGGACGACTTTCCTATGAAGAGAGGCTGAGAAGGCTAGGGCTTTTCAGCTTGGAGAAGAGACGGCTGAGGGGAGATATGATAGAAGTGTATAAAATAATGAGTGGAATGGATCGGGTGGATGTGAAGCGACTGTTCACACTATCCAAAAATACTAGGACTAGAGGGCATGAGTTGAAGCTACAGTATGGTAAATTTAAAACGAATCGGAGAAAATTTTTCTTCACCCAACGTGTAATTAGACTCTGGAATTCGTTGCCGGAGAACGTGGTACGGGCGGTTAGCTTGACGGAGTTTAAAAAGGGGTTAGATAGATTCCTAAAGGACAAGTCCATAGACCGCTATTAAATGGACTTGGAAAAATTCCGCATTTTTAGGTATAACTTGTCTGGAATGTTTTTACGTTTGGGGAGCGTGCCAGGTGCCCTTGACCTGGATTGGCCACTGTCGGTGACAGGATGCTGGGCTAGATGGACCTTTGGTCTTTCCCAGTATGGCACTACTTATGTACTTATGTACTTATGTACTTATGTACTAGTCATGCTAAAATGTCTGTAATCTGTGGCGATAAGGCTCCTGTAGTAATCTCTCCGTTGGCATAAACAGATAGTAAAAGTAAACATGGCAGTTTGCTTTTGCTCTATTTAAACAAAATAATCCCGCCAAAAAAAGCAGAAGTGATGTCAGACTTGACGTATGTGCGTAAAGACGTAGTTGTGCAGCCTAATTAATGAAACTAGTACTAGATATATCTAGTCTTTTTTATATAGGCCTGGAGGCTGGGGACATTGTGATGGGGGAGGGGCTTCAAGGTGCAGTGGGAGGTGGCAGTTTCTTTTGGTGAGTACTCGCCCCTTTACTATTCTCCCTGGATAGAAAATAACCCCATCTTTTTACTGGTGGTACGCTTCTAACAATAATGCGGCTTACTGCAAGTTCACTGCAAGTTGTTTAATAGAGTTTGCATATTAATGAGGTGTTTTGTAGAAATTTACATGCTTTGCATCTCATTCCTATGTAACCTGCAGCAACTTAAAATATCATATGTCATGGTAATATAACTTGTGTTGCTACCCTTTAATACACATTAAAGGCAAATAACAAGCATTATAGCCATAACGCTGCTTGATAACTATCCCTCTAAAGCAAGGTTTTTCAACCCAGCCATTTGGGTTTTCAGGATATAAAAAAAGAATATGAATGAGATAAACTTGTATGCACTACCTCCATTGTATGCAAATCTATCTGATGCATATTCATTGTGGGTATCCTGAAAACCTGACTGGCTGGGTGTGTTCCAAGGGCTGGGTTGAGAACCACTGCTCTAAAGACATTACACTGCTGTTCAGATCTTGTTGATCAATGAGAGAACTCTTGGTGGGCAAATCATGGCCCATGTCAGATACTCTCTGCTGTTCAGATCATGCCCCATAAGTCATAGTTACAGAAGAGTTTTCCCATCTTAAAATTCTACAGCTGATAGTTAAAGTTACTCAGCTTGGCTATGCCTGATTTAAAATCTAAGCCACTGGCTGTTCTCTGAAAGGATCATTGCTCTTGCAGTAAGTCTCCCCCCCCCCCCCCCCCCCCCCAAAAAAAAAAAAAAAAACCACTCAGTCATGCACACCCTTGCACTTATGTACAACAAACCCCAACTACACATTGATTGCAGTATGGAAGTGGACATAACCTCAGTTAGCCATGATAGGAGAGCTAAAAGATTAATAGTGAAAAGGCTAAAAAGAAAGCTCCCTTTAAGAGAGAAAGCAGATTTGGAACAGGGTACCTTTAGAGACTAGTGGCGGGGTGAGTTATAGAGATGTTAGGCAGCACAACCAGATCTGCCCCGAGTCCTTGGCCTGATTTACAGTGGCTCTCTCCCACCTGGGAAAAGAGGAGAATGTGGCTTTGGTCTATAGAGATGCTTGAACAGCTGCTGATCCCATGGAACTACCACAGGGTTCTCCTGAGGCCCAGCGAAAAGAGCGCCTACTTCATAAAATTAATAGAATAGGGGATAACTACCATACAAAGAAAAAAGGTTCGTTTGGAACTTTTTTCTAGCTTTCTTTGTGTCCCCCCCCCCCCCCCCCCCCCCAATGCTCTTTTATTGCATGTATTTACTTTTCTAAATAGTTGCCACCATTCTCAACACATTTCTGCCAATGATGGACAAGTTTGTGAAAGTCATCATAAAAGAACTGCACTTTTCAGCCAGTTGCTCACAGTCTTTTCCACCTCATCATTTGAGTTGAACAGATGCCCTCCCCCCCCCCCCCCCCCCCCCACCCTGAAGATATTCCTTCAGTTTTGAAAAAGATGGAAATTGCATCGTGTTAAGTCTGGGCTATATGGCAGAAGGATAAGACTGCCATTTATGGTGTGTTACCCAGCAAGTTTC
This sequence comes from Microcaecilia unicolor, assembly GCF_901765095.1. Lineage (NCBI taxonomy): Eukaryota > Metazoa > Chordata > Amphibia > Gymnophiona > Siphonopidae > Microcaecilia > Microcaecilia unicolor. The sequence continues at coordinate 76,789,327 of NC_044036.1, forward strand.
ATACATTATTTTTTGTTTTTTTATTCATTACAATATCTTCAGTTAAACAAAAGTTAAGGAGGTGGAAGTAATGCTTTTCATTCAACCCTCGTATTTTTATTTCTGTTTTTTATAATTTCTGGCCTTTGCTTTGTAAACTGCCTAGTGGCACACTGTGTATTTAGGCAGTGTATCAAGTACACTAAAATAAGATAAAATAAATTCTATCTAAAAGGGACCTTCATATGTTCAGACTCCAGAGCAGCAGGGATATTCTTCTCTAGCTCATTGCTCCCAGCCAGCCTGCAGGGGATGGGTGAACTTGGAGCAGAAGAGAACAGCCACTCTGCTCCCTTATCAAACCAGCCCCCACTTTTACTTCCTTTTTACCTGAAATTAAGTCCTAATTATACTGCATTTCCTTTATAGGGCTTCTATTTTCTGTTTGCTTGAACTTCATAGATTTTTGTCCTAGGAACAAGACAAGAATGCAATATTGCTGAAAATATATACTGTACTGTTGTATGTTCTCTTCATATTACTTGCATGCATTTGCATTGTATGATCTTATCAGAAGAAATGTGTGCATACACTGAAAATATCTGGTAGGTTTTTTCTAAGTCAATTACTTTATCAATGAATGACTTTTTTTATATACTGCATATATTTTGCTATTTTCAAGTAGGTGGCTGACATTTTAGACCACATTAAGTATAAATTATATTGCAATAAATGTAATTTGGTTAATGTTGTGTAGTTTGGGTAGCTTACCCCCCCCCCCCCCCCCCCCCCCACCCATTGTTGCTTTCAAAACCCAAAAGGGTGCCTTGAAGCTTTCAGTAAGAAAATTCAATTATTCTTAAAGCTGACTTGGGCTTTTAGCAGTATACATGTACCTGGCTTGCCAACTTTCCTGTTGAAAACCATTTGAATGTACCCCAACAGTAGTTTGTCTATTAGCTTTGCTAATGAATTTACTAGTGCAAAAGACCTCTTGCAGGGATGTCCTGAACATAATGAACACAATTATTTAACACAAAACCAAGGCAGCATTGTGCTCACTCTCTGTCTCTCTGTGGACATGTATAATTCTTTATACTCCCACTAGCTGCGTCTACCGGCCTTAGTAAACAAGTTATTGACCGATTCATTTAAGAAGCTTCATCCTGAATACTTCTCTTATTTAACTTAAAGAAGTCTCTATCATATGACCTCCTTATGTAGTGTTAGCATGCAAAAAGTAACTAGTGTTCATTTGTGATAAAGAAAGGAAGAAAAGCTATGCACAGATAGATGTTCAGCCCTACTTGCCTGTCCCCAGTTATAGTGGATATGAAACTGTATGGGGCTTAGCAGACATCATGTAAACTCTATAGGATATCTGAGCCAATGAATCATGAAGACAGACTCCTACAGAGGACTGTGTGTCTGAGCAGACTACAAATAGAGAGAAAAGCAGCTTAAGCAGAGGATTTCATATGGCAAGTATGCATAAATTGAAAAGGAGCCAAACTGTTTAAAGAAATGTGGGTAGGTGAACATAAAGAGACACCCACTGATCAGGACACAGAGAAGGTACATTTATTTTGTGGTTGCACTGCTAATTATACAGTGTGTTCCTGGGAATAAAGACTCAACTGTAGCTTTTCTTCTAATACCATCTGATGCAGTAAGTAAAGGTGGTGTGAATCTGTGTGTGTATATTTGGGGAAGAGGATACATTTTGAGCCACCCCACTACACTACATTAGTCAAGAAAAATTCTCTGCACCAACACAAATATGGTTTTCATGATGTGACGCAATGAAACCATGGTATTATTTTTGAATTTAATGTGTAAGTAACAGTAAAAATACATGTATAGAACAGATACATTTTGCATTGATTTATATCATTATAAATAAAATTTTTAGGTGGCCGAAAATGTTAGGTGTGGCTACCTATGGTTTAAGTAGACAGACTGTTAAAACTACCAGCTTCTGCTCCCTGTTGATGAATAGACTGCCTTCAGTTACAGAGCAAAGCCTGGCAGAAATGCAGAAAAAAAACAGACTTGGAGATAATTCTATTTAGTATGCTTTCTAAAAGAAAGAATCCATCAACAAATAAAAACAAGGTCAGCCAGCATGGTCGCTCAGTGGTATTGATATGCACTGCTAGATAGATGGTCCTCTGTTAAAATCAGATGTCCCAGTTTGGCTGCAGCTGATGGTGATCAAAAGGCAACATTCACAGCCCTCTAGGGAGGGGCGAGTTTTTGTCATTCCTTAAGGGTGACATTTATGGGATATTGCTGTAACTTTGCACTTATATTTAGGCACCTAAGCGGTACCTATTCTATACAGGAAATTAGGAACCTACTTTTCTTTATAGAATACTAGCATCACAGGTGAAATACACACCCATAATTTAGGCACAAGCACTTACACTTTCCTTGGAGCTGTTGTAACTGTTCACACTTAAATGCAGGAGATATATGTGTCACTTACAATATTCTATGAGTTACTAATGTATGAGTCCTACTTCCACCTTTGTGTACACTCATCTGTCAAATATATGCTATTTAACGTCTGTATTTACAGAACAGTGCTTGGTCAGAATTTTAGAATTTGAACATATGTGCACACGTGTGCATATATATATATGGGCGTATATGCCATTATCCTAATCATTTATGTCCATATTCAGCATCTAACATAGAAACAGAAAAAAATGAAGGCAGATAATGACCATGTGGCCTATCCAGTCAGCTCATCCCTGCCATCTACTCTCTCTATCACTCCGTGATCCTATGTACTCGTCCCAAGCTTTCTTGAATGTTACTATGGGATTTTCTTCTATTACAGAGAAGTGTGGTAGCCATGTTAGTCCACTCTTAAGGTTATCAATAGAAATCAAACAAAATAAACATGGAAAAGAAAATAAGATGATACCTTTTTTATTGGACATAACTTAATACATTTCTTGATTAGCTTTCGAAGGTTGTCCTTCCGATCTGACGAAGAAGGGCAACCTTCGAAAGCTAATCAAGAAATGTATTAAGTTATGTCCAATAAAAAAAGGTGGTATCTTATTTTCTTTTACATGTTTATTTTGTTTGATTTCTATTGATAACCTTCTATTACAGTATACTCTGCATATATGAAAGCTTCCTTTTCCAGCTTTCTGGTTGAATCTGACTAGACATGAAGTGCTATATATATAATGTTATCCATACAGGCTCCAGTTGTAGTGGTAAACATCTAGATATGTGCAGCATGTAGATGGCCCCTGCTAGCAATGAGCAGGGCATCCATGTGCCCACTGTTGACCTCTCACATGCACAAGGAAGATGGACATCAGGAGGGAGCAGAATTTTCCCCAAAAGAGAGGAAGCTCCAGGTGCTCCTCGTGACCCAGAACAAGCACAGCCTGTTCAGGAAGGTCAGGTGCAGGGTCCCACATGCAGCAACAAGAAGGGTTTGGGAGGATATCCAGAAGACCCTGGGACAGTAAAGACCCATACTGCCCTCAAACCCCCAAATCTATCAGACACCAGGGCAAACCACATTGTTATTATACTGTAGTCTGCCCACGTACCAAGCTGCAAACAGCTGAGGTCACAGCTTAGTGGCAGGGTGGACAGGACACCATCATATTACTCATATGCTGCCAAGAGCAGCTCCTATCTGCAAGCAGACAACTCTAGATCCCCACCCCAATACCAAAAACATCTGTCCAGCATGTTCACCTACACTAACCAACCCTGCCAGGACCACCCACAATGGATAAATTACCCTATCACACCACACCCCCCTCCCCCTAAAATCCACTGTGTTGTGACACCAAATGACACCTTACTCTGGGGGATGTCTGGCAGATGGCTCCAACAGCAACCACAACCTCACCACACATGTGCCACTCCTAGACATTATGAATCAGTAATCATCATCCAGATATGCACACAGCCCTGCCAAAAAAGGTGTCTAACTACTACACCTACTTAGTGAATACCCCAGTAGCTCCCCTGGCCTCTATAAAGGGAGATCCTGAAAACATGCTAGCAGAATTGTTGTTCACACATCAACGGTGACAATGGAATAAATTGTGTGGCATCACCTGTGACCTTGAGGCTTACAAGAGTAGATAGTGAGCCATCCAGAGGACCAACCCCTTCTAGCTCCGTGCCTCAGCAAACTTGATCTGATATCTGCTCTTTGGGCCTGTAGGGTACCAATTGAATTTGTACTCGTTTTCTCTTTTGCATCTGGTGGGGAAGAACGACAGTTGCAGTGAGGGAACCCACTCAGCCAGGCTCAAAGTTGTCTTAGTGACCAAGGCACTCGCAGAAGCAGCTGGCTCCTGCATTACACAACATAGTGTAATTTCACCGGCTCATAGTTGCTGAGAAGTCCCTTGCATGACATGTTGATCTATTGAACCCACAACAGGGAGAACAGGAGTCTCTGAGGGATAGACCTGAGCCACCCTTTCTTTGCTTCCTCATTTAGGTTAGAGGTAAGAAAAAAAAGTTCCTCTGATAGCATTCACTCCTCTGTGATTTTGGATCCTCCCCTTGTAATGTCTTTATTGTTATTGTTATTTTTTAAGACAATATATAAGATGATGTTCAGCTTAGAGTGGCTCATGACAATTGAGATATTTCCTTTCAAGGTAAATTAGCTTCTAATTTATCATATGTGATTTCTCAGAGCTATGAAATTTATGAAAACAGAAGTGATCTGGTTTTCAAAATCAAACCCATCTCCTCCTTTCTCACCAATGGTAAAAGATGTTTCTATCAGAGTTTGTAATACAATCTGATCTCTTGAGTCACCTTTGATAGCTCTTTTCCTTTAGTCCATAAAAAATATTGCTGATGATCGGATTCACTAGTCCTTATTTGATAAAAACTGCCCTTAAAGCTCTCTTTGACATACCTTTGTTATGAATTGTCTAGACTGTTGTAATTTTGTTTTAATTGGTCATCTTCAATATACTATTCTACGGTTACAATTTCTTCAAAAAACTGCAATCAAATTACTTTTCAATAGTCAGCCATTTGGATCACGTGACACCTTTATTAATCGAACAAAGTTGGCTTCCGGTGGTCAGTTTAAGATTCTCCTTCTTGTACACAAGTCTTTCTTCACTGGCTATTCCCTATAGTTATTCAGTTTGCTTATGCCTAATCACCTTGAAAAAATCTGTGATCTTCTGATGCAATTTTACTCATTGTTCCTTCCTTTAGGAAATGTGTTTGATTCTTCCCATGCAATGGCTTGTAGTTGTGTAGCCCCATTTATAGAATCAATCTCCTAGCAGTCTGATCCTTCCCATATTAGATTTAAATCAGAACTGAAAATTCTGCTTTTTAAACAAGTCTTTTTTTCTGTAATTTTATGTGTGATGCCCTTTTGTTTTCAAGTTTATTGTTTCATTTTGCTTCTAGTATTCTGGTTTTAATTGTTGTGCTATGCATTTATCCCTTATCCTGCATTGTTTTCATACATTATTATTTGTTTCCCACTTTTATATAGGATCTTGTAAACCATTTTGATACTTTGTGACACTACTGTATAACAAATATTACAAATAAATATATAAATAAGTTTGCTATTTTGTAACTCACTGACGTTTAGGTAATGTAGGATATAATTGTTTTAAATAAAAAAACTTACCAATTTATCTTGTGTTTGACAATGTGATGTTTAATAATACATCAGCCATGTTCCAAGTTGATTTGGTAAATTTGCAACATTGAGAATACATTGTATAAGTCTTCTCATTCCTGTCCCAGATTCCTAGTTAGACCTACCAGATACCTATCATGAAACCCTACCAGCCAACCCAAAAGACATCTGAGTATATTCTGCTGTTAACCTTTCATCAGCTGACAATGCATATGTAAAGGTTTATTTCCCCTCTCCTTTTTATATAGTCACATATTGCTTCATTACCGCCCCCCAAGAAATACAACTATGTGCATTGTTAAAAATAGCCCCTATAGTCAATCATCCCTTCATCAACTGATAACAATGTGCATTGTTTAAAACACTCCTTATATACAACCCCCCCCCCCCCCCTCAAACAAACAGAATGGTGTAGGCAACGTCAGGTACTACTATCAGATGTCAGTCCATGGATCCAGTGCTGTACTTCCTATCCGTAGAATCTGAGGAACATAAAGAGTGCTAATTTTGCGATAAACACTAGCGTATCATCAAGACATTTAGAAGCTGATGGTAAAATGGCAGGCATAAATGTTTATAAACACCCTTAAGGCTCTAGACTCAGCACAAGACCAAACAATAGTAGCACTCACAGTTATACTATGGACTTGTGATATTATATCTAGCACAATTTTTTGAAGACCTCCATTGCTGAAGTCATGGGGCACTTTATAGCTTTAGCCTCCACATACTTACTGGAATGTGCCAATTGTATTATGTTGGGCGTAGCAGTAGACCTTTTAAGATTAGACTAAATGAACATAAGTCTTGCATTGTCATGGAGAATTTGCAGGCACCTTTGGTTAGCCATTGGAAAGAAAAACAACATTGTTGGAACGACCTAAAATGGAGGGAGGAAATTTAGAAAGGATATTAAACTATAAAGAACAATTTTGGATTTTTACATTGAACACAATAGCTCCTCTTGGATTGAATGTTGAAGTCGAATGGATGACGTTGATCTAAGGGTGTTCTGTGATTGGTGGGGAATTTAATGACAAGATACAAATCAACTAATAAAAAAATGCCGCCGCCATCTTATAAAGGTGAGAGGAAGGTATAATATCGAGACGGTTGGTGGCACAGATTTCTTCAAAGATAAGTACTATTCTGTAATATATAAGTTCTTTTCACTGAAGTTTATGGATTTCATATGTTTTTTATAGGGAAGGTATCCTTGAAAAAGCCGAAATGGCGAAATACGAAGTTGTGTTAGACAACATGTCCCCCAGAGAACAGACTTGCCTAAGTTAAGTGCTGCTATAGCATTAACCTGATATAAGTATATACATAAAGTTTATAGAAGGGATACACCTAATGGAGATACATGAATAGGTTTAATATAAAATCAAAAAAATAAAAAAACAAAATAAAAAACAAATTAGGGAGACCAGTGACGATTGGAGAAGTGGAGGCTAAAGCTATAAAGTGCCCCATGACTCCGGCAACTGAGGTCTTCAAAACATTTTGTGCTAGATATAATATCACAAGTCCGTAGTATAAACTGTGAGGCATAAATGTTTAGCACCTTTAAACTTTTACAGCTGCTGGTGATTTCAGAAACATCAATATCTTGATTATCAACATTTTCAATCCTCCCACCTCGATGTCTTTCTAATGCATATTTAAACATGCAGTTTGTCACATGGCATAGGGACCATTTTCATGGCTCCTAAGCAACAACTCCTGACCCCAAAGGTAACTAACTACCTGTGAGGAGGTGGAGATACTGGTCTGGGAGGTCATGAAAAACCATACGAGTCTCTTTGATGTGGCAGGACAACTGCTCAGCACATATACCAAACAAAATATATGGGTTGGATTCTGCCTCCGGCTGAATGCAGTGTTTCATAACAACAGGGTTGTGGAGGACCTGAAGCACAAGTAGAGAGAAATTCACAAAAATGTCAAGCAGTGGCATACCTAGGGTAGTTGACACCCGGGGCCGGTCATTTTTTAACACCCCCCCCAAAATCCAGTACTAGGCATACCGAGAATACAAAACACTCAGGACCTATAGAGCAATTCTACCATACCATAAGCAGTCATTTCTACGAGTCACACAAGGAAAAGGAAAGCATCTTAAACACTACAGTGAGCACTAGAACATCAATTCACCTATTGTAAAATGAAAACAGACAGATTAGTACAGATCGTCGATCCTGCACAGTCAATGCCAACCGAAAGCCATGTCTTTTTCACAAACACAGATACACCCTAATCCACTATAGAATAAGTAATCATAAACTTTCTATTTAGACAAAAATTAAACTGAACCCCCGATGCCAGACTCTGCATACAATGCAACACCACAGAAACAGAAACTGTCCCCTAGTACTGTGCAAAATATAAAGACAGCAGATGTAAATTTGAAAAAACTAACAAATACCTATCACCACTTTACAAATTAACAAATAGAAATAAAACAAATACAGAAAATAAAATAATACCATTTTACTGGACTAATACATTTAGCTTCCAGAGGCCAAAATCTCCTTCCTCAGGTCAGTACAGTATAGTGCTGTTACAGTATCTTATCCTGACCTGAAGAAGGGGGTTTTGTTCTCTGAAAGTTAAGTCAAAATGTATTAAAATTAGTCCAATAAAAAGATTACCTTATTTACATGTTCTATTTATAAACAACACAGCTACAATACTATATCCTAAAGCAAAATAATAAAAATATATATTTACAGTTTGTTGTCTCTGGTTTCTGCTTTTCTCATCTTCTTTTCATTGTCTTCCTTCCATCCAGGATCTGTCTTTGCTCTCTCTCTCTCTCTGCCATCTAGTGTCTGCCCTCTCTAAGGTCCCTTCCATCCACTATCTGCCCTCTCTCTCTCTGCCCCTTCCATCCACTGTCTGCCCTCTCTCTCCCTTCCATCCACCATTTGCCCCAGTCTGCCCTCTTTCTCTCTCCCCCTTCCATCCACCATCTGCCCTTTCTCTCTGCCCCTTCAATCCGTCTGCCCTCCCTCTCCCATCCATCCAGGGTTTGCCCACCCTCACGCTCCCCACTTCCATCCAGGGTCTATTGTCCCCTCTCTCTGCCCCCCCTTTTCAGCCCCCAGTTCCACCTGCCCCTAGTTCCAGCCCCAGCCCACATCTCCCACCTGCCCCCCTTTTCAGCCCCACTATCCCACCAGTCCCCAGCCCTTTTCTCCCATCAGTCCTGAGCTTCAGCCCCCAGCCACTTCTCCCTGTCCCCTTTTCAGCCCCTAGTTTCAACCCCAGCCCTTTTCTCTCACCAGTCCTGAGCTTCAGCCCCAGCCAGTTCTCCCTGTCCCCTTTAAAGCCCCCAGTTTCAGCCCCTGCCCCGTTTCAGCCCACAGTTCCAGCACTAGCCCCCTTATCCCAAATACCCTCCTTTTCAGCCCCCAGTTCCAGCCTCCTTCATCCACCACATGCTTTGCATCCCCCTTTTCAGCCCCAGACCCATTCTCCCACCTACCCTAGGCATGGACCCATTCTCCCTCCTGCCCCTTGTCAGACCCCAGTTCCAGCTTCAGACCCCTTCTCCCCTCTGAGCACCCCACCCCTCCCCAATCCCCTTCTCCCCTCTGAGCACCCCTCTCAGCTCTCCCACCCCTCTCCAGTTCCCTTCTCCCCTCTGAGAACCCCTCTCAGCTCCCCCACCCCACCCCTCCCCAGTTCCCTTCTCCCTTCTGAGAACCCCTCTGAGCTCCCCCCACCCCTCGCCAGTTCCCTTCTCCCCTCTGCGAACCCCTCTGAGCTCCCCCAACCCTCCCCAAATTCCCTTCTCCCCTCTGCGAACCCCTCTGAGCTCCCCCACCCCTCCCCAAATTCCTTCCTCCCCTCTGCGAACCCCTCTGAGCTCCCCCACCCCTCCCCAAATTCCATTCTCCCCTCTGCAAACCCCTCTGAGCTCCCCCACCCCTCCCCAGTTCCCATCTCCCTTCTGAGAACCCCTCTCAGCTCCCCCCACCCCTCCCCAATTCTCTTCTCCCCTCTGAGCTCCCCCACCTCCTTCTCCTATCTGAGCCCCCCTGTCCGTGGTGAGCGACAGAGCCCTCGTCTCCTGCCACCACCCTGCATTTTTTTTTAATCCATGCAGCGACGCAGAAAATCGCTTCGCTGGCGTCGGGCCGGCCTTCTCTCGCTATGTCCCGCCCTCGAGGAAATAGGAAGTTACCTCAAAAGTGGGCGGGACATAGCGAGAGAAGGCCGGCCCGACGCCAGCGAAGCAATTTTCTTTTTTCAAAGCACACAGCAGGGCAGACACGAGGCGCTGCCTGCATCCCTCGCTGAATGGATTAAAAAAAAAAATGCAGGGTGGTTGCAGGAGACGGTGGAGCACCCCCCCACCTGCCGACACCCGGGGCGGACCGCCCCCACTGCCCCCCCTTGGTACGCCACTGATGTCAAGGCAAATGCTGATAGTAGCTCCCAGCCCAGCACTGAAGCCCTGAACGCCATAGGACAACAGGTCCTTCAGACTCTTGATGAGGATGCAGTGTAGGGCATAAGTGATCTAACGCTTCTCTGCAGCCAGGGACAAATAATAAGTGTCACCTAACATTCTTTGCTGCATAAGCATCCAGCTCAAGGTGGTATTCTGTGCTTTGCTGCCAAGTTGTGCAGGATGCAGCAGGCCATGAATATTTTGTAGACTTTTCAGCTTTATAGAACAGCAGAGGAGGTCATCAGCCACCTCCTCTGTGGGTAGCCCCAATCACCTGTGTGAGATAAGGAGAGTGAAAGAATAGACATGGGATGAGTGGGAGAGCTGAGGTGTGTGACGGGATATAGCCCCAGCTGAAAGCACTTTTGTGATGGGAGCTAGGCTCTGGTCCAAGGACCTGTAGAGTCGTGGTGGTGTCAGTATCTGCACATCTTACCTACGAGCCATCCACTGGTAATCTCTCCACTCTCAAAGTAGTCATATACTACTGAGAGTGCCAGATGTATGAGTCATGATATCATCTGGGGAATTTTGGGAAGGTGTAAGTGATCTCCCTCCGTGTGTTGCACACAATTTGCATATAGAGAGAGTGGAACAGCTTTCTGTTGTTATAGGTGGGCTCTCTCCTTTTGACACTGAGGGCGGAGAGGAAGCACCTCCATAGAACTGGCTCATGGTATGTTGTCTACTGCTGGGTCTGGAAAATGCAATGTAGTCAGCGGTGTGTGATACCAGCCATGAGGAACTGTGTGATGCCCTGGGATGTGACTAACTAGCTGAGGCCTGTGTGGCTTCTAGAATGGTCTGTAAACTGCCAGTGGTGAGAAAGGGAGTGCAGAAGTGACCTTGAGATAGACAGGTATGAGCTGGCCCCTGTGAATGGTGGGGCAGAGGAGGGGCTCCAACTGTTTGCAGAATTGGTGAATGACTTCCTTGTCAAAGCAGAAGTCTTCTATGCACGGCTTCTCAGTGAGGTCAAGGAACTGTATCTTGGGTCTAGATATCCTGTGATAAGGATGTAGCCTTTTGGCACTCCTATATCCTTGGTGTGCCTCATGTAGGGTGGCCTCAACTTCTCAGACATTCTGGCAGCTCATGGTGAATAACTCTCACCACCAACACTCAGAGTGCTCCCTTCCATCAACACCCACTACCACTATCCAGAGTGCTCCCCTCCACCCAAACCCAGAATATTTATTTATTTGTTACATTTGTATCCCACATTTTCCCACCTATTTGCAGGCTCAATGTGGCTTACAATAGTACCGTAGAGGCGTTCACCAATTCTGGTATAAACAGTTACACAGTGATGTTATGGTAGAATAGGGTTCATGTGGAACAAACAAACATATTAAGGAATCATATAGAGGAATAGTTACGTTATGTCCATTACGTTCTTTGGTTTCGTCGTATTGCTGGGTTCAGGTATTTAAGTAGGGTCGGTAGGGTATGCCTTTTTGAACAGGTAAGTTTTTAGTGATTTCTGGAAGTTTAGGTGGTTATACGTTGTTTTCACGGCTTTTGGTAGTGCGTTCCAAAGTTGTGTGCTTATGTAGGAAAAGCTGGATGCATAAGCTGATTTGTATTTGAGTCCTTTGCAGCTTGGGTAGTGGAGGTTTAGATATATTCGTGTTGATCCGGTTGTATTTCTGATTGGTAGGTCGATGAGTTCTGTCATGTATCTCGGGGCCTCACCATAGAGAATATTATGAACCATGACACAGTGAAGCTGCACAGACACTGACAGACAACAGACACCACCTCTTTTGCACACACATGCAGGCACAGACACAGACTGCATGTGAAGCTAGGGAGTGAGAGGTGGCAGAGAAATCACAGACAGAGGGAGTCTCAGTTGTGACAGAGTCAGAGAAAGATGTGTAGGGGATTCCTAGGTGGGTATGGAAAAGGGTGGCAGGGGTGTTTGTGGGAACAAGCAGAGCAGAGTGTGAGAGCTGGACTGTAGAGGGCAGGCAGCATGGGTGGGACTGAAAGGGGCTGTAGACAACAGACCTGGATGGATAGAGATGGCAATCAGCAGTATCTGGTTTGCCACAGAATATCAGCAGTTGACCATTTTAGCAGAGTTTAGTTGGGCAGGAGCCTCTCTTGACAGGTTAAACCTTTTTAAATATCAACTCCTACAATATTACTGCAACCAGAAAAGTTAGGATCACGAACGTAAGAAAATCATGGAAAATGAAGAGGTTATTATCACCTGGAACATTCCAGTGCTAACACAGCACAACAAAAATTTTTTTTTCGTGTGTCACTAGGCAAAAACCATTTGTCCTATACTAAATTCAGTGTACGTATTCCAAATCCGAAGTCAGAATTGTTGTAACACGTCAGGAAATTTTGTTATGCATAAGTTTGCCCAAATGAATTAAGTACTTGGAAAGCATTGAATAATTTTTTACAGAACGAGTTTTACTCCAACAGTTACCTGATCTTCATCAAAGTTTTCATAGTAAACAGTATATGAAAATGTAATGGAATAACAAAATTTCAAAAAAAGCTCGTATTCCAGTTTAAAAGTCTTACTTCAGCAAGGCCCAGTACTGTTAAAAGTGCTTCAGGCATCTACTTTTGCGTTTGTGACCGGTCATATTTTCCTGTTGCAAAAACCAGCAGTAGTCCCCCATCATGTTGGGATTCCAGCGGCCTTGATATCTGTTCTCCATTGTAAAAATGTCTTTATGGAACCTCTGTCCATGTTCGTCACTTACGTGTCCCAAATTGGGTGGGAAAAAGTCAAGATGGGAATGTAAGAAATGCATTTTCAATGACATTTGGCAGCCAAGTTGTTCATATGCTTTAAGCATGTTGTCTACTAGTTCAGCATAGTTTTCAGCTCATCTGTTCCCAAGGAAGTTCTGCATTACTATCCCAAATACATCCCAAGCATTAATATTATAAGTGAATAGGCTTTGCATGTATAACTTAAAATCTAGACATGTCAGGCAAATTTGGAGTTCATATTTGGAATCGGCGGGTTCAATTTAGTATAAATCACATGTTTTTCTCTCAGTAGCAAAATCATTGTTGCGTTGTGTAATTGATAAAAAGCTTGATACAAGGAAGCTGGGCATTGTGGTAAAGAAGAAAAGCATGAGAACAGCATTGACAAAGTGTCAGTGTCAAGTGATTATTCTGTACATCAAGATCTTCAAGTACCACCAAGAAAATGGGGTAGGAAAATATTGAAATATTCCCCATCATATTGGGTTCCTCAGGCTTGATTGCAAGGAATTTTCAAGCACACCTTGATAAGTTACCTATACTGTATATGCTACATTTTATGAACTCCAGAGGGCAGCTCTCTTTGGCATGATACAAATACCAAACTGAGAGTGAGGTCATATTCCACAAGCCAGGCTTAGGAGTAAGGTTCATTACTATCGGGGTATGTGCAAAACCAACCCGTTTGGAGATACTGCTCTGAGGCAGAAGGACTATGGGAGATACATCCAAGGCAGTGGTATTTTAGTTTGAGAACTAAGAGTTAAATTTTTTTTTTTAATTTAATGACATATCCTTTCATTTGGTTGTTGCTCAGCTCTGATGTCAAACCTCAATTTTTTGCAAGGCTGCATTTGCTATTAATCTTTAAGTGTGCAAGCAGCATCAAATATTTGTACTTTCATAGATCTTTATATTGGTTTCATTTGATTTGGTTAGGATTCACAGATAATCTTTTTTAACAGGTGAACCGCCACATTGAAAATATTCTGGCTCAGAAGTAGCTGTCTCAACTGCAAATGTGCTTGTGCCTGATGACTGTTCCATGAACGCTGAAAGACTGACCTGGTTTCCACACTCAAAATTTTGCATTTCAGAGGTGCCCTATACTTTACTTTTAGCCATTTGATCATTTGCAAAAGTTTCTTAAATGGCATAAAGGGGAGTCTTATTGCACCTTGTTGAGGGATCAGGAGTCTATAACATCAAACTGATAAGAATTCTCACAGGGACTGGTAATACTATACAGAGTACAAACAGTGAATGGAGCAGTGATCAAACAGCAAGTTTCAGTCTCTGAATGCTATTAGTTGACCATTAATATTTAATAGTGTTAATGTTTATTAGTGACAGATGAATGACTTTAAGTACCTTATGAAAAATTAATAAATTGTGGTTTCTGTGTGGAGGGCAACTGGGATTGACCTGTAGTTTGCTGGAGGCACCTTGAAAGCATATAGAATACCACTAGGAATTGATTAAGAGTTTTGAGAATTTAGCATTAAAGAACATGGAAGGAATGTTGACCCTTTCTGGGGACACAGGGAGTTCATTGAGGTTGACTGCAGATTCTTTTCCTACTGTGCTACGAATCCAGCATTACAAGAAAGTGCATCATTCATTTTAAGGCCCTTTGGCATTTCATAACACTTAAACACTTGCAACCTCCAAAGAGAACACAGGAAATCTGAGACTTGAGTTCTTCTAGACTTTGCAATCTCATTGACTGACAGTTTAATATCTATTTATTTTTACATCTGACATCAAGTAGAAACAGGCTGACATCATCATGAATGTCAAGAAAGTAGGCTGACAACTAGATTTGTCTCTAGCATCCTGGAAACAAAGCTTCAATATTCATAAGTAGCTAGCTTTGGTATAATGTAGAATAAATGCACTGGGCAAGGTTCTCTTCAAAATGTGAGCAGGGGATTTAACTGCATTTCACACTTATTTTATACTTTCAAATTAAATGCATAATACCACTTAAACATCTATAACAGCCACAAAAAGTATGGACTTTATAAAGAATTAGATCAGTATTCTAGAGGACGTGATGGAGCAACTCCTATTAACTCCCACTGGGGGGGGGGGGGGGGGTGGAGATCGATCACGATGGCTTTGAGAACCTACATGTAACTGAATAAAATACCTGAAAACCTCTCATTTCTAGTGACATAATTTAAACAGAATGTTTAACAATGTCTAGTAGAAAGAACTTTAAGACAGAAGTACAATTTGCTTTACCTTCCAGACATCGATGATGAAATAGACATCTTAAAATGTGATTGTGCTAAAAGTGGTGCTTAACATGAAATAAATATTAAAAACATAGATGGAGACCTTGAACAGCATTAAGAGAGACCTTGAAACAGTAAAGACTCAGTTTCTGGAATCTCAGCACTGAATCATTGCCCTAGAACAAACTTACAAAGGTAGAACCAACATTAGAGCAAAGTGATAAACAATAAAGCGATTCAAAGACTTCAGACATGGAAGAACTATCCAACAAAAATCACAGACATATCACAATTCTGGATTTAACAGAAGGTATGGAGTGAGTGCATCTACTTAATTGGAAACCTTTTTTACTGCAGATCTTAAATATAACTTTTATAAAACTGTTGGAGCGGGAGCACATACATTTTGTATCTTTTCCAGTGCAAAATTTCCCAGGCTGAGTGTGGCTGACTTTATGCTATTCACAAGTTCAAAAAGCATTAGCACTAGCAAGACCAAGGCCCGTATCCTACTCATGGGCCAGAAAATCTTTATAGTATCAGATATATCAAAAACAGCGTAGAAAAGAAAACATAAGTACATAGCATAAGTACATAAGTATTGCCATACTGGGAAAGACCAAAGGTACATCAAGCCCAGTGTCCTGTTTCCAACAGTGGCCAATCCAGGTCACAAATACCTGGCAAGATCCCAAAAAAGTACAAAACATTTTATACTGCTTATCCCAAAAATAGTGGATTTTCCCCAAGTCCATTTAATAATGGTCTATGGACTTTTCCTTTAGGAAGCCGTCCAAACCTTTTTTAAACTCTGCTAAGCTACTACTACTACTACTTAGCATTTCTATAGCGCTGCCAGGGTTACGCAGCGCTGTACAAGTTTAAACATGGGGAAGGACAGTCCCTGCTCAAGAGAGCTTACAATCTAAAGGTAACAAACTATGTAGTCAGTGTAGGTATCATGAATGGGGAAGGAGGTTAGGCGCCAAAAGCAAGGGAGAAGAGATGGGCTTTGAGTAAGGACTTGAAAATGGGCAGGGAGGGCGCATGGCGTATGGGCTCGGGAACTCTGTTCCAGGCATAAGGTGATGCGAGGCAGAAGGGGCGGAGTCTGGAGTTAGCGGTGGTGGAGAAGGGTACAGATAGGAGTGATTTGTCCTGAGAGCGAAGGTTACAGGTGAGAACATACTGGGAGAGGAGGGTAGAGAGGTAATGGGGGGCTGCAGATTGAGTGCACTTGAAGGTCAATAGGAGAAGCTTGAACTGTATACGGTAGCGGATCGGGAGCCAGTGAAGCAACTTGAGGAGAGGGGTGATATAAGAGTATCGGTTCACGCTGTAGATAAGATGTGCGGCGGAATTTTGGACAGATTGAAGGGGGGATAGGTGGCTAAGTGGGAGGCCAGTGAGGAGAAGGTTGCAATAGTCAAGACGAGAGGTAACGAGCGAGTGGACGAGGGTTCGGGTGGTCTGTTCAGAGAGGAATGGGCGAATTTTGCTAATATTATAGAGGAAGAAGCGACAGGTCTTAGCTGTCTGCTGGATATGGGCAGAGAAGGAGAGGGAGGAGTCGAAAATGACTCCGAGATTGCGGGCTGAAGAGACGGGGAGGATGAGGGCGTTGTCAACAGAGACGGAAAGTGGGGGAAGAGGAGAAGAGGGTTTGGGTGGAAAGACAAGGAGCCCAGTCTTTGCCATGTTCAGTTTCAGATGCCGGTTGGACATCCAGGCAGCGATGTCTGAAAGGCAGGCCGAAACTTAGGCCTGGGTTTCGACTGTGATGTCGGGAGTGGAGAGGTAAAGCTGGGTGTCATCAGCATAGAGATGGTACTGGAAACCATGTGATGAGATCAGCAAGCCCAGGGAAGAGGTGTATATTGAGAAAAGAAGCGGTCCAAGGACAGATCCTTGAGGGACCCCAACAGAGAGTCTGGAGTTAGCGGTGGTGGAGAAGGGTACCACATTCTCTGACAACGAATTCCAGAGTTTAATTACACGTTGAGTGAAGAAACATTTTCTCTGATTCGTTTTAAATTTACTACATTGTAGCTTCAGCGCACGCCCCCTAGTCCTAGTATTTTTGGAAAGCGTAAACAGATTGTAATTAATGGCAATGGATCCAAAATACAGCCTGTTATACCTTGTAAGAATGAGGGTAACATGTCATAACAAAGTACATTTATCTACTGAACCAGATGAATCATCAAGTTTCAAGGAGAAGAATGATTTGAAGGCCATGTCAGAAACACATGGAAGTGGATAGGAACTACACAACTGTACAATGAATGGTGTCAACAAAGAGCTGCCCAGCATAGTGGTGGAACAGCATGATAAATGGAGATGATGAACCTTCAATACTATCAATAGGAAACCATAACTCTTTTACTTTTCTGGAGGGCACTTAGAGGGGAAATTATCAGTGTAGGCTTCCATTAAGACAGGTCATTTTACCAGTTAACTCATGCTATTTTGTCACAGGTCCCATTTTATGCAATAAGACCTAGTTACAAAAAACCTGGGTTAACAATAAAATAACCCATCTTAATAGTAGAATGGATGTGTCTTTCTAACTAGTTAACTCCTGCTTACTGGGACCAACAAAGGTATTAGGTGGCACTTAACTAGAAAGTGGTATTGATTATACATAGATGATAATGACAGCAGCAGCAGCAGCAGCAGCAGATGAAGACCTGTACTTTCCATCCAGTCTGCCCTACAAGATAAACTCATAGTATAAAGTATGATACATATACTTGGTCTTGATTTGTCCTTATCATTTTCAGGGCCCCAATGATCAAAGCTTATCGTGCTTGCAACATTTGAGTTAGACTGGTTGTAGCCACATTATTCAGCGTCTAATGACCAAAGGGGTTCTACATCACTTTCACCATTCACGGTAGCTGCTAACAGAATAAGGTTAGATACATTCGTAACTTATTGCTAATTAGCAGCCAGTTGTTAAATTGATGACTAATAATCAGCTTTAATTTGTGTTAAGTGGCACTAATTGGCATTAATTTGCAGTTACACACATAACTGCCCTTAGTGGGCATTCTACAAATTGTGCATGCAAAATCCATAGCGCACAACTGCAAGGCGGTACGGACCTGGGAGGGGCATAGGCAGATCATGGAGCCTAGCATTTATGTGCGTGGATTCTAGAATACTAGCTGTTACATGCCTAACAGACTGCAGTTAGACACAAGCATTTACACTAGCCATTGAACTACATTAAATTTAGGCACGTAACTGCAGACTTACACTAGTATTCTATAACAGTAATTACGTGTATGATTGTTGATATAGAACTCATGCTTATCAGAGATCATCCCGATGCCTAACTTTAGGAGACCTTTTGAGAATGTGTGACTTTGCTCACTGCTGGATCTGGTTATTCAGTACCAGCCACTATCTGGATAACAGTGCTGAATATCTAGATTTAATTCAGTGGCAGTGGCAGGCATATATAAAAACTAATCACAGACTGCTCCAGCTAAGTATTGATCCATAAGTGTTCGGAGCATGCAATATGACACCTTATTTTGATTAGTGCTTGTTTTACCTCAGCACAGACGTGTTTCTTTAAAATTGTATTCGGCAGCTTTTCATTTAAAAATTTTTTGCACGGTAGCATATATGCATGAAGAATGAATGTTTCCAGATGTTCAGGTCCCCCCCTCCTCTCACCCCCGGAAACTAGGCCAACTACATTCATTCAACATTTACTTTGTAAGCAGCTGTCTTATTCATTTTTTACTTTAGTTCAATGAGCTGTACTTTCTCTTGCAATCCCTTGATTCATGAGGACTTGTTTCAGCTTGAACTGTTGTGGGTTCTCCTAGTCCAGCACAGCTTGGAAATCTTTCACAATAAGAAACACCAATTAAAATACAGTCACAATGTATCTGCTAAATACCTTAACAGCATTGTAATTATATGCAGCTGTATGGCTCTACTTAGCAGCTCCTGAGTCATTACACCTGTAAACACCTGTAAATTGTAATGGCACTTTATTAACAGAAGTACATAACCTTCTCACTCCGGTATGCACTGAAGATGACCCCATGTGACTTGGAAAGTCCATTTGTGTAGTGGTCATAAAGCACTGAAAGCAGAGTCCATGGTGAGTGGTTTGTTTATTTGTTTGTTTTTTTAATATATCCCTTACTCCTGCTGTTACCATATGGAGGAAGATAAGAACTGCTTTTTACTCAGTTGGAGTGCTAGAAGGTGACTGTACATTCATATCTATTCTTAACCTTTGCAAGCACCCTTGTGGTTTTACTTTTGAACAGTGATTCACATAGACCTTTGGCTACAACAAGAAAAAATGACATAGACAATATGGCTTACAAATGTAACAGTATAGAAGTGATCGAGCACCTCCATGACACTACATGATTTTATAGGAGTTTCTTCTTTTTCAATTACTATACAGTATAATAATGCTCAAAACTTTGTGACTCTTTTTTGCTATAGCCTTAGGCCTCCGATTGAACTGTGCATTTGTGCAGAGGAACATTATGTGGGAATTGGCTGAATATTTGAATGGGATATAAAATGTGCTACAGAATTTCCCAGGCTTGGAAAAAAATAGTATAAAAATACTTTATTTTATATTTCTAGCTTGTGTGTTGATGCAGTTTGACTTATATTCCACCTGACTCCATAAACAGCATACTGGGTCAGATTTACTAAGGGGCCCGTTTACTAAAATGTATTTAAAAAATAGGCTTAACAAGTTTTAATGAGAGACTTTCCTGTACACTAAGCCAATTTTTAACACAGCAGTTAAATAGGGATTTTTCTTTTTGTAGGTCCCACAACAATTTGTCCATTATCCACAAGACTATTTAGGAGGCACTAAGTGCTTCCATGTTAACTCAGGGACCCTTTTACAAAGCGGCGGCAAGCCCAACTCAGGCTTGCCATGCACCAATATGCAGCTATGGCTGGCCCAATTCAGGCGCCAGTGGTAGTTCCAGCCCTAGCAAGCACCATTTCCCGTGCTATGGAAAATAGGGCACTATTTTCTAGTGCGGCAGTTACTCAGTAGTAGTCGAGCAGCGCTATGCCCTACCCGGTTACCACCGGGTTAGCGCAGGAACCCTTACCTTCACCTGAATAGGTGGTGGTAAGTGCTTCCCCTTGCATGGCCATGCAGTAAGAGCAATTTTACCACATGGCTATGGCTATTTTCAGCCTTTTTTACCTGCTGCAGTTAAAGGGGCCACAGCGCATGGCAAAAATGGCCCCCGCCACTATCATAGGGGCCTTTTTACTGCAGCTTAGTAAAGAGGCCTCTCAGGGTGTTAAGCCTAACACACTAACTCAGTGGTTCCCAAACCTGGTCCTGGAGGCACCCCAACTAGTCGGGTTTTCAGGATATCCATAATGAATATTCATGAGAGAGCTTTCAATGCAATGTCCCCAGTGCATGCAAATCTCTCTCATGAATATTTATTGTGGATATACTGAAAACCTGACTGGCTGGGGTGCTTTCAGGACCAGTGCCTATGTTTACTACTACTACTACTATTTAACATTTCTAAAGCGCTACCAGGGTTACGCAATGCTGTACAATCTAACAAAGAAGGACAGTCCCTGCTCAAAGGAGCTTACAACCTAAAGGACAAAAAAAGTGCAGTCAATCAAATTGGGGGCAGTCTAGATTTCCTGGATAGAGGTACAATGGTTAGGTGCCGAAAGTGACATTGAAGAGGTGGGCTTTGAGCAAGGATTTGAAGATGGGCAGGGAGGAGGCTTGGCGTATGGGCTCAGGGAGTTTATTCCAAGCATAGGGTGAGGCGAGGCAGAAAGGGCGGAGCCTGGAGTTGGCGGTGGTGGAGAAGGGTACTTTGTCCTGTGAGCAGAGGTTATGGGTGGGAGCGTAAGGGGAGATGAGGGTAGAGAGGTAATGAGGAGCTGCAGATTGAGTGCATTTGTAGGTTAGTAGGAGAAGCTTGAACTGTATGCGGTACCTGATTGGAAGCCAGTGAAGTGACTTGAGGAGAGGGGTGATATGAGCATATCGGTCTAGGCGGAAGATAAGACGGGCAGCAGAGTTCTGAATGGATTGAAGGGGGGATAGATGGTTAAGTGGGAGGCCAGTGAGGAGTAGGTTGCAGTAGTCAAGGCGAGAGGTAATGAGAGAGTGGATGAGAGTTTGGGTGGTGTGCTCGGAGAGGAAGGGGCACATTTTGCTGATGTTATAGAGAAAGAAGCGACAGGTCTTGGCTGTCTGCCAGATATGGGCAGAGAAGGAGAGGGAGGAGTCGAAGATGACTCCGAGGCTGCGGGCAGATGAGACGGGGAGGATGTCAAGTGTAGAGGGCGAAAGCCGGATTGAAGCGGATTGAGGATCGCATGAGAGGAGAGAAAATCAAGGCAGCGGCTGTGAACGGCGCATTCAAGTATCTTGGAGAGGAAGGGTAGGAGAGAGATGGGGCGGTAGTTGGAAGGACAGGTAGGGTCTAGTGATGTTTTTTTGAGAAGTGGCATAACTACAGCATGCTTGAAGCTGTCAGGGACAGTTGCAGTGGAGAGAGAGAGGTTGAGGATATGACAGGTGGGGGGGTGACAGTAGGAGAGATGGTGTTTAGTAAGTTGGTGGGGATGGGATCAGAGGAATAGGTGGTGCATTTCGAGGAGGAAAGAAGGTGGGCGGTTTCCTCCTCGGTGATATCAGGAAAAGAGGAGAAGGAGGCCTGGGTTGGTTGGTTGAGGGAGTGGGTTAAAGGGTGAAGAGGAGGAGGTGGCTTGGTAGTGAATTCGAGGTTGATCTTTTGCACCTTGTCACGGATGTAGTCAGCTAGTGATTGAGGAGAGAGTGAGGGGGGGTGGGAGCAGAGGGCACTTTGAGGAGGGAGTTAAGGGTGGCGAAGAGACGACGAGGGTTGGAGCCGAGAGAATTAGTCAATTGGGTGTAATAGTCCTGGTTGGCAAGGAATAGGGAGGACTGGAAGGAGGATAGCATGAATTTGTAATGAATGAGGTCGGTATGGTTGCGAGATTTCCTCCAGAAGCGTTCAGCAGATCGGGCGCAGGAGCGAAGGTATCAGATGCAAGGGGTCAGCCAGGGCTGGGGATTAGTATGCCTTGTGGGATGGGAGATGGATGGTGCAAGTGTGTCCAGAGCAGTGGAGAGAGTGGCATTGTAAGCAGAGGCAGCCTTGTCGACAGACTCGGAGGACATGATGGAAGGGAGAAAATTAGAGATACAAGAGGATAAGGTGGGAGGGTCGACAGCCTGAAGATTCCTGAAAGTAGTGGTTAGTGTTGGGTGGGACTGAGGGGGAGGGTGATGAAGTGTGAAGGTATCAGGTGATGATCTGAGAGAAGAAGAGCAGAGGCACAGAAATTGGAGGGTGAGCAGGTAGAGGAGAGGACGAGGTCAAGACAATGGCCAGTTTGGTGAGTAGGGGTGGTGGAGCTTAGCTGGAGGTTGAAGGAGTATGTCAGAGTGAGGAACTGAGAAGCGTAGAAGTCAGATGGGTCATCAGCATGTATGTTAAAGTCTCCAAGAATGAGGGACAGAGATGAGGGTGTTGCAGACCGAGCGGGCATTCCACAGGGCACACGAGAAGGGGAGGGAAGAGGGGGGGAGGAGGGGAATAGAGATGAGATTGGAGACATCCCGGAATCTTTTGCATGGATAGGACGAGGACAGGTGTGGGGGACCTGGATTGGGATTGATGACTCCCGCAGATAGCAGGAGAAGGAGCAAGAGAGTGCAGAGGAGGGTGGGGGAGGTAGGGTGACAAAGGCGATGAAGACAGGATGCGCTTAGGAGGAATGGGGATGGGTTAATGGCAAGAAGGAAGTGATGAAGGTTGAGAGCTAGGAAGGAGGAGGGGGATAGGAGAGATGGTGAGGTGGTGAGGGACGGGGTGGGTAGGGTATTGTAGTAGTGAGCAGGACGGGAGAGGACATGTATGGGCAGTGAGTTCCTGCGGTAGACAGCGGTAGGGGGAGGGGGAAAAGATTAGGAAGTGACAGAGCAAGGAAAAGAATGTGTATAGGAGCCATGAGTACTGACTGAGGTGTTTATGGGTGCATATGTAGTGACTGAGGTGTTCAGCAACACATAGAGTAACTGAGAGAAAAATAGATGTAAAGAGAAAAATGCCCCACGCACCTAGAGCGGAGGCCCTGAGTGGATCGGAGCGGACCTGGGAGTCACCCCGGAAAAGGCTGAAAGGATATGCAGATGAGCTGCAAGTCCTCTACAGCACCTGAAAGGCAGCCGGTGGTAGAGCTGGGCACCTCTCAGCTGAGGAAAAGGCTTATCAGGGGTTAGGCCGAAGCCAATATTCCTCCCCCTGAGGGTCGCCTGATCCTAGCCAAAAAGCACCTGGAAACCCAGGGCACTTGGAGCGAGGGCCCTGGGAAGATCGGGGTGGACCTGGGAGTCACCCCGGATATAGCTGTGAGGAAATGCAGAAGGGCTGCAAGTCCTCCACAGCACCTGGTGGGAGCGCTGGGCACCTAGAGCGGAGGCCCTGAGTGGATCGGAGCGGACCTGGGAGTCACCCCGGAGAAGGCTGAAAGGATATGCAGATGAGCTGCAAGTCCTCTACAGCACCTGAAAGGCAACCGGTGGTAGAGCTGGGCACCTCTCAGCTGAGGAAAAGGCTTTACCAGGGGTTAGGCCAAAGCCAGCATTCCTCCCCCTGAGGGTCGCCTGATCCTATTTTACTAAGGCGCTATAGGCACATTAAAGTTTTTAACGCACATAAATTGTTTACGTGCGTTAAATGCTAATGCGCCCATAGAAATGTATAGGCGTGTTAACGTTTAATGTGTCTTAA
Organism: Microcaecilia unicolor; assembly: GCF_901765095.1. Lineage (NCBI taxonomy): Eukaryota > Metazoa > Chordata > Amphibia > Gymnophiona > Siphonopidae > Microcaecilia > Microcaecilia unicolor. The sequence continues at coordinate 76,813,231 of NC_044036.1, forward strand.
CTTTAAAGGCACATTAGAAACGCTAACACACCTTAGTAAACATACCCCCAGGTCTGGGAACCACTGCACTAGCTGATTAATGCTTCTTCTCTGCCTTTGACATGCTGACATGCCTCCTGATAAAAATATTTTATAAAGTAACATACACTTTAGAACACAGAAAGAGGCAAATTACCATAAAAAATGCATATTGTGTTTTAGCAGTAAACCTCTTCTCATGTGCTGAGCCTGCATTAGGGCTTAGCACACTTTAGTAAAGCACCCTTAAGGCTTTATCCCACAGACATTCAGGTGCCAAAAAATGCATAGCCCCTGTTTTCTATATATGGCACCAAAGTTTGGGCATGCTGTGATGTATTCCTGTAACATGCTCTTAACCATCAATAATTAGGTGCCAACAACCAATTATTGATGTTAATTGACACTCATTAAAATTTGCATGTGCATCTGGCTGCAAGTTATGGCCAGGCGCCTAACTCCCATAGTGCATATCCCAAAAGGAGGTGTGGCCATAAGCATGTCAGGGGCATTCCAAAAAAGTTACCATGTAGTTATAGAATACTGGGTAAGTGTGCCTAACCTGAGTGTCAGCATTTACACCAGGTTTCAGCAGGTAGAAGTCTGCTGCCCAAAGTTAGGTGTGGGAATTGGTAAGAAATGCAATTTTCAAAGTTTACAGGCAACTTACAGGTCCTTGCATTATTCTGTTTCTGCTTAGCAGGGCACCAAGAATTTATGATTGGTGTTGATTAAATTTCTTCAAATGTGAATGCAATTTTTTTGATATACTAAGATATTTTATTATTGAAAAATGTAACGTGGCTTCATTTGTATTGTATAAAGGAGTAAATAAATTATGGAAAGTGAATGGAGTGTGTCGGCTTTGCCGCACCACCATGTAAAAAGGGGAGGGTTTATTTTTATATTCCGCAATAACCTCACAGTCCTAAGCAGATAACAGTCATAAAAACTGGGCATTCCCAGCTATTACAAACATCTAAAACATCAATAATAGCTTAATATAATAATCACACTATGATTGGTCACATACAAATTTCTGAAACAGATAAGTTTTAATCTGTCACCTAAAGTCCAAATAGCCATTAGTGCTCAAAAATACAGCAGAAATTTCATTACTCAGTTTCACCACCTGATAAGCATAATTACATAAGTGTGCATAAGTATATAAGTGTTGCCATACTGAGATAGACTGAAGGTCCATCAAGCCCAGCATAGGCGGTCGGTGGCCCAACTGTTTGGGGAGGCTAAAGGGGGCGTGGTTAGGGGTGGAGCTTAAATCCATAATTGTCTGATAACACACAGAAAAAAAACTTAAAATAAAAAAGTCACAATTAATACCTTTTATTAAATTTAGATATTAGTTATGTATCATATGTCAAAGAATAAAGTGGTTGCTCAAAGCATATACTAACCACAATCGCTCAACTGCAAAACACTATGCACATCTTTGTGCAAAAACACACTCAGAACCTTACTGTACCATAAATATTACACTGGGCAGAACCTAATACACCATTAGGGGCTTATAGCCCATTTAGTTATGTTTAAACAAGAGATCTGCATTAAAAAAATATTTATTTTTATTTTGACCTATAAAACCACTTGTCCCTGAAACATGCCTAAAAACAGAATAATCCAGTTGTGTATCTAAAATGTAAATTCCTACAAATGAGATGACGTTAAAATGTGATTTCATGTGCCCCAATGAAAGTGAGTTTAATTCTACTTCCATTTAATTTCAATATATTCTATCATCTTTATAACACCAGCTTCCCAAGGCAGAGTACAACAACAGTTAAGATAAACTCATCAGGAAACAGGATATCCTCCATACCCCTGTCATCCAGCAGTGTCTGTCTGTCTCTCTCCCCCAGCATGCAGCAATGCCCATTCTCTCTCTCTTTCTTTCTCTCCTCTACTCCCCACACCTGCCATCCTGCATCCCCTCTCTTGTCTCTTTCTTTCTCACCCCCCCCCCCGCCAGCTAGCATCCCTTCTTGTCTCTCTGCTTCTACCACCATGAAGTATCTCGTCTCTTTCCTTTACTCCCACCATGCATCCAATCATGCTTCTTTTCTTTTTTCCTCCTCTCCTATTCACTGCCACCCTGCAACACAGTTTCATTCTTCCCTCTATCCCCCACCCGTCCCATTTCTCTCAATGATGGTGACAAATTGGGACATTTCAGGGATTGCCCTCCAGAGTGTTGTGCTAGTGAAAAGCCAGCACCACTTCAGCTGGGATAGAAGCTACCAACTAAAGAAGAGCTAGGATAGGAGCACCTCAAGCACAGATCTGAAGCTCTTTCACATACAGTGACACATTGTCCGAGAATGGCCATCAAATTGGGTTGAAAAATGCACTCAGCACTTTACAGAACGAGACCCTTACCCATAAAAGCAGTGTTTGTGGGTTTATTACTTAAAATACTAAAAGAAGAAAAAGTATATGCAAATGAAGGGGGGGGGGGGAATCCCAAGCGCAGTTGTAAACAATCTCTTTCTAACTTCTCAGTCATCATTGTCACACATCTTCCTCTAGTGTAGAAACCAGACAGTTTCCTGGTATTTCAGCAAAGCATCTGCGAACCTCCTCTCTCTAAAGAGTGGAAGAAGGTTGCTGGGTTTTTGGTTTTTATTTTACCTGGTTCTCGTGGGATGGTTTCTCCTGGACCCAGAAGCACATGACCCCATCAAGAGCAGCAGACAGGGAAGCGCTAGGCGCAGGCATCCCCCGAACACAGCCATCTGCTCGCACAGGGTGCACCGAAGAGGAGGAAAAGTTCCAGCGGGCGGCGGGATGAGGCAGCAGAAAATTCAAGGGGGTGCACGCAGGCTGGGGGGGGGGGGAGGCCTTGTTGTACCTCTGCCAGCTGCCACCGGTCCCGCGCTAAGCAATGATAGAAGACTCAGAGCGTGGGACCAGACTACAGTGCCACTAGCACTTCTTTTGATGGTTCTGCCTCTTCCGATATAAACTTCCGGGACCAGCACAAAAAGCGCTAGCGGCATTCCAGAGAGCCGGGTCCTACGCTCTTCATCATTGTTTATGAGTGCGGCGGGTCTGGTAGCAGCAGTACAAGGAGCCAAACTCTGTTGCAGAATAGGGGTGGATGGAAGGAGAGAGGCAGTGGGTCCGACAGGCAGGGAAGGTTGTGGTTCAGGTTGGGGAGGCTTAGCCTCCCCAAGCCTCTTATACGGGGCGCCTATGAAGCCCAGCATCCTGTTTCCAACAGTGGCCAATCCAGGTTGCAAGTACCTGGCAAGATCACAAAACAGTACAATGCATGCTATGCTGCTTATTCTAGAAATAAGCAGTGGATTTTCTCCAAGTCCACATTAATAATGGCTTATGGACTTTTCTTTTAGGAAGCTATCCAAACCTTTTTAAAACCCTGCTAATCTAACTGCTTTTATCACATTCTCTGGCAACGCTGAGTGAAGAAATATTTTCTCCGATTTGTTTTAAATTTACTACTTTGTATCTTCATTGTGTGCCCCCAGTCCTAGTATTTTTGGAAACAGTAAACAAGCAATTCAAGTCTACCTGTTCCACTCCACTCATTATTTTATAGACCTCTATCATATCTCCCCTCAGCTATCTCCAAGCTGAAGAGACATGGAGGGGCATAATGGAACAGAAACGCCTATCTCCATGGGCGTTAATCTCCGAGAACGGGTCCGTGAAGGGGCGGACCAAACTGTATTTACGAAAAAAATAGACGCCCATGTTTTATTCGCCAATGTGTGAGCTGGGCGTTTTTGCTTTTCAGCGATAACGGAGAATGAAAGCGCCCAGCTCAAAAACGAATAACTCCAAGGCATTTGTTCGTGGGAGGGGCCAGGATTCGTAGTGCACTGGTCCCCCTCACATGCCAGGACACCAACCGGGCACCCTAGGGGGCACTTTTACAAAAACAAAAAAACAGGTAAAAGAGCTCCCAGGTGCATAGCACCCTTCCATTGTGTGTTGAGCCCCCCCAAATCCCCCTCAAAACCCACTGCCCACAAGTCTACACCATTACTATAGCCCTAAGGGGTGAAGGGGGGCACCTACATGTGGGTACAGTGGGTTTGGGGGGGTTGGACGACTAATAAGCATTAAGCAGCACAATTGTAACAGGTAGGGGGGATGGGCCTGGGTCCACCTGCCTGACGTCCACTGCACCCCCTAACAACTGCTCCAGGGACCTGCATACTGCTGCCTGGGAGGAGGGTATGACATTTGAGGGTGAAAATAAAAAGTTGTGAAACATCATTTTTTTGTGGTGGGAGGGGGTTAGTGACCACTGGGGGAGTCAGGGGAGGTCATCCCCAATTCCCTCTGGGGGTAATCTGGTCATTTAGGGCACTTTTTGGGGCCTTATTCGTGAAAAAACAGGGTCCAGGAAAAGTGCCCTAAATTCTAGCTACAAACGCATCCATTATCGGCGAAGGGCGCCCATCTCTGTTCGGGTGATAACCACGCCCCAGTTCCGCCTTCGACACGCCTTCGACACGCCCCCGTCCACTTTGTCCGCATCCGCGACGGAGTGCAGTTGAAAGCGACCCAAATTCGGCTTTTGATTATACCGCGTTATTCGTTTTTGTGAGATAAACGCCCATCTCCCGATTTAGGTCGGAACTTGGGCGTTTTTCTCGTTCGATTATAAGCTGGCTAGTGGCCCTTTTACTAAAGCTTAGCGTGAGCCAACGGTCATTAGTTTGCGCTAAGAGCTATGTGGCCCATAGTTATAAAATAGGACGCACAGCATTTAGGGTGCTAATGTCCGTTAGCACATGCTAAGCTTTAGTAAAAGGCTCTTCACTTTGCTACTATTCTTCCTCAGCAAAATCATATCTGTAACAGGAAAGCACAAGTGAAGTGGAAAAGTAGCCTAGTGGTTAGAGTGCTGTTTTTGATATCCAGAGGTGCCCAGTTCAATTCCCATTTCTGTTCTTTGTGAGCTTGGGTAAGTCACTTAACCCTCCATTGCTTCAGGTGCAAACTTAGATTGTGAACCCTCCAGGGACTGGGAAATACCCAGTGTACCTGAATGTAACTCACCTTGAGCTACTACTGAAAAGTTGTGAGAAAAATCCAAACAAATAATGATGGGAGTTCTGTAAATGGTGCAGAAAAATTGACTCTGGAAAAAAAATCAGCATGGAGTGTTATTCTATAAATAACACTCTGGCATGAGCACCATTTATAAAAAAGCATTTAGAGGCAATTTCTGAAAGTTAGATGCCAGTATGTATGCCAGCTGAAACCTGGTGTAAATGCCAGCACCCAGTTTCTGAAATTTGTGATCAGAAATGGCGCTAGTCTATAATACCATGTCTAACTTTCAGAATGCCTCTGCCCTTCCCCTGGCCACTCCCTAGTGCATTTAGGCACATGGGGTTATAGTACAACAGACAGGTAGATGTGCATGCAAATCCCAATTACTGCAAATTAACTGCAATAATTGATTTTTACCATCAATTAATCACTAGTTAATGGCTCACTAGCTAATTAAGACACTCAATTTTTATAGATACAATTCAGGGGAATGTGCTTTCTATGTAGTGGCAGGAGGAACATTCTGGATCCCTGCTCCAAAATATTTATTTATATATTTAACATTTCTATTCCATCTCGCATCTAGGTGGATTAAAAATTACTGATTTAAAAATACCAAAACAATTATAAAACTCAAACTGTCTGATATTCAGAAATGTGGGCAGAGTCAAATTTTAAGCACCAGAAGATAACTGGTTATGTATCTGAATATTGACGCTTAGTTTTGTAGGAGTATTTCACCTTGCTGGTCTTGGCCTATACAAGCCTATGACATCCTGTTTCAACAAGATGGCTGCATCCACCCCTGACCCGCACATCTCTGTGTCAGCAAGAAACAGCTTTGCAGCTTGTGGAAAATTACAGCAGAAGCTCAACACCAAGGACATGCTGTGGGCAAACCAGGCCCCCCTTATCTCCCTGAGAGGCTGGCTCCAGCAAGGCGGGTGAGAAACAGAAATGCATACCAAAATGTAACAACTTGAAGGTCAAGAACAACGAGCCGAGGAAGATCCAGATTGGTTCCTGCAGCCACCGGACCAAGAGGACTGGGAGAGCGGGAACAACAAGAAGGAGTTAGTCGGAAGCCTTGGAAGAAGGTGGAGGTGGAGAGAAGACCCGGGAGACCTAACAAGGTCCACCAACTGATGAACTGTGTATCTGGAGGAAAGTATCATGGTTCAGCTGTACCTGCACTGAGTGACCTGTGCTCTCCTTGTCTGCTGCAGAGTTCCCTTCCAGCTCTGACTGAGACTCGCTGTGAATCCAGCTTGAGTCTGAGGAGTATCTTGTGCCAGCTCCCGAGAGACAACCCGGAGGTCAGCCTGGTGAGAAACACGGTGATTTATTTCCTGTTAGTCGGGGGCTAGTTAGTGGTATTTACCTGAGCAGAAGGCTGGTGCCGTCATACTTGTGATCAGGCGGAGCTGCTAATAACTGTACTACCTCGTAACATAGTGTGACTTATCAGTGGTGTAATTTTATCTGGTAACCAGTAAGAATTAGTGTTTAGTAGTGTGACATATGAGTGTAATTTTTATCAGCCAGTAATTTTGTATTCAGCCAAAGCTTTGCCAGAGTGTCTATATTTTGTATACATTACCTATATTTTCTTATCTATAATAAATCTAATATATATTCCAGCTTGCTTTTCTAGTCACATTCCTTTCTCTCGGAAGAACTGTATAGGCTCTAATCCAAGGTTCCCGCCCCCTAGACCGAGAGCTAAGCAGTCTGTGTGCAGATAGTTCTGTTTGGGGAATCTTGGACGCACATAATTTATTAGCTGTGATTATGATCCTACAGTTTCCAGAAAACATAACTGCATAAACTAACCTATCCGCAATACTGAATATTCCAATTGCCATTCTCAAACCTGCTTAGCTTTGAAAATGAGGGACGGGTGCATGGTCATCTTGGAATACTGCATGGGATAACAATGAGCTGTGCAAGAGATGACATGGACACACTTTTAGATCATGCATGGGTAACAGGCCCACACTAGGCAAGCACCAAGATAGGCAAGGACTGCTGCCCCCCTTGTACACAGGAGCAGATGGTATGGTGCCCAGATTTCAGTCCTCATGTCTCTGGGTGTCATCGCTATCATACCTGGGTACATGGGGCATGGCAGCCATCTATGTGTAAGGGTAGGTTAAGCGGCTACATATATAAACCAGGTATATCAACTTTATAATGGGATATATGCAGTTCAGAACTTGCTTGCCTTTCTGCTAGTGCCTTCTGTGGCTTGGAAAGGCTTCCAAATTTTTCATAAGAGGAGGTAGTAAAGATGTTCAGGGATTGTACCCCAGAAACTGGAGGGCTGGCCTGTGAACCTCTAATAGATTATAGAGAAGGTTCCAGAGCCGCATTGAGAGGTAAGAGATATTCCCATACCCTTTGCCCTTAATGTGCATATAGGCCTACCAAAGAGAAAGAGAAAACAAAACCCTAGCCTAGCTAGGTAGACTTTGGAGAGCTATCACTTAACTCTGGCAGTAATAAAGATCTATTCTTTGGAATCTTGCTGAGTACTTGTGACTCAGACTGGCCACCGTCAGAGACAGAATGCTGGGCTTGATGGGCATTTGGTCCGGTCCAGTATGTCACATCTTATATTTTTACATTTTTATTTTCAATATAAAAGTCAGTGCAAAAGTAGCAGTAGAAAAGCTTCTGCAAATACTGTATATATACAGATCCGGTATTATATGAAATCTGCTCTTCTCAAATCTGCCCTACAACTGTAAATGCTCTATGAATCTCCTTGATTATGGCATATGTCAGTAACATCATCAATGTATGATTGTTCTATTTTCAGTGATATATTTGAAAGTGAATGGCTGCCAAACTCATGCTGTAGAGTAGGAGTTCTCAACCCAGTCCTTGGGACAAACCATGCCAGCCTGGTTTTCAAAATATCCACAATGAATATGCATAAGTTAATTTGTATGCATTGACTCCATTGTATGAAAATCTGTCTCATGCATATTCATTGTGGGTATCCTAAAAACCTGACTGGCTGGGTATGTCTTTAGGATGGGGTTCAGAACCCCTGCTGTGAAGCAAAATGAACCAACAACAATCAAATCATAGCTAGTTTAAAAAATGCAAAAAACACTTACCTCTGGATTCTATATATGACGACTAAAGTTGCATGTGCAAATCAGTACACGTGAGTCAATTTGTACACACAATTTAATTGATTAATGAGCCAATCAGCACCAATAATTGCTAACTACCAATTATTGGCATTAATTGGTCTTAATTGGAAGTTGCGTATACATCGTTATAGAATGTGCACACTGTATTCTATAATGATGTATGCGTATCTCCTATAGTGTGTAATTTCAAGGAGGCATGTTCAGGGGGCATTTCAAGGGCATTCCTATAAGTTATGTGCATTTTTATATAATATGCCCAACCTGCGTCTAATTTAGGCACCAGCATTTACACCTGGTTTCAGGAGGTATAAATGCAGTCAAGTTAAGTGCAGATTAGGTGCAGAAGCACTATTCTGTAAAGTGTGGATACCCTTTATAGAATAGTGCTCTATGCACAATTTTTGGGTGCAATTTACTGAATATAGTCCTTAGGGTTTCAAACACCTTTATATAAAATGAATATGGTTTGCTTTCTTTGGATTTAGAGGCAGTGCTATATATTTTCCAAGCCACACATCAGGTGAAATTAACAGTAGGAGTTGTAGATCAGAAAAAAAAAAAAGCAGTACATTCCAAGAAAGTACATTGAAAAGAATACCGACCATATCTCACAGTGCAGGAATAATCACACAGACGAAAAGAGAAGCCAAAAAGACTTCTGAAGGCACTAGAGAAAAGTAGGAGAAAGGAAGGATGCATTAAATTTTTAAGGTGGTGAGAGAGAACACTTTCAGAGAACAAAGGTTTTTCTTTTTGTCTGAATATATACCAAATAAAATTCTATGTTCTTAAAGAAGTTGTTTTCACATTGCACATTGTCAAGTCTGAACATTCAGGCAGCAATAATCTAAACTGCCTGCATTGGTGCAAATTCTGCTGGTTCTTTTACCCATGGGGTTTGCACCAATAATCAAAGCAGAAAAGTCTGCAGAAGCTTTTGCTTTGGTTATTACCCCAGGAAAAGTTACTCACAGATAATATGCCTGCTTTCTCTGCAAATAAATCTCTCCTCAGAAAAAACAAACATATTTTTGCTTCTATAAAACTACGTGCATTGTTTACTGGCCTTTCTTCTTCCCATCCTGCTCTTGCCTCTGATGTCAGTGGGTAAGAGCATGCATACTGCTGAACAATGCACATAATTTTACCCACAGACAAGAGACTTTTTTTTTAACCTGCAGAAGCAGCTTTGATTAGTGCACAACATATAATTTTAAACTTAACTATTTGAGGCTTCCAATTCAGAAAAGTATCCTCTTTCTTCTCATATTAGTAAGGTTCTGTCAGGATGACCATTTGGGTTTATGTTTGAGTGAGGTGGTAAAATGATTTTGTTTTGTATTTGAGTACCATGAAAGAACAGCATTCATGTGTTTCTCACAAAATTATATGGAAACTGTCCTTGGTGTCAAATGTCATGACTTCATTCTGCTGCTTTTATTCTGCTTTATTTCACAGATTAAGGCATAGAAGATAACTTCCCTTATTAAAAAGACAAGCTGGTATGCAAAATGTCAGGCTAGATGCCCTTTTACCTTATCCTATATCTATAGGCTTAAATCTTGAAGAGGGCAGATAGTTCAAATTTGCTGTGGGCACGACAAGAAGTAATTACTCAGCTGTTGAGAGAGATTTTCATATTATTATCAGACAGTCCAGATAGCGGACTTAGTTTCTATTATTTTTAAATGTTTTATTTTTTAAAAGCATTTCGAATTGTCAGCTCAAATCAAATAATTTATCATAAAATATGTCAAGGTTATCCCAAATGTCAATTTATCATACCTTAGTTGATGGACTACTTTTCTGAAGTATCTTTTTAGGTAAACTGAAAGAAAGAGACAATGCTATTTATTGCTCAGTTAGTATGGTAAATTGGATTTATTAATATTACAAATCTATTTAAGTCCCCAACTATATAGAATGCAACCCTGCAAATCCTAAATAAACTCTATCCCTATTCTCTTAAATCCATTTCTTGGTTGCCTAATTCCCTCACTATCTCCTCAATACTGAGACTATAGATACTTTTTTTTTAAGGTTATGCTTATGGAAAGCTCTAGATTCATAACACTGGAACCTGATCCTGCATCATATTTATAGAGAAGATATAGTATAGACAAGGACCTTAATACCCAATGATATGCTACAGTAGAGTCTCTGGATCCCTTATGAAATGATTTTATTAAAACAAAGAAAATCAAAGAATCACATTATAAGAAAGAGATTCCCTTGATAATTAATTGAAGGCACATCACTGGTCACACCATTATAACAATGGGAGCAGTTCTATAACTGGGCACCTGGTAGGAGCCTATACTATATACTATCTCTGGATTACCACTTTGCCTAAAAGGAACAATGGTAAGAGGACTCCATGAATTAATGTAATATTAAAGTTAATCAAATGAGTCTCAACTGCCCTGAACCAGTGAAAGCCAAAGCTTATACACACACACACACACACACACACACACACACACACACAGCTCTATATCGGGTTTCTCTCATAGGCTCCAACTAGTGAAATGCAAAAACATCAGTGGAAAACAACTCTTGGAAACTGAGAGAGAGAAAAAAACACTGATGAAAAATGCTGATTCACCAGTCACATAACTAAAGAAATCCAAATTTCATGATGTCCTCTTAACCATGTCACCACAATGTAACAATCAAAGTCTTATTTCATAGTTCCATAAGATATCAAAGGCAAGCTCATAACAACTTATCTGGCGATATTTTATATGTCCACAACTTTTCAGTTTGCTTCCAATCACTTTTGACTTGAACTACCCCATTGTAAACCCTGATCCTGATCCTGCCTATACTATACAGAAACATAGGCAGAGTGGAGGAGTGGCCTACTGGTTACAACACTTGCTTTAACATCCAGAGATTCAATTCCCACTGCTGCTTCTTGTGATCTTGGACAAGTCACTTAACCCTCCATTGCTTCAGGTACAAACTGGTGAGCCCTCCAGGGACAGGGAAATAGTTACCCAATGTACCTGAATGTAACTCATCTTGAGCTACTTCTAAAAAGGTGTGAGCAAAATCCAAATAAATAAATCAGAGTTCTATATAGCACTATAGCATAAATGTGAAAATATGTGCTTGTAACTTAGGCATGAGCATTTAGGGCTGATGAAACCATGTGCTCCTAAGTTCAGGTGATATGTGTGTAACTTATACTAAAGTTACACACATGTGACTCCTGCCCAAACTTTATCTTGACTTTGCCTATGTGTATACCAGGGATTCTCAGGACACACCTATGCAGTCAGGTTTTCAGGATACCCACAATGACTATGCATGAGAGAGGTTTATATACTACTAGTAAAAAAGGCCCGTTTCTGTTTTAAAGGAAACGGGTGCTAGCAAGGTTATATTCAATAATTATTTTACCTGGGGCGCTGTTGCTGGGGTGTTCCGGGAGGTGGAAGAAGTGGGGGCTGGTGTCCACAGCGGTGTTTCTTCACAAAGGCGGGTGGCAATTTGGGGCCGTGCCTGGCCGTGTTCCTGCAGCAGTGATCCAGGGAAGGTGGCCGGAACGTCGGCGGCATTTTTGCAGCCGCTTGAAGAGAGAAGGGGCTGTCCAGACCAGAGTTGTCGGCCGCTAAGGCCACAAGAGCAGCAAAGCAGGTGCGGGGGCGGCGTGAGGAAACAGAGAGGTCCCTCCAGTGGGGTTTTGGGCGGTTGGTGGCATTGGAGCGGCATGGACCAGCTATTTGGTGGTGCAGGGCTCGTGCCAGTTCGTGGGATTCGATCAGCTGTGTGGGTTTTTTTCTCTCACCCGGGATCACGTCATAATGCGGCCACTGACGTCAGTCTGATCTATGGAGCCTAGCAGACCAATTCCGAGGGAGCCACGGTCCCAGGCAAGACAGAACATTGTAGGTGAGAATTATTATATAGGATAGAAACACAGAAACATATTGGCAGATAAAGCCCAAATGGTGCATCCAGTCTGCCCATGGAGGTCGTGCATGCAGATTTAACTCTTGCATATTAAGAACATAAGAACAGCCATACTGGATCAGACCAATGGTCCGTTTAGCCCAGTATCCTGCTTCTAGCAGTGGCCAATCCAGGTCACAAGTATCTGACAGAAACCCAAATAGTAGCAAGCTATCCTGAAAACCTGACTGGTTACGTGTGTCTTGAGGACTGGGTTGAGATCCCCTGGTGTATGCCAACCTGTAAAATATAAGCTATGTCAGATACAGGTACATATGTATTTGCACAATAGGGATTAGGAGGAATTCTAGAATATACATGCATGTGTGTATGTATACATGCATATATGCCATTATTTTAATGAAATACGCATTTAGTTGGCATGTAACAATGAACATACAATTTATAGAATTGTCCTGCAGATATAGAAACTCATTTCTGGATTAACTTCATCTTTGATTGCAAGAGAAGTTTGGCGTTAATAATAACTTGGTTTTTATTTTTCTGCTGAGACTGCAAATTAGGCCATACAACTAATACCATTCATAAGGTTATTGAGGGTGTGATTCAGGGGTCCATTATTATCAAACAGTTCTGTTTGTTTTCCTGATTCCCAATTGATTGTGGTATTGCTTTGTTTCATTTTAAGTCTGGATATGTTTATATTTTCATAATTGCATATAATGTAATTTTTTACACTGTGTGCTGTTTAGAGTATCCCAAATAAGACAACTTACAAATGTAATATATAATAAATACACTTTAACGTAAGAGGCTCATGAGGAACTTGATCTTAAAAACTGTGGTCATAGTGAACTTTATTTACTAATGCTTGCCAAATCTCAGTGAATGTTTTTCTCTCTCCCTATGGGCTTCGTCTGACTCAGTTCTTACAGTTAATAAAGTAAAACAGGAGACAGGAAGAATCAGGTTTAATTTAAATTAGTTCATCCAATCCTCACCACTGAAAAAAAGACCAAAAGCACTAAGATCATTAACAAATTTTATCTGGAACACCAAGAAGCCATTAGCTAGCAGAGGGTTTGGTTTATTTCTGTCCTAAACTGAATCCAACATGTCATTCCAGAAGTAAAAGATTATGTGTATCTTTACCAGTTCACTGAACTATCCAGTTTCCTCTTTTCATTCATCTTTCAAGCTTGTCATTTGCTCCGGAAAATACAAAATGATGGCTCCGTTGCTTTTGATTTACTTTGTAGACCCAGTTTCTGCTGCAGTGCCTCCAAATGACCCAGACATGTAATTCCACACTGTGTTTTGCTACAGAGCTTTGCACCTTAAAATTGCATTCTCTTTACTCCTGGTTGGCAGAATTAAAGAGTTCTGTATTTTCAGTAGCTAGTTCATCTAGCTTCTGTTCTGGGAGCACAACTGATTTAATTTTTAAGAAGAAAATGTGCAGAAAGATAAAGCAGTACAGTGGTAAATTGTACAACAAAGGTAAAAAAATGATGAATTTTCAGAAGGGTTTCAGAGTTAATCCTGTCAAGCTGCTTACTTGCAAATTCATTCCATGTATTTCAACATGAGGTCAATTTTCAAAGGTTCTAGGTTCCTATCTTTGGGGCCCTTTTACCAAACTGCAGTAAAAAGTGGCCTTAGCATGGTCATTCCCATGTGCTAAGGCTATTTTTCCCACATGGGTAAAATGGCCAAGTTTTCAATTTTCTAAATTAATGGCCAGGTGCCAGTTTTCCCATTATCACATGGTCATTAACTCATGAGCACTTACCAACACTTATTTTATAGGTGGTAAGGACATATGAGATAACCATATGTCCCCCATTACCTCTCCAC